>NC_091963.1:3270977-3636811 GCF_031021105.1 Erythrolamprus reginae
GAACCTGGAGAGGTCAACCATGGACAGTCTAAGGGAAAAATGATGGGGGTTGATATTACAGAGTCTGTTAGTGAATTCCACGCTTTGACAACTCGATTGCTAAAGTTGTATTTTTTACAGTCAAGTTTGGAGCGGTTAATGTTAAGTTTGAATCTGTTGTGTGCTCTTGTGTTGTTGTGATTGAAGCCGAAGTAGTCATTAACAGGCAAGTGGTTGCAGCATATGATTGTGTGAGCAATACTTAGATCGTGTTTAAGGCGTCATAGTTCTAAGCTTTCTAGACCCAGAATTGTAAGTCTAGTTTCGTAGGGTGTTCTGTTTTGAGTGGAGGAGTGAAGGGCTCTTATAGTCCAACCCCTGCACAAGCAGAAGACCCTGACAGAATAATAGAGTTGGAAGGGACCTCGGAGGTCTTCTAGTCCAGTGATGGCGAATCTTTTTTGGTTCGCATGCCAACAGGGTGTGTTTGTGCCCCAAATCAACACAGACTGTGGAAACTTTTGCATCTCCTTTGGAAACCCAGGAGGAAGAATGGAGACACTGCAAGATGCTTGAGGTCCAGTGTAACATTTCCACAGTCTGTGTTGATTTGGGGAGCCAGGTCATCTGCTGGTGTTGGTCCACTGTGCTTCATTAAGTCCAGGGTCAACGCAGCCATCTACCGGGAGATTTTGGAGCCCTTCGTGCTTCCTTGCACAACTGAGCTTTATGAGGATGTTGACTTCAATTTTCCAGCAGGATTTGGCGCCTGTCCACACTGTCCAAAGCACCAAAACCTGCTTCAATTATTCATTCATTCATTTATTCATTCATTCAATTTTTATGCCGCCCTTCTCTTTAGACTCAGGGCGGTTTACAACCTGTTAGCATTAACACTTTTTAAAAACAGAGCCAGCCTATGGCCCCCACAATCCGGGTCCTCATTTGACCCACCTCGGAAGGATGAAAGGCTGAGTCAACATTGAGCCGGTGATGGGATTTGAACCGCTGACCTTCAGATCTACAAGTCAGCTTCAGTGGTGTGCAGTACAAAACTCTACCTGCTGGGCCACCCCAGCTCTCTTGTCCATGACTGGCCAGCAAACCCGCCTGACCTAAACCCCATAGAGAATCTATGGGGCATTGCCAAGATAAAGATGAGAGACATGACACAGAACAATGCAGAAAAGCTGAAGGAGCTATTGAAAGCGAATGCTGGCTGGGGCATTCTGGGAGTTGAAGTCCAGATACCTTCAAGTTGCCAAAGTTGGGAAACAGTGCTTTAACGTTTTCCGCAGTACAGTGTTCCCTCGATTTCCACGGGGGATGTGTTCCGACACCGCCTGCAAAAGTCGAATTTCCGCGAAGTAGAGATGCGGAAGTAAATACACCATTTTTGGCTATGGACAGTATCACAAGCCTTCCCTTAACATTTAAACCCCTAAATTACAATTTCCCATTCCCTTAACAACCATTTACTCACCATTATTACTGGTACTCACTATTGAATAATGATCCTGATATTTATAAACATAATTATTTATTAACAATAATATTTTTTTTGTTATTTATTTGCAAAAATTATTAGTTTGGCGATGGTGTATGACATCATCGGGCGGGAAAAATGGTGGTATAAAAAAACCCCACGAAGTATTTTTTAATTAATTTTTTTTAAACCGTGGTATAGGCTATTCACAAAGTTCGAACCCGTGAAAATCGAGGGAACACTGTATATCAAAATAGATTTTTGCAGACCAATTGGTGCAACTTTAATTCTTTTAAAATTAAAATAAAATAAATCCCACTGCACATACTTTCAGCATTGCAGAGATGGAGGAGGAGGGAGAGAGGGAGAGAATGAGAGAGACAGGGAAAGAGAGAGAGAGAGAGAAGAGAGGGGGGAGAGAGAATGAAGGATAGAATAGGAGAGACATAATAGAGAGGAAGAGGGATTGAATTGTAAAATGAGGGAGAGATAATGAAGGATAGAATGGGAGAGACAGAATAAGAGAGAAGGATTGAATCATAAGAGAGAGAGAGGGAGGATGAAGGAAAGAATGGGAAAGACAGAATAGGGAAAGAATGAGAGAGGGATTGAATGATAAAATGAATGAGAAAGAGAGAGAGAGAGAGACCAAAGATAGAATGAGAGAGGGAGAATCAAAGATAGAATGGGAGACACAGAATAGAGAAAGAATGAATAAGGAGGGGATAGAATGAGAGAGAGAAAGAGACAATGAAGGAGAGAACGAGAGAAAGAAATAATGGCAGAGGGAGGGAGTGATAGAATGGAGAGAGAGAATGAGAGACGGAATGAATGATAGAAAGAGAAAGAGAGAGACACCAGGGATATAATGAGAAATAGAGATACAATGAAGGATAGAGTGGGAGAGACCGAATAGAGTAATAATGAGAGAGGGAATGAATGATAGAGTGGGAGAGAGAGAGAGATAATGAATAAAGAATAGAATAGGGTGATAGAATAGAGAAAGAATGAATACTAGAATGAGAGGGAGAGGAGGATAGAATGAGAGAGAGAGAGAAGACAGTAAAGCGAGAAGGAGAGAGAGATAGAATGGCAGAGTAGAGGGAATGAGTGATAGAATGAAAGAGAGAGAGACCAAGGATAGAATGAGAGAGAGAGAGAGAATGAAGGATTGGAGGACAGAAGGGAAAGGGGGGACACGATCGAAACATTTAAATATGTTAAAGGGTAAAATAAGGTCCAGGAGGGAAGTGTTTTTAATAGGAAATGAAGACAAGAACAAGGGGACACAATCTGAGGTGAGTTGGAGGGAAGATCAGAAGCAACGTGAGAAAATATTATTTGACTGAAAGAGTAGTAGATGCTTGGAACAAACTTCCAGCAGACATGGTTGGTAAATCCACAGTAACTGAACTTAAACATGCCTGGGATAAACATGGATCCATACTTAAGATAAAATACAGGAAAAAGTGTAAGAGCAGACTAGATTTTTCTGCTGTCAATCTTCTATGATTCTATGTTTCTAAAGAAAGAATGGGAGAGACAGAATAGAGACAGAATGAGAGGATGGGAGGATAGAATGAATGAGAAAGAGAGAGAATGAGAGAGAAAACAAGAGAGAAAGAGAGGAAATGAAAGATAGAATGAGAGAAAGAGAGAAAGGGGAAAAAATAAGAAAATCAGAGAGATAGAATTAAAAATACACCATCCACGGCATTCCACCCAAATGGATTTCTATCTGATGATATTCCAGTGGCTCTGTGCCCAGATATTTATGCTTATATATCATTCTGGCTGATTTCTCCAGACTGTGTGGAGGTCGTCCCTTGGCCTTTTAGATCATCACTCAATGAACGCTATTTTAAAAAGAAGAATTATGTTACCAAGAGAGACTGCTATTAAATCAGGAGGGTAAGAGTGGGGGATAACAGGACCCTGTTTTGAAGAAATATTTGGAGCGGAATATAAGCATGGCTTTTGAGCTTCTGCAAAAAAACAACAACCCACAACCATATGGATTCTGCTTTGGCTTGTTTTTCACACACATATACACACATTGTGGGGGTTCCTGGGGCTCTTTGACCTCAGTGCTTTGCTTCAAGCTTGGTTGGTTGGTTGGTTGGTCGGTCGGTCGGTCGGTCGGTCGGTCGATTCATTCATTCATTCATTCATTCATTCATTCATTCATTCATTCAATTTTTATGCCGCCCTTCTCCTTAGACTCAGGGCGGCTTACAACATGTTAGCAATAGCACTTTTTAGCATAGCCAGCCTATTGCCCCCGCAATCTGGGTCCTCATTTTACCCACCTCGGAAGGATGGAAGGCTGAGTCAACCTTGAGCCGGTGATGAGATTTGAACCGCTGACCTACAGATCTACAGTCAGCTTCAATGGCCTGCAGTACAGCACTCTACCTGCTGCGCCACCCCGGCTCATTAATGTTTTGTCATCAGGGCTGGAAAGGAGTGAGGTTTGTAGAGAGGAGAAGGAAGACTTTAGGTCCATGATGCGAACCTATGGCTCGCATTCCACAGGTGGCACAGGTAGCCCTATCTGTTGACACGTGAGCTGTTGCCATAGCTCAGCTCCAGCGCGCATGTGGGTGCCCGCTAGCTGTTTTTTTGGCTCACACAGAGGCTATGGGGGGCTTTTGGAGGGCCTCCAGAGGGGCAGGGCTGGGCGTTTTTGCTCTCCCAAGCTCCAGGCCAGGCATCCTAACACTAACCCTTGACGTGAGTGATGTCAAGTTGGCCGCCTTTAAGCCAATCACATGACCTTTAAGCCACTCCCAGTCACATGGTCAGCAAGCCACACCCACAAAAGCCAGTCCCACAGTGTGGGAGTAAAAAAATTTGCAGCCTTTCATTGGGACGTGAACAAACCATGACAAAAGCCTACCAAGGAATGGAGTTCCTTAACTCTGGGTTCTCATGGAGAAGCTGACTTATGAGTAGATAACCCTCCAAAGTTGCAACTCAGATCATGGTGGACAACTCGAGCTCTAATCCAGCTACATGACACTTGGTCTGAAACATCTACTCTGAAGGCCAAAAGAAGATTGTGTTGCAATCTACTTTCAATCCCTCGTGTAGTTGTCATTTTGGAGCAGGATTAATCCTTGCTGGAGAAAAGCCTGAGATGTCACGTGTTAATCCCCTGAAGGACACAAGATGGGAGAGGGTCCTACCTAGACCTTGAGATGGATTGGGCCAGGTCGGCTTCCTTACCTTCAGCATCTGATATCCTAACCAGCTGCCATTTGGGAAGGGCCTAAGACAGGCCTGTAAGGCAAGCTCTTCTCTTACATCTTACATACTAGCCCTGGTCCTTGACTTAACAACCATTCAGTGACCATTCAAAGTTACAATGGAGCTGAAAAAAGGACCATATTTCATATGGTCATGACCATTGTATCATTTCCCATGGTCACGTGATCCAAATCCAGACATTTGGCTATTATTATTATTATTATTATTATTATTATTATTATTATTATCATCATCATCATCATCATCATCATCATCATTATTATTTATTACATTTCTATGACGCCCTTCTCCGGAGACCATTTATGACCATTGCAGAGTGAAGGGGTTACATATCAATAGTACTACAGTGGTACCTCTACTTAGGAACTTAATTCATTCCGTGACCAGGTTCCTAAGTAGAAAAGTTTGTAAGAAGAAGCAGTTTTTCCCATAGGAATCAATGTTAAAGCACATAGTCCATGTGATTGGGGAAACCACAGGGAGGGTGGAGGCCCTGTTTCCCCCAGGAGATTCCTAGAGGGGCCCTACAGAGGCTTCTCACCACCTTTCCCGGCCCTATTTCCTCCCAGGAGATTCCTAGAGAGGCCCCAAGGAGGCTCCTCCCTGCCTTTTCTGGTTACAATTTCGAAGGCTCGGGTTTGTAAATGGAAAATGGTTCTTGAGAAGAGGTAAAAAAATCTTGAACACCCAGATCTTATCTAGAAAACTTCATAAGTAGAAGTACCACTGTATAGCATTTAGACTTATTTTATTTATTTATTTTTATTTATTTATTTTGTCCAATACACAATGAGGGTTTTAGTGGGTATATATCTATATACACATAGTAAAATACATGATGAAGACTATAGAGGAGATACTCATAGTAAAATATATCTATGAAAGAATAGAAAAGAAGATATAGGAATAAAACATATCAATGAAAGAATGGAAGAAGAGATATAGGAATAGAAGGAAGGTATAGGAGATATAGGAGAGCAATAGGACAGGGGTCGGAAGGCACTCTAGTGCACTTGTATTTGTACTTATATACCACTTAGATAGAAAGATAGATTTCTTTATTGGCCAAGTGTGATTGGACACACAAGAAATTTGTCTTTGTGTGCAGATGCTCTCAGCGTACATAAAAGAAAAAGATACATTTGTCAAGAATCCTGTAGTACAACACTTAATGATTGTCATGGGGGTCAAATAAGCAATGAAGAAACAATCAATATTAATATAAATCTTAAGGATACAAGTTACAGTCATACAGTCATTAGTGGGCGGAAATGGGTGATAGAAATGATGAGGAAAGAACAATAGCTCTTTTACAGCCCTCTCTAAACAGTTTACAGAATCAACATATTTGTCTCCAACTATCTGGGTCCTCATTCGGTTGAGTCGACCTTGAGCCTGGTGAGATTTGAACTGGTGAACTACGGCCAGCAGTCAGCAGAAGCAGCTTGCAGTACTGCACTCCAACCACTGTGCCACCAAGGCTCATCAACATGACAGGGAAAGGAAGAATCCTTAGTGAGAAGTGTAATAAGTAGCTCGGACTTGAGTCTTCAGAAACCACAAGCATGTATAACTTCCTTGTGAACTCTTCCAAATATTGAAGAACTGGATTTGTAGCTTCCCAGAATATCTCCTAATTTAGTCACTTCTATACCGTGTCACAGCTTTGGTGGGAAATGTAATAAGTAGCTCAGCCTAGAGATTTGGAATGGAATGGAGTGGAGTGGAATAGAATAGAATAGAATAGAATAGAATTCTTTATTGGCCAAGTGTGATTGGACACTCAAGGAATTTGTCTTGGTGCAGATGCTCTCAGTGTACATAAAAGAAAAAGAGACATTTGTCAAGAATTATGAGATACAACACTTAATGATGGTCATAGGCATAAGTACTCAGGAAACAATCAATATTAATAAAAATATTAAGGATACAAGCAACAAGTTACAGTCATACAGTCATAGGTAGGAGGAGATGGGTGATAGGAATGATGAGAAAAATGGCAATAGTAATAGTAATGGAGTGGAGACAGTAAATAGTTTGACAATGTTGAGAAATGATTTGTTTAGCAGAGTGATGACGTTTGGGAAAAAATGTTTTTGTCTTGGTGTGCAGTGCTCCATAGTGTCATTTTTCTGGGTGGGAATTGAAACAGTTTATGTCAAGTTTATGTGAGGGGGTCAGTCAATATTTTCCCCGCCCTCTTTTTGACCCGTGCAGTATACAGGTCCTCAAGGGAAGGCAGGTTGGCAGCCATTGTTTTTTCTGCAGTTCTGATTCTCCTCTGGAGTCTGTGTTGGTCCTGTTGGGTTCACAAATGTTTGAAGCACCCTGATTTCTTCTGAATGTTGGGGAACTGGATTTTTAAGTCCTAGAATATAGAAAATAGAATAGAACAGAACAGAATAGATATAACAACAACAACAACAACAACAACAACAACAACAGAATTGGAAGGGGCAAAGCTTACACTATTTCAGACAGATGGTTATCCAATATCTGCTTTAAAACACCCAGTGTTGGGGCATTCACAACTTCTGGACACAAGCTGTCCATGTGATTAACTGTTCTGACTGTCAGGAAATTTCTCCTTAGTTTTAAGTTGCTTCTCTACTTGTTTAGTTTCCACCCATTGCTTCTTGTTCTACCCTCAGGTGCTTTGGAGAATAAGTTGACTCTTTACACTTTGTGGCAACCCCTGAGATACTGGAACACTGCTATCATGTCTCCCCTGGTCCTTCTTTCCATTAAACTAGCCATGCCCAGTTCCTGCAACCTACCTTACTAAGGTAGGCGGAACAAGGATTGTTTCTAATACAGTGATGGTGAACCTATGGAATGGGTGCCACAGGTGGCACGTGGAGCTATATCAGTTGGCACGCGACCCGTTGGCCTCGCTCAGTTCCAAAGTGCATGTATGTGCCAGCCAGCTGATTTGTGGCTTGCACAGAGTCTCTTGGAGAGATAGATTGGCCTTTTCCAGAGACCCTCCAGGGGAGTGGGAGAGGGTGTTTTTACCTTTCTGCGGCTGCAGGGAATCCTTTGGAGCCTGGGGAGGGTGAAACAGGACCTTACTGGGCCCACCAGAAGTTGGGAAAGAGGCCGTTTCCAGCCTCCAGAGGGCTTCAGGGGGCGAAGGGAGGTCTTTTCCACATTTGGAATACTGTGTCCAGTTCTGGAGACCTCACCTACAAAAAGATATTGACAAAATTGAAGGGGTCCAAAGACGGGCTACGAGAATGGTGGAAGGTCTTAAGCATAAAACGTATCAGGAAAGACTTAATGAACTCAATCTGTATAGTCTGGAGGACAGAAGGGAAAGGGGGGACATGATCGAGACATTTAAATATATTAAAGGGTTAAATAAGGTTCAGGAGGGAAGTGTTTTTAATAGGAAAGTGAACACAAGAACAAGGGGGCACAATCTGAAGTTAGTTGGGGGAAAGATCAAAAGCAACGTGAGAAAATATTATTTCACTGAAAGAGTAGTAGATCCTTGGAACAAACTTCCAGCAGACGTGGTTGGTAAATCCACAGTCACTGAATTTAAACGTGCCTGGGATAAACATATATCCATTGTAAGATAAAATACAGGAAATAGTATAAGGGCAGACTAGATGGACCATGAGGTCTTTTTCTGCCGTCAGTCTTCTATGTTTCTATGTTTTCGCCCTCCCCAGCATTGAATTATGGGTGTGGGCACTCGCGCATGTGGGATAGCTCTCACACACACACTCTTTTGCCAGCCGAGTAAAAAATGGTTCACCATCACTGATCTAACGTATAGCTAGATGCCTACAACATGTCGTAGTGTGGAGACAATTTTCACCTCTGACGTCTGGGCTTCTGGCGCTCATTTCTTCCTTCCTGGTTAAGCTTCTCTTGATCTGCCAGCCGTAATCTCGAAATGTCAGAGGATTAACTCCCCCCCCCAGCTAATTTCGGAGGGTGGGGGGCTGCTGCGGCATTAAGGGGGCAGGATTCCCACCGGCGGTGTCTTAACGTTCTCCTGGCAGCGGGGAAGCCCTCCCCCCTTCCTCTCCATTCCCGCTTCCTGCCAAACCCAAACAGCGATGCCCATTGTGAGAATGACAGAGGGACCCCTACCCAGGCGCAAACCCTGATTGAATTCCATTAGCAGACATGACAAACCATGGATAGTTGTATTTTGCGGAATGGATTAATTAACCAGCGGCCAGCTTTCCCCTATAGAGGCGGGTGGGGCAAAGGGGTTTCTGGATTATTATTATTATTATTACAATGTTTTCTCTCCCTTTCGAGGGGCCTCTGTCTTGTTCTTTTAAAAATCTCCTTTCTTTTTTTCTCTTTCTTTCTTTTTTTTTTCATTAGGGAAAGCAACAGGGTGCAAGGCGAAACATCAAGATTTTTTTAAAAAAGAGGAATCTAAGGAGAGAGGGAAGGCAGCATCCGACAGCTACGAAGGAATTTTAAAATGCTGCATCGGACCGGCTTAATATCACATTTCACCCATGGCAGTTAATTTTTTTTTTCCAAAGAAAGAAATAAAACATAGAAGGCCAAAGATCATCCCTTGTGCAGCATGTTATGTGGCATAGCAAAAGGGGGAAATTGAAAGAAAAGTTTGGAGGATTTGCAATAAAATGCAATTTTTCCCTCCCTAGGAAAAAAAAGAGAGAAATCGTTTGGTTGTCGGAGTAAGGTTGGAAAATCAACAGAGGGAGGGCTCGGGGAATAAAATAACATCCCTAAGAGATTAATTTCACAGTTGTGGGACAAGATGACAGCTAAATACCCAGCTCTACATCTCCACCCCATGTCCAGTCAACGAAGCAGTGGAAGTGATGTGCCGGTGCCTGGAGGCTGTTGGGGTCTGGATGGGTGTCAACAAACTCAAACTCAACCCAGACAAGACGGAGTGGCTGTGGGTCTTGCCTCCCAAGGACAATTCCATCTGTCCGTCCATTACCCTGGGGGGGGAACTACTGACCCCCTTGGAGGGGGTTCGCAACTTGGGCGTCCTCCTCGATCCAAAGCTGATATTGGAACATCATCTTTCAGCTGTGGTGAGGGAGGCATTTGCCCAGGTTCACCTGGTGCACCAGTTGCGGCCCTATTTGGACAGGGAGTCACTGCTCACAGTCGCTCATGCCCTCATCACCTCGAGGTTCAATTACTGCAACGCTCTACATGGGGCTACCTTTGAAGAGTGTTCGGAAACTTCAGATCGTGCAGAATGCAGCCGCGAGAGCTATCGTGTTGCTTCCAAGATTTGCCCACGTTTCTTCAACACTCCGTGTCACAGTTTCCGGTCACAATTCAAAGTGTTGGTCATGACCTTTAAAGCCCTACATGGCATTGGACCAGAGTACCTCCGGAACCGTCTGCTACCGCACGAATCCCAGCAACCGATAAGGTCCCACAGAGTTGGCCTTCTCCGGGTCCCATCGACTAAACAATGTCTTTTGGCAGGACCCAGGGGAAGAGCCTTCTCTGTGGCAGCCCCAGCCCTCTGGAGCCAACTCCCCCGGAGATTAGAACTGCCCCCACCCTCCTTGTTTTTCATAAACTACTCAAGACTCACTTATACCACCAGGCATGGGGGAGTTGAGATATTCCTTCCCCCAGGCTTTTTTTATACTTTGTTTTATGTTTGGTATGAATGTGCTGTTTGGTTTTTTTAAAATAATGATAGGGTTTTATATGTTTTTTAATATTAGATTTGTTCTACTACTATATTGTTTTTGTTTTTATTACTGTTGTGAGCCGCCCCGAGTCTTTGGAGAGGGGCGGCATACAAATCTAATTAATAATAATAATAATAATAATAATAATAATAATAATAATAATAGTAATAATAAAGTGGGATGGATCAGCATGCATTTAAAGTCCTATTTCGTTATGCCATTTTACTTTGGATACAGGAAGTCCTCGACTTATAGAAAGATAGAAACAGAAGATTGACGGCAGAAAAAGACCTCCTGGTCCATCTAGTCTGCCCTTATACTATTTCCTGCATTTTATCTTAGGATGGATATATGTTTATCCCAGGCATGTTTAAATTCAGTTACTGTGGATTTACCAACCACGTCTGCTGGAAGTTTGTTCCAAGCATCTACTACTCTTTCAGTCAAATAATATTTTATTTTATTTTATTTTTATTTATTTATTTTGTCCAATGCACAATACACACTGAAGAGAATAGACAAGTAGTAATATATATAAAGAAAAGGATAGAAGAAATGTTATAAAAATAGAGGAGAAGATATATGAAAGGAAGAAAAGATAAAGGAGATAAAGGAGAGACAATTGGACAGGGGACGGAAGGCACACTAGTGCACTTATGCACGCCCCTTACTGACCTCTTAGGAACCTGGAGAGGTCAATTGTGGAGAGTCTAAGGGAAAAATGTTGGGTGTTACGGGTTGACACTACTGAGTCAGGTAATGAGTTCCACGCTCCGACAACTCGATTGCTGAAGTCATGCTTTTTACAGTCAAGTTTGTAGCGGTTAATATTAAGTTTGAATCTGTTGCGTGCTCTTGTGTTGTTGTGGTTGAAGCTTAAGTAGTCATTGACAGGTAGAACGTTGCAGCATATGATCTTGTGGGCAATACTTGGATCGTGTTTTAGGCGTCGTAGTTCTAAGTTTTCTAGACCCAGGATAGTGAGTCTAGTTTCGTAGGGTATTCTATTTTCTCACGTGGCTTCTGATCTTTCCCCCAACTAACCTCAGATTGTGCCCCCTTGTTCTTGTGTTCACTTTCCTATTAAAAACACTTCCCTCCCGAACCTTATTTAAACCTTTAACGTATTTAAATGTTTCGATCATGTTCCCCCTTTTCCTTCTGTCCTCCAGACTATACAGATTGAGTTCATGAAGTTTTTCCTGATACGTTTTATGCTTAAGACCTTCCACCATTCTTGTAGCCCGTCTTTGGACCCCTTCAATTTTATCAACATCTTTTTGTAGGTGAGGTCTCCAGAACTGGACACAGTATTATTCCAAAGGGGGTCTCACCAGGGAAGGGAAGCTGTTCCACTGATCAACTGTTCTGACTGTCAGGAAATTTCTCTTTAGTTCTAAGTTGCTTCTCTCCTTGTTTAGTTTCCACCCATTGCTTCTTGTTCTACCCTCAGGTACTTTGGAGAATAGCTCGACTCCTTCTTCTTTGTGGCAACCCCTGAGATGTTGGAAGACTGCTATCCTGTCTCCTCTGGTCCTTCTTTTCATTAAACTAGCTAGCTAGCTAGCTATTTATTTATTTATTTATTTATTTATTTATTTATTTATTTATTCATTCATTCATTCATTCATTCATTCATTCATTCATTCATTCATTCATTCATATTGCCCCCACAATCCAGGTCCTCATTTGACCCACCTCAGAAGGATGGAAGGCTGAGTCAACCTTGAGCCGGTGATGAGATTTGAACTGCTGACCTTCAGATCTACAGTCAGCTTCAGTGGCCTGCAGTAGAGCACTCTACCTGCTGCGCCACCCTGGCTCATATATGCCATGCCCAGTTCCTGCAACCATTCTTCATATGTTTTAGCCTCCAGTCCCCTAATCATCCTGGTTGTTCCCCTCTAGAGTCTCAACAACCTTTTTGCATCGTGGCGACCAAAACTGAACACAGTATTCCAATTGTAGACTTACCAAGTCCTTATAAAGTGGTATTAACACTTCGCTATCCCTCTGTTAATATAGCCCAGAACTCTCTGAAACAACAAAGTTGTGAGAAGCCCCGCTGATTGACCGGGATCTCATAAAGTCCATAAACCTCTTTCTTAGAAACATAGAAACATAGAAGTCTGACGGCAGGAAAAGACCTCATGGTCCATCTAGTCTGCCCTTATACTATTTTCTGTATTTTATCTTAGGATGGATCTGTGTTTATCCCAGGCATGTTTTGAATTCAGTTACTGTGGATTTATCTACCACGTCTGCTGGAAGTTTGTTCCAAGGATCTACTACTCTTTCAGTAAAATAATATTTTCTCATGTTGCTTTTGATTCTTCTGCACTAAACCACCATTCCAAGGTTGCACAGCTAAAAAAAAAACAAACCACGACAGCTCTTCTTTTGACCTCAACAATGCCGTTGAAAAAAAATCTCCCTGTGCTCCTTCTTCTCTCCACACCCCTCTTGTCTCCATTTCTCTTCTCTCTCTCCCCCCCCCCAGCAAAAAAAAAAAGACAGGGGATAAAAAAAAAGAGAGAAAGAAATGACCCTCGTAGGGTGTGAGATCCTCCTTTGGCTGCCAATATTTTTAATAAGCTGTTCAGCCAGTGTTAGCACAGCTGCTTCTCCGGATCAGCAATTCTCATGACTCATTTTTCTTAGGTCCCGCCGTTTCCCAAGCTTTATCGGCAGGGATTGGGAGTGGGGGGGGCGAGGGGGCAATGGACAGAGTTTTGACTTTCTGTGCCCAGGTTCTGGTGACTGCAAAGTGGAGGATGCTGTGGCACATGGGAGTCGCAGTGAAAGGAGTGTCAAGGAGGTTTGGGAGGAATTGGATGGAGAGGTGGGCCCAAGCAGAAATATACCTCTTCCTTTATTTCTTTTCATTCCTACCCTCTCTACTTTTCTTTTCTTTCATTTTTCCTTTCTCCTTCCTTCCTTCTTTTCTTCCCTCCCTCTTTCTTTCCTTCTCTCTCTCCTTCCTTCCATCTCACCTTCTTTCTTCCTTCTTTAGACCTCTTCCTTTATTTATTTTCCTTCCTTCCCTCTCAATTTTCCTTTCTCCTTCTTCCTTCCTTCCCTTCTTCCCTCTCTCCTTCCTTCTCTCTCTCCTTCCTTCCATCTCACCTTCTCTTTCTTCCTTCTTTAGACCTCTTCCTTTATTTCTTTTCCTTCCTTCCCTCTCTCCTTCCCTCTCAATTTTCCTTTCTCCTTCCTTCTTCCTTCCTTCCCTTCTTCCCTCTCTCCTTCCTTCCTTCTCTCTCTCCTTCCTTCCATCTCACCTTCTCTTTCTTCCTTCTTTAGACCTCTTCCTTTATTTCTTTTCCTTCCCTCTCTCCTTCCCTCTCAATTTTCCTTTCTCCTTCTTTCTTCCTTCCCTTCTTCCCTCTCTCCTTCCTTCCTTCTCTCTCTCCTTCCTTCCATCTCACCTTCTCTTTCTTCCTTCTTTAGACCTCTTCCTTTATTTCTTTTCCTTCCTTCCTTCCCTCTCTCCTTCCCTCTCAATTTTCCTTTCTCCTTCTTTCTTCCTTCCCTTCTTCCCTCTCTCCTTCCTTCCTTCTCTCTCTCCTTCCTTCCATCTCACCTTCTCTTTCTTCCTTCTTTAGACCTCTTCCTTTATTTCCTTTCCTTCCTTCCCTCTCTTCTTCTCTCTCAATTTTCCTCTCTCCTTCCTTCCCTTCTTCCCTCCCTCTCTCCTTCCCTTTCATTTTTCTTTTCTGCTTCCTTCCTTCCTTTCAATTATTTCTTTCTTTTATTTCTTCCTTTGTTCCTTTTCCTTCCTTCCCTCTCTCATTTCCTCTCATTTTTCCTTTCTCCTTCCTTCCCTCTTTCATCTCACGTTTACTTCCTCCCTCCCTCCCTCCTTCCCTCCCACCTTCTTTTTGATGTGTTGTGGTCATGTATTAAATGATATTTTAAGGTTTGTTTTGTTGAAGACGGTGGGAAGTTACTGCTTCCTACGTCTTCATCCACAGCTGGCGTTAATTCCAAATTATGAGGTCCTCTCGATGGAAGAACAAGGTGGGGTGGGCTCCCCCCCCCCCCACACACACTTTGGTGTTCGCCAAGGAAAACAACAGCGTAGAATTCATTTAAGCTCATTTACGATGCGGTGAGAAGGCACCTACAGGCTGGTTTTAAAAAAAACAACTTGCTTCAAGGATTGGATTTTTCCACTTGGCAGGAAAGGAGCCAGTCCAGTTTTGAAGGGTAGTAGGAGATTGGCAAGAGGGCAAACTGCACTCATTATACTTTCCACCGTCAGGATAGGAAATAACTTTCTGAAAGTGGATGACTTCACTTGTTTGGCTAAACGGTGAGGTGACAATTCCTTTGATGATAGACACAAGCCTCGGGCATCCTGGCCCTTGAGACTGTTTCCAACGACAGAGACTTTTTTGCAGAGATCGAAGTGGTGGCAACACACACCTTCATTGGTTCTTGACCACCAGGCGGTGTGTAAACAGCCCCCTCGTAGGTGGGTGGGTGGGCAGGAGACAAAACTGTCATTCTGCTATGTCCAGTGCCAGCCAGGATTTGGTCGAAGCCCAAACTGACGTCGTTTCAGGTCCACCTTAGGAGGAGCTGGCTTCCTTGAGAGGGTGATGCGTTGGGTGGAAAGACTGTGCGGCCGTCAATATGCTTCTTTGTTTGGAGACTAAAGTCGGCCCAGGATCTCATGAAGGAGAAGCAGACACACGGTAGGAGAAGGAAGGAAGGGGGGAAAATAAGGCAGCAAAAACTGAGCTGAGCTGAAATGTGTTGGAGCAGAACTTCAATTCCTTTAAGAACATAAGAACCTCAGAAGAGCCCTGCTGAATGGGGCCAAAGCCCATCAAGTCCTGCATTCTGTGGCCCACAGTGGCCCACCAATTTTCCATGGGGATCTTGAGCAGAAAGAGAAGGCAAGACCCTCCCTTTCCCTCGACCTCCAACAAATGAGACCTGAGGGAATCCTGCCTGCCTCCACCAACATAGAGGCGGCTCATGGACATCCGTTTCAATAACCACCTATGATACACTTGGCATCCTTGAATCTGTCTAATCCTGCCTTGAAGCTCTCCAGGCTGACAGCTGTCACGACCTCTTCTGGAAGGGAATTTCATCAACCAAGGACCCTCTGGGTGAAGAAATATTTCCCTTGATTTGTCCTCACTTTCTGACCTATGAGCTTTAGGGAGGGCCCCCTTGTCCTAGTATTGTGTGATAGATAAAATATTTTTTCTCTATCCACCTTTTCTATCCCATGCATGATTTTATACCCTTCGATCAAGTCACCCCTTCAGCCCTGTCTCTCAAGGCTGAAGAGACCGAGGCATTGCAACCTGGTTTCATAAGGGAGGGGATCCATTTCCTTGATCACTATTCTCCAAAATTCAAGGGGAAACTTAAATGGACAGTAAAAAACAATTAACCAGTGGAACGACTTGCCTCCAGAAGTTGTGGGCGCTCCAACATTGGAGGTTTTGTTAAGAAGACATTGGACAGCCATTTGCCTGGAATGGTATAGGACAATGATGGTGAGCCTTTTTTGGTTTGCGTGCCAAAAGGAGCGTGTGTGGGTGTGCTAGCATACGTGCATGTGCCCACAACCCTTTCCTTCCCCCTTGCATACACACAAATACACACACCTGCACTGCCCCTGTACATGCCCATGAAGCCTAGGATGGTGAAAAAACAGCCAAATGGGAAAACCGGGAGTTCACAAAAAGGGACTTCCGGTTTGTCCATTGTGCTGTTTTTTGGACTCCAGAGGATTCACGGAAGCTGCCTGAACTCTGGAGTACGAAAAACAATCCAACGGGCAAACCGGAAGTTCGGAAAACACACTTCCGGTTTGCCCATTGTGCCGTTTTTTGCACTCAGGCAGCTTCCCTGAACCCTCCAGAGGGCAAAGGACAGCACAACAGCAAACCGGAAGTGAATTTTTCCAAACTTCCGGTTTGTCTGTTGGGGGATTTTTTAACCTCCGGGGATTCAGGGAAGCTTCCTTGAAGCGTCCGGAGGACGAAACGGCCTTTCCCAAGGCTGAAAATCAGCTGGCTAGAGAGCGCGTACATGCTGGAGCTGAAGTGTCTCCGCATGCCTCCTGTGGCACACGTACCATAGGTTCACCATCACAGGTCTAAAGAATGTGTACGCTCCAACATAGGGGTCTCCAGTCTTTGGCAACCTTAAGCCAGCCTTGACTCGGGGATTCTGGGAGTCAAAGTCCTCCCAGCGTAAAGTTGCCAAGGTTGGAGACTCCTGGATCTAACAGACTACTCTATTTAAGCAGACCCACCAATATCTTCCGATATTCATGATGGGTCAACCTTAAATATCCCATCGTTGGTCAACCTTCTATTTAGAACAAAAACCCAAAACAAAGTTATCTTTCTTCAATTGCCTAGAACAATTTTTTCTCAACCTTGGCAGCCTGAAAATGGGTGGACTTCAATTCCCAGAATCCCCCCGCCCGGCTGCCTGAGGAATTCTGGGAATTGAAGTCCACCCATCTTCAAGTTGAGAAGCATTGTTTTAGAAATTGAGCATACTTTTTTTCCCCCTTTCTGGGCAAAGTTTCCTTAAGTTCAGTGATGGGCTACCAACATTTTTACTACCACACTGTGGGCGTGGCTTATGCATTTTGTTTCAATATCTTTCAGTGCAAATTGGGTGTTCTGGGGTGGAGCTCCATTTTCGCTACCCCACTGTGTCGCCTCCCCCCTATCCTGATTATATAAGCCCTACATGGCATCGGACCAGAATACCTCCGAGACCGCCTTCTGCCGCACAAATCCCAGCGGCTGATTAGGTCCCACAGAGTTAGCCTTCTCCAGGCCCCGTTGACTAAACAATGTCGTCAGGCGGGACCCAGGGGAAGAGTCTTCTCTGTGGCGGCCCCAGCCCTCTGGAACCAACTCCCCCCAGAGATTAGGACCGCCCCCACCCTCCACGCCTTTCATAAGTTATTAAAAACTCATCTTTGCCGCCAGGCATGGGGAAATTAACACACACCCCAATTGTTAAGGTTGGTGTATGGTTTGATTGGATTGTGTGATTATTTTATTTTATTATAAGCATTTTAAATTATATTTTTAAAAATTGGATTTGTACACTGTTTATGTTGTTGTGAGCTGCTCCGAATCCTTGGAGAGGGGCAGCATACAAATCTAATAAATTATTATTAATTATTATTATTATACAAAGTGTATATACACACATGCATGCACAGTTCTACTAAAATTATACACATTCAACCTGATTTACTGCGATAGGAAAAACATACCCAGAGCCCAGAAGGGGGGGAAAGGGGGGGGGGGTCAAATTTTTGCTACAGGTACTGCGTACCTGACCATTCCCGTAGGAGCCACCACTGCTTAGGTTATAAAAAAATGATCCCAGCTCAGCCGCGTAAGAACACAAACTCCACAAATGTATAATTTAAAATACATTTATTGTCTCCTTTGTTCTCCATTGTTATACCAAGTTGTTAAATAACTTAAATACATTCTCCACAGTCACTCAAGAATCCAATTCATACCTACAAGCTGTACATATGAGGTAGAGAGAGAAAATAATTTAGGCTACCTTACAAAGCATTAAACACCCCCAAAATTTCGCGGATGATAAAATACTACCAATCCTTCACATGTTGGTTCCTCAGGGGGAACCCCATTCCCAAGTGTGTGCAACCCATTTCCAAGTCCACATTCACGGCGCTTTGACAAGATTTGGGGTAAATGACCAATAAAAGTGAGCAAGCCCCCGATACAATTTTTGGGAGGGGAAAAAGAAGAAGGAATAGCAAAAAACGAAAACAAAACGAAGCTCTTTAAATACTCGAAATTTACAGAATCCTACAAGCTGGCTATGGAAAAGTAGCCTAGAAATCCTGTAGGCTCCAAGTTGGAGAAAGTATTGAACTGAGCATTAAATAAGGCAAATGGTGTTCCAGTGAAAATTGTTAGGGAGAAATCTATGGAGATTCTCAGTCATCCAAGTCTGTTCCTTACATTGGGGTATCTTGGAGTCTCAATGCTCTAAAAGGCAACATTATCAAAAAGAAATGGGTTCCACATCTTGTGAAACCTACATCGGTGTGGTATAGTGGTTAAAGGCACTGCTTTAGAAGCCAAGAGACCATGAGGACTAGAAGACCTCTAAGGTCCCTTCCAACTCTTATCCTTCTATGTTCTGAGTTCTAGTCCTGCTGTAGGCATGAAGTGACTTCATACTGAAGTTATCAAGGTGACTTAAGTCTAATCCTTCTTAAGGTTGGTGCTGTGGAGTCACAATAAGCTTACCTGGGAGACAGGTGGACCATGATAGACATATGGACCATAATATATATATCAGCTGGCCTCCTAAATTTGAGGGTTCACCCTCATTGGAGGTTTAAAACAGAAACCAAACTGGACAACTATTTAACTGGGATGGTAAATGGTCTACTGTCTTGAGCAGAAAGGTTTGGACTAAAAGAACTCCAAGGTCCCTTCTAGGCCTGGAATTCTATGTTCTATATCTGGCCAATAGAGGTTTAGGATTTATTGCACACATTAGACCAGGAGTCTCCAACCTTGGCCATTTTAAGACTTGTGGACTTCAACTCCCAGAATTCCTCAGCCAGCGGAAGCAATGGAGTGTTAATCTCCAGAAAGCAGGGCTGAGGAATTCTGGGAGTTGAAGTCCACAAGTCTTTAAAAAGTTGGCCAAGGTTGGAGACCCCAGCATTAGACATTCATGCTAACTCACACTTTTCACTCTCTTGTTAGCTACTTCAGGAGTAGATGAGGACAGTTCTATGTGTTCTTCTCATCCAAAACCTTTGCGAAGCAACCACAAAGTTAGGTCATTTACAAAAAAAACCCCACACATACAAACATACACACACACGCACTTCTGATCCAGATATAGTATGCAGCTACACATTTATATATATATATACTGCTCAAAAAAATAAAGGAAACACTTAAAGAACACAATATAACTCCAAGTAAATGAAGCCTCTGTGAAATCAAACTGTCCACTTAGGAAGCAACACTGGTTGACAACCAACTTCACATGCTGTTGTGTACACTCAACTTTGTACAGAACAAAGTATTCAAAGAGAATATTTCATTCATTCAGATCTAGGATGTGTTATTTGAGCGTTCCCTTTAATTTTTTTGAGCAGTGTATATATAAATCGTGGCTGTTCTCCCCTTGAGGGATGAACCAATGTGACCATTTGAAATGGACAATGACGTGATGAGGGGGAAAAGTCAAAAATAGCTGATCAAAGTCTGGAGACATTTTTTTTTTGTTGGTTTGTGGATCTAAGGCACTTAAGAACGCTCTTAAATAAGAGGTACCACCATAAAACAATACACTTTGATCGGATTATCAATGGAGTTATGGAAAGCTGGGTTGAATCATAGACGGTGGTAGAACTTTAAGAGAGGGTTAGAATTTGAAGGCAACGTCAGTTTGAAGGTTTGCTGGAGGATCACCAACTTAGAAATGGAATAACCGAAGTGGGTTACTCAATAAATTCTCCAATTTAAATGAGGATGGAGGTTCTGGCGTTCCAGACAAGCCCTCATTGTGGATTATGGTTTTGGAGATGGAACTTCAGAAGCATCTCAAAGTCCCACCTTCGTTGACAGCCTGCAGATTAGACATGTAGTCCTCGACTTGCAAGTTGCGACCCCAGTCAGGCCCAAAATTTCTGCTGCTAAATGAGACATTTGTTCAGTGAGGTGTGTCCTGTTTTATGACCACTGCCACGACTGTGGTTGCTAAGTTAGAAAAGGAGTCATTAAGTGACTCTTGCTTGCCAGAAGGTCATAAAAGAGGATCACTGGACCTTTGGACACTGTGACCGTCATAAATACCAGCCAGTTGCCAAAGCGGTCTGAATTTTAATCATTTGGGGATATTGCAATGGTCGTAAATTCCTTTGCAACTTTTAATTGACTTGTATTGGACTTGTAGGACACCCCAAATCTTCAGAGAGGGGCGGCATACAAGTCTAATAAATTATTATTAATTGTCGCTGTTGTTTGTAGGTTGAGAACTATTTGCTTTTACGCTGAATGCATGTGCCTCAATACTATTCATAGATATATAGATATAGATATATTTAACAAAAATCACAGTTAGGGGAGGGGGGAACCTTATTATTTACAACACAGAACAGAAAAGCAATACTATCTCCATTAAAAATTCACATAAATACTTAAAAAAAAAATACTTACAGAAACACTCTGGCTTCAGTGCGTGCACAACTATATAAAACCCAACCCAGCCCTGTTCAGTAGTTCGTTCACACCTCCAACTCTCCTCTTGCACACTTGCGTGCAGTACAATCTGTGAGAATTGCCAAACCTCTAGCACTTGTCACACTCGTCACACAATTAAAACCAAGCACATGTCACCATTGCACGGGGTTTGCATCAGAAATTAACTCTCTGCGGCCCCAATTTATTTATTTATTTAAATTAAAAGAAAAAACAGTATTTTACGATTTCTCTATAGCTCAACATCGCAGCCAACTGTCTTCCAATACAGGTAGTCCTCAAATTATAATCACATCTACAGCCACAAATATTTGTGACTAAGTGAGAAAAGTTCTTAAGGAAGTTTTGCCCCATTTTAACAGCCTGTCTTGTCATAGTTGTTAAGTGAATTACTGTGATTGTAGTTACCTGGTCGTTAAGTGAATTTGGCTTCCGAAAGTTGACTATGCTTGTCACAAAAGGGGATCAAGTGACACTGAGACCTCAATTTGATTCACACAACATGCTCAACTGGATTGGTTAAAGGCCTGGCACTTTAACATATTTACATGGTAGTTAATTTCATGCTGGTTTAGCTGTTGGTGCAAATTCACCCTGTCTGGTCAAATCTGGTTATGGTCCACACCAGAAATAGCTATGTTCAGTGATCTAGGTTTAGCAAGTTACGTGAATTTCAGCAATTTGGCTGCTTCTCCCCAAGCTTGGGAAAGTAAAAATCTAATTTAAAAATGAATTGTTTGACCTATTTGTTTCAGGGTGCAAGGACTCCAGGATTAGCCATTTTAAAGCGTGTGGACTTCAACTCCCAGAATTCCACAACCAGCATGCTGGCTGAGGAATTCTGGGAGTTGAAGTCCAGCCATCTTGAAAGTTGCCAAGATTGAAAGTCAGGGAAATAAAGTTACAGAAAGCCAACATCTCCCTGGTTCAACTTCCTGTAACTCACTTCCCTCAAACTAGCTCTGATAATGACCAAGGTAAGAGATGGTGGCCTGTTTGCCCTTTGAACAAGTTCACAAGGAGATCCCAAACTATGATTGTGCTAGAAACTTAAATACAAGATTAATCCATAAAATTTGTAGAAATGGCATCAGAACGACCAAAACAGATTAAACCAGGATCTTAACTGGGCTGGATGTAAACAATACAATGTACGACAACAATTGACCCCAATTTTTCTGTTGCTAAGTGAGACATTTGTTAGTTTTGCCCCCTTTTTATGACTTTCCTTGCCACAGTTGTTAAGTGAATCACTGCAGTTGCTAAGTTAGTAACCCAGTTGTTAAGCGAATCTGGCTTCCCCCTTGATTTTGCTTGCTAGAAGATCGTGTGATTACGCAGCGGTCGTAAGGATGAGTCAGTTGCCAGCATCATGTATCGGGATGCTTCAAAAGTCATCCCTGTGAAAAATGGTCACGGCATATACTTCAGTGTCATGGCAACTACAAACGGTCCTTAAAGAAAATTTAAGGTGAGGACTACCTGTATTTCAGACAGGGCCTTCAGAAATCAAAGTCATCCCCAAAACTTGAGATTTGCTAAAAACTCCACGAGCATTGAAGATCTTGCAAGTTCTTCCTTAAGCTATCTTTTGACCAGGTATCTAAGATATTAGTGACCAAGAGGGGAAAAAATTACTCCCCACCTTATCAAGCAGATAAACTGTATCAAAGTTTCCCAATGTTGAGAAGCAGCCAGGGGGCAAATGGCTTATGAAGTCGCTGCCATTCCATAATTTTTAAATAATTTTAAATAACTGACGGAAGAGCCCGATGTACGGAAGGATTTCCCCATTTTTTTTTTAATATTTCTGGTTGGCCAAGTGCCCAGGAATACTCCCACTAGGGGGAAAGGGGAATTGGGGACTTCTTCTGCACCAGAGATGACAGCTATAGCTCCAAAAAAAAAAGAGTTTATTTATCAGAAATAAAGAATATTTTGATTGAACTGGGAGGTCTTTGGCCTTCTCTAAACTTGAGGCTTTTGTTGAAGATGTTTCATGACCCAACTTGGGAGCTCCATCATTGCTACAAGGGAGACTGAAGATGGGAAAAAGGAGGAGAAGGAGGAGGAGGAGGAAGACAACTGTGGAGTCAATGCTTCCTGAAATTGCTGCTTTTCTTCTAGACCTTTAAAGACCCAACTAGGGAATATCATCAATGCTGCAAAGAAGTAGTGTTTATGAAGAGGAGAAGGAGGAAGAAGATTAGGATGGGGAGGAGGAGGAGGAAGAAGAGGAAGGCAATAAGGTCCTTGATGCTCTCTAGACTTGGCGGTTATCTTGCAGACATCTTGTGACCCAACTACGAAACATCATCAGTGTCAAAGGAAGAGGTGTTTGTGGGGGGGGAGGAGAAGGAGGAGGAGGAGGAGGAGGAGAGGGGAAGAAGCCCTGGGGGAGGTGGTCTGAGCTTTGGGTTTTCTGACTAACATTTCATGGAGCAACTAGGCTACACCAGCAATGCCAACCGTAATTAGGTAATGAAACATCTTCAAAAGAATCGCCAATTTCAAAGACCCCACCACCTCCAGTTTCCCGCTTCCCCATTTCCCCCGCAAACCTCCCCAAAACAAAACCCCTCTTGAGGCGAGCTGTTCCAACGGCAAGGAACGGCAAGTGCGCTTCTCAAAAACAGGACCCACCGCTGGGCTTAAGCTAAATGAAAACCAGACGTCCAGACAGAAAACCTCCCCTTTCCAAATAACATTGATCAAAAAGTTCTCTTTTTAAAAAAAAAAGGGGGGGGGAGAAGGGGGACAAAAAGGGAAAGGAGAAAAATCAGGCTGCAGCTTGCTCAAAGGTCAGGTCTTACAGTGTTGTGGGGGGGGATTAAAGACCCCTTTGGGAATTCGGGTTGAAATAACAGCGTGCAAAAAAGGAGGAGGGGGAGGAGGAAGAAGAAGAAGGAAAAGAAGAAGAAGAAGAGGAAGAGGAAGAGAAGGAGGAGGAGGAGGAGGAGGAGAAGGAGGAGAAGGAGGAGAAGGAGAAGAAGGAGAAGAAGGAGAAGAAGGAGAAGAAGGAGAAGAAGGAGAAGAAGGAGAAGAAGGAGAAGAAGGAGAAGAAGGAGAAGAAGGAGAAGAAGGAGAAGAAGGAGGAGAAGGAGGAGAAGGAGGAGAAGGAGGAGAAGGAGGAGAAGGAGGAGAAGGAGGAGAAGGAGGAGAAGGAGGAGGAGGAGGAGGAGGAGAAGGAGGAGAAGGAGAAGAAGGAGAAGAAGGAGAAGAAGGAGAAGAAGGAGAAGAAGGAGAAGAAGGAGAAGAAGGAGAAGAAGGAGAAGAAGGAGAAGAAGGAGAAGAAGGAGAAGAAGGAGAAGAAGGAGAAGAAGGAGAAGAAGGAGAAGAAGGAGAAGAAGGAGAAGAAGGAGAAGAAGGAGAAGAAGGAGAAGGAAGGAAGGAAGGAAAGAAGAGAAGAGAAGGGAAGGAAGGAACGAGTGCTTACACACTCATACGAGATGAGGCCCAGTTTCATAATACCACATGGAAACCATACAAACTTCTGAAAAGCTTAATAAATAAACGTTCAATATTTAGATCCAGGCACTGGAATATACCCAGACAGATTCATATCCCACCCTTGACATAATGAAAAGAGTCTTTTTAAGGCAGTCTTCGTTTGGTTTTTCCCAATTTGTTGCAACGGAGCTACAGAGGTGGTCGGTAGGGGAAGGAGAATCTTGGGCCCGTAGCTTCAGGAATGGTCTTAAACAGACCATCGTCAAACCTGAGACCAGTTCATAGATATTCCATACCAGTTAACAAGCAACGTCTCAAAGTCAGGAGCTATCTTCCATGTTTCGGTCACTCCTCGGATCCATAAAATGGACCACGCCATCTCGGGACCATTACACCAGTTTTCAAACCAGGCCACCATCTCCTTCTTTATATCCCTGGAGAACTATCACCTCCAAATTCATCCACTCCTGCTTTGAAAGAGGCGGTTGCCGCTTTTTATTATTATTATTAATAATAATATTATTATTATCGCCGTTATTTTGTTCAAAATTGGGCATGAGAGCAGGGATGATTTCCCCAGATGAGAACGTGCAAGGAAGGCTGGAGTGGGGGTCAGAGTAGATGACCTTCAAGGTCCCTTCCCACTCTGTTATTCTATGTTCTAAGGTTTCTGCTCTGCTCTTCCAGCGGGTCAAATTGCAATTCCCCAGAACAAAAAAGAAAGAAAGAAAAAAGAAAGAAATGCAACTCTTGGACCAGTTTTAAAATCACCGTCCGTCACGCATGGATGATTCGCCCAGGAATTTATCAGCTGTTCATCCAAATCCCATTTTGAAGCAAAAAAAAAAAGTATATAAATAAATAGTTGCGTATTTTGTAATATTCACCCAGTTCTCACAGCAGTCGGGCATACAATGTGCTGACCATCACATCTGTACTGGTAGTCCACAACTTAACGACAACAACTGAACCCAAAATTCATGTGGTTAAGTGAGACAGTTGTTAAGGGAGTTTTTGCCCCACGTTAGGACCGTTGTTAAGTGAATTGCTGCTGTTGTTAAGTTGACAATACGGTTGTTTAAACGAATCTGGCTTCCCCATTGACTTTGCTAGGCAGAAGGTCACCAAAGGGGATTCCGTCATAAATGTGAATCACTTGCCAAGCACCCAAATTTTGATCACGTGACAATGGGCAGGCAGCAACAGTCATAAGTGTGAGAAATGTTTTATAGTGCCATTGTTAACTTTGAATGGCACCAAACCGCTGTTAGTCAAGAACTACCTGTACTAGTGACCTAGTCTGCCATTTTGATATTTCTCCCTATACAGTGGTACCTCTACTTACGAACTTAATTCGTTCCGTGACCAGGTTCTTAAGTAGAAAAGTTTGTAAGAAGAAGCCATTTTTCCCATAGGAATCAATGTAAAAACACATAATGCGTGTGATTGGGGGAACCACAGGGAGGGTGGAGGCCCTGTTTCCTCCCGGGAGATTCCTAAAGAGGCCCCACGTAGGCTTCTCCCTGCCTTTTCTAGCTCTGTTTCCTCCCAGGAGATTCCTAGAGAGGTCCCACAGAGGTTTCTCCCTGCCTTTATTGGCCCTTTTGCCTTCCAGGAGATTCCTAGAGAGGCCCCACGGAGGCTTCTCCCTGCCTGTTTCCTCCCAGGAGATTCCTAGAAAGGCCCCAAGGAGGCTTCTCCTTACCTTTTCCAGCCCTGTTTCCTCCCAGGAGTTTCCAAGAGAGGGCCCACAGAGGCTTCTCCCTGCCTTTTTCGGCCCTGCCCCCCCCCCCCCCCCCCCGGAGATTCCTAGAGAGGCCCCACAGAGGCTTCTCCCTGCCTTTTCCGGTCACAGTTTCAGAGGCTCACGTTTGTAAGTGGAAAATGGTTCTGGAGAAGAGGCCAAAAAAATCTTGAACACCCGGTTCTTATCTAGAAAAGTTTGTAAGTAGAGGCATTCGTAAGTAGAGGTACCACTGTATATATATATTTTTCCCCTTCTGATTTACAGGAACAAGAATCGTGTGCTTGTGCAGCTTTTTAGTGGTTTAAGTAATTAAAAAAAAAAAAAAAGCAGGCTCTTAATTCTGCGCAGAGGAAGGCGGGTGAAATGCGATCCTCGGGAGACACACATTCTTGGACGCAGGCGTGCGATCCAGACTGTGGGGGGGAAAAACAAAACGAAGGCCGGATCATCGTTGCGTTTTCTCCGTCTTCTTCCGAAGAGGCCAAAATGGCATTCCCAGCCAGAACGTCACGCTGGTTTTGAGGAGGCCTCGGTTTGCCAACTTGAGGTCATAAGAAGAAGAGAAATCAGGGCAGGACAAACAAACAAAAGCCAAGTCCTATTTTGACCCCGAGACGTCAAAATGCCGGCGGAGAAGATTGCAGGTGCTTTTGGCCGCTAGTGGTTTCCCAAATTCACCAAGTGGAGAGCAAAGGAAGAGAGGCGGCAGGCACACCGGGGGAGGGGGTGGGGATAAGAATAAAATTTAAAAACGAAGGAAGAAACCTCATGACATCTTCGACATCTGCTACAACAAGCTGTTAGAAGGAACGCTGACGAATTGTCTCTGTGTAGTGACTTCTCCAGCTAACGGGACGTGGTTTCTGATTTGGGCTCTCTGGAGCCCGGAAGCTCCATAAATTACTTTTCTTTTTAAAAAATTTTTTTTAAAATCCTTCTAGGGCAGTGATGGTGAACCTTTTTCCCCTCGGGTGCCAAAAGAACATGTGCGTGTGCTGTCGCGCATGTGTGAGTGCCCACACCCATAATTCAAAGCTTAGGGAGGGTGAAAACAGCTTACCCTGCCTCCTGGAGGCCCTCTGGAGGCCAAAAATGGCCTGTTTCCCAACTTCTGATGGGCTCAGTAGGCTCGTGTTTTGCCCTCCCCGAGCTCCAAAGACTTCCCTAGAGCCGAAGGAGGGTAAAAATGCCCTCCATCCCCCTGGGGGCTCTCTGGAAGCCAAAAACGCCCTCCCAGGGCCTCTGTGCAAGCCAAAAATCAGCTGGCTGGCACACACATGCACATTGGAGCTGAGCTATGGCAACAGCTCGCGTGCCAGCAGATATGGCTCCACGTGCCACCTCTGGCACCTGTGCCATAGGTTCGCCATCACTGTTCTAGAACCTTCTTTCTCCTTAGAACGTCTTCTGCAGTTGAAGGTCTTTGGGAGATTGTGGTGGTTGTCCTTCAAAACAAAGTGGAAACGAATCCAGGTCCAAGAGAGTTCTCAGAGGGCGACACAAAGGTGGACAATCCAGCTTTTCCCACAAGGGAAAAATCGCTTCTCGGTCTCCAAGCCGTCATCTTGGATATCGGAAGGGGGATGTCTTCCATTGGTGCTGCTGGCATCCATAACCTCTCTTTGCGGAGAAAGAGGCTGGGGTCAGCAAGGCACGGAACCCCCTCAAAAGTGCTTCCATCGCATCAGGGTTGCGCTTGGCTATCTCGGCCGGACATCCCCGAATTTCGATTTTGGGGTGGGGGGTTTCTGTCTTGAAGAAAAAGGCGTGAGGAGGTTCCATGTCCGAAGTTGTGGGAGGCTCGTCGGAGGCAGCTCCTTCAGTCCTTGCACGTGTAAACCTCCTCCCTCTGCGTACACTGCTTGCACTCCACGTAACAGCACCAGCGGACCTGGCACTGGCACGGCCGAGTGACCACGCGGCTCTGGATGTTGTGTCCCCGGCCGCAGCAGATGCTGTCGCAGTTTTTGTCCTTGTAACATTTCCGCCCGGACGTCCCCGAGGAGAACCGGCTGTGCAAGCAAAAGCTGGGGGAGTCGTCCAGGTAAACCAGATCTGTAGTTCTGGGGATCTGGTCTCCGTGTCCCAGGATGGACTTCTTGGGCGGGGAGATGTCGCCTTCCCCCGTGGCCTCGTTGGTGGTGCTGACCACTTTGAGGGCCGTCTCGTACTTCTGCTTGAGCTGCTTGCCGATCTCGTGGAACGGGGAGAGCTGGCGCCAACACGTCCGGACGGTACACGAGCCGGAAACCCCGTGGCATTTACAGGTGGTCTCCACTCCCGCTTTGATGACCTGCGGAGAGAGAGAGAGAGAGAGAAACAAAGGACACCAAAAGGATTTCTGAAAGAGGGACCAGGACAAAAATGTTACGGCATTGAATGCTTACGATGACAGATACGTACATGGCTCTTAAGGCTGTGTGGGCCCTGTGTAGGCCTGACTCGTGATGTAAACATCAGCTTCCAGCAAATATACATTTTATCTATCTATCTATCCATCCAGTCTATCTATCTATCTATCTATCCATCCAGTCTGTCTGTCTATCTATCTCTATCTATCTATCTATCTATCTATCTATCTATCTATATCTATCTATCTATCTATCTATCTATCTATCTATCTATATATCTATATATCTATCTATTCATCCATCCAGTCTATCTATCTATCTATCTATCTATCTATCTATCTATCTATCTATCTATCTATCTATCTATCTATCTATCTATCCAGTCTGTCTGTCTGTCTGTCTGTCTGTCTGTCTGTCTGTCTGTCTGTCTGTCTATCTATCTATCTATCTATCTATCTATTCATCCATCCAGTCTATCTATCTATCTATCCATCCAGTCTGTCTGTCTGTCTGTCTGTCTCTCTCTCTCTCTCTCTCTCTCTCTCTATCTATCTATCTATCTATTCATCCATCCAGTCTATCTATCTATCTATCCATCCAGCCTGTCTGTCTGTCTGTCTGTCTGTCTGTCTGTCTGTCTGTCTCTCTCTCTCTCTCTCTCTCTCTCTCTATCTATCTATCTATCTATCTATCTATCTATCATGAAGCCAAAAGCACCATATATCGTAAATCAGAACCAAGTGATGATGGGATGCCACAAACAGTTATAACGCCACCCAGAGTCGCTTTGTTTCGAGATGGATGGCAAAAGACAGGAAGGAAGAGGAAGGAAGGGAGGGAAAAAGGAAGAAGGAAGAAAAAGGAAAGAAGGAGAGAAGGAAAGAAGGGGGGAAAAAGAAAGAAAGAAAGAAAGAAAGAAAGAAAGAAAGAAAGAAAGAAAGAAAGAAAGAAAGAAAGAAAGAAAGACTGGTTGCCAAACCATCCCAAATGTGAACATGAAACCAAGTAGACACCAGAGTATAACTTCAAATCTTGTGTCTTTTGGGGCAGGATGTGTCTTATAACTTTGAAACAACCTAGACTACCTTCTGCATTCTAGTCTATCAGCCAACTGACCCCTTCGGCACTCTCTCCAAAAATTGGAAGCCCATGCTCAATTCACTGGCTTAAGTTTTCCAAAACATTTAATTTATTTATTTAAAAAATGTAGATATATAGCTATCCCATTACACACTGGTGACTCCAGGAGTCTTAGATGTGGGTGTGGGGTTTTTGACTCTATATTTGGATTGGATTAGATCACAAATGAGCAAATACAACAGCTATACCAGCCACTTTTAAGCTCAAAATTTTGGTTGCTAAGCGTGACAAAGATTGTGAACTTTTCCTACGTTTTACGACATTTCTTGCCACCGTTGTTAAGTGAATCTGACTTCCCCATGGAAGGTCACAAAAGGGGACCATGTGACATACACACACACACACACACACACACACACACACACACACACAAACTACTACTGTAACGCTCTCTACATGGGGCTACCAGTGTTGGTCATTACCTATAAAGCCCTTCATGGCACTGGACCAGGATATCTGCGAGACTGCCTTCTGCCGCACGAATCCCAGCGGCCGGTCAGGTCCCACAGAGTTGGTCTTCTCTGGGTCCCGTCAAATAAACAATATTGTCTGGTGGGACACAGGGGAAGAGTCTTCTCTGTGGCGGCTCTGACCCTCTGGAATGAGCTCCCTCCAGAGATTAGAACTGCCCCCACCCTCCTTGCCTTTCGTAAGCTCCTTATCAAGCCTGGGGGAACTGAGACATCTCCCCCTGCCTATGTAGTTTTTGTGCATGATATGACTGTATGTATGTTTTTTATATTGGGGTTCCTTGCTTTTTAGATTTTTTAAATGTACAATTGTTATTTTAGATTCTAATTATTACATTTGTCATTATGTATTGTTTTTATCACTATTGTGAGCTGCAATGAGTCTACGGAGAGGGGCGGCATACAAATCTAATTAATAATAATAATAATAATAATAATAATAATAATAATAATAATAATAATAATAATAATAAACACACAGGCACCTCGGGCATGGTAAACACAAGTCAGTTGTGTCAACCATTCAAATTTTGATCACATGGCCACAGGAGTGGCTGCAACGGTCACAAGTGTGAACGGTCTCTTTTTCCAACACCGTTGTAACTTTGAGCAAATGGTCATAAATTGAGGACTCTCTGCATTGTTTTCTTTCTTCTGCATGAGGTTTGCTTCTGAATTTCGGCAATGTGAAAATTCCTCTTGCGATAATTCTCGACGCTGCGAGAAATGTCTGGAGAGATTCCTCCTGACTTCGCCGTTTTTATTTTAATTTTTATAATTTTTTTTTTTTGCAACATTCTTGGTCTCGGATGGCAACTTGGCAGCAAGCAGATTAAATCCCCCTCCCCGCCAATCTCTTTTACGGTATGCATTTCAACTCCGGTTGCCAAGACCAGTTTATCTGGCATGCAACGGGAGCTAATTGGTTAGCAGGACTTCTGCAAAACTTTTGCTTGGGGTATCGCGGTGGGGGATGGGGGAGGAGGGGGGAGGCGGCTTTGTTATAAGGATCAGAATTTTTTATTTTTTTAAAAAAGCAATTTTTGCTCTTTACATCGGAGCCATTTGGGGCAGGATGAGAAGGGATTAAAACAGCAGGGAGAACAAGACCTCAGTGATATGAAACTTGGTGATTGTTTTCTATTTTAGAAACATAGAAGATTGAACGGCAGAAAAAGGCCTCCTGGTCCATCTAGTCTGCCCTTATACTATTTCCTGTATTTTATCTTAGGATGGATCTATGTTTATCGCAGGCACGTTTACATTCAGTGACTGTGGATTGACCACATCTGCTGGAAGTTTGTTCCAAGCATCTACTACTCTTTCAGTCAAATAATATTTTCTCGTGTTGCTTCTGATCTTTCTCCCAACTAACTTCAGATTGTGTCCCCCTGTACTTGTCTTCACTTTCCTATTAAAAACACTTCCCTCCTGGACCTTGTTGAACCCTTTAACATATTTAAATGTTTGGATCATTTTATTCAGAATAACAGAAAAGGGACTTTGGAGGTCTTCTAGTCCAGCCCCCTGTTTAGGCAGGAAGTGTGTAATATTTCAGACAAATGATTGTTCAATCTCTTCATTGAAAATCTTGAGAGATTTGGGCATCCTTTCTGGAAGCAAGTCATTTCCCTGATTTGTTTGTTTATGTATGTATGTATGTATGTATGTATGTATGTATGTATGTATTTATTTATGTATGTATGTATGTATGTATGTATTTATGTATGTATGTATGTATTTATTTATGTATGTATGTATGTATTTATGTATGTATGTATGTATGTATGTATTTATGTATGTATGTATGTATGTATGTATTTATTTATGTATGTATGTATGTATTTATGTATTTATTTATGTATTTATTTATTTATTTATTTTGTCCAATACACAATGAGGGTTTTAGTGGATATATATCTATATACATATAGTAAAATACATGATGAAGGTTATAGAGGAGATACCCATGGTAAAATATATCTAAGAAATAATAGAAAAGAAGGTATAGGAATAGAACATATCAATGAAAGAATAGAAGAAGAGACATAGGAATAGAAGAAAGGTATAGGAGATATAGGAGAGCAATAGGACAGGGGACGGAAGGCACTCTAGTGCACTTGTACTCGCCCCTTACTGACCTCTTAGGAATCTGGAGAGGTCAACCGTAGATAATCTAAGGGTAAAGTGTTGGGGGTTTGGGGATGACACTATGGAGTCCGGTAATGAGTTCCACGCTTCGACAACTCGGTTGCTGAAGTCATATTTTTTACAGTCAAGTTTGGAGCGGTTAATATTAAGTTTAAATCTGTTGTGTGCTCTTGTGTTGTTGTGGTTGAAGCTGAAGTAGTCACCGACAGGCAAGACGTTGCAGCATATGATCTTGTGGGCAATACTTAGATCTTGTTTAACGCATCTTAGTTCTAGGCTTTCTAGGCCCTGCTTAGGACAGATGTTTATCCAACATCTGCTTTAAAAACTCCAGTGTTGGGGCATTCACAACTTCTGGTTCCATGGATTAATTGTTCTGAGTGTCAGGAAATTTCTTCTAAGTTCTAAGTTACTTCTCTCTTTGTTTATAATAATAAAAACAGAGTTGGAAGGGACCTTGGAGGTCTTCTAGTCCAACCCCCTGCTTAGGCAGATAACCCCTACACTACTTCAGAGAAATGGTTATCCAACATCTGCTTAAAAGCTTCCAGGGTTGGGGCATTCACAACTTCTGGAGGCAAGCTGTTCCACTGATCAATCGTTCTGAAAGTCAGGAAATTTCTCCTTAGTTCCAAGTTGCTTCTCTCCTTGTTTAGTTTCCACCCATTGCTTCTTGTCCTACAACACAATCCATTCAACAGTTCCAAGAAGGCTCCACATCCATTTGAGTCACTCAGGTGACCATGAAGACACAAGTAAACCTCGAAGCGGCCCCAATGACCCTCTAAAAGGATGGAAATGACCAGTTTTGTCTGCAAAGAATATAAATCTTTCCATGCAGCCAGAACTGAAGAATCTCCTTGGATGAGAAGCAAAACTCTTTCAAAGAAAAGAAAAGAGAAATTCCAGTTGCCTCTTCAAAAAAAAAAAAAATGCATTTTTTGGGTGTTTCTCGGTATTTTTTATTTCTTCCTTCCTCTTCTTGCTTTTTGCCCTGGGTTTCTCCTTCCTCCTCCTCTTTGGGTACCCCTTTCATGAAACGTTGAGTGCATTAAAACACGTGGCAGACTCCAAGTTCAGGAAAAGCTTTTAATTAAAAAGAGGAAGAAGAAGAAGAAGAAAAGGCTGTCTCCTGGGGTTCTGTTAAGCTTCATTGAAATTGACATTTTTTAACTCCGTCTCTCTGGAGCGTTGCTAAATTCCTTAATCCCTGAGAAGAGCTGAGATTTCGGGGGAGGAGATTGTTAATTGGAGGCGCTTTGACTCAATGACCATGGAGACGAATTCAGGAAACCCACCCACCCCAAAAGCAAAAACAGGTAGTAGTATTTGACTTACACTCGTTCATTTAATGGCCGTCTGAAGTTACGACGGCACTTAAAAAGGAGGCTCAGGGCCATATTTTTCACATTTATGACATCTTCATGATCGTACGATCAAAATTGACACGCTGGGCAACTGACTCAGACTTATGACGGTTGCAGTATCCCAGGGTCACCTGATCCGCTTTTGCAACCTTCTTACAAGAAAAATATCGACAGAGAACTTCATTCAATTGACAACCATGTGACTAACTAAGCCAAATGCAGGGATTGGCTTAACAACCGTGGTCGTAAAATGGGGCAAAACTCGCTTAACAACTGTCTCAGCAACAGGAATTTTAGGGTCAATTGTGGTCTTAAATTGAGGGTTGTGTTAGAATATTCATGGACTGGGAGAGCCATGTTAACAAAGTCGGCCAATGAATAGGCATAACAACTGAGTCAGCTATGGGAGCTAACCACATCTGAGTCTGTGCAAAGAATCGAAACTGAGAAGCTTAAGGCTGGGCGTGGCTCAGTCTGCACTCTCCTCCCTGTGCTTGTCTGCTCTGCTGAAATGAAACTAACTCTCCTGCTTGTGTTTACTTGAAGAAATAATCTGCTAATGGTATTGTAAATTCATCTGTTATGATGTTTATGAAGAGGTTTGTGAATTGTATTAGATTTGTTACATTGTTGTTATTGTTGTGAGCCGTCCCGAGTCTTCGGAGAGGGGCGGCATACAAATCTAATTATTATTATTATTATTATTATTATTATTATTATTATTAATAATAATAATAATAATAATAATAATAATAATAATAATAATAATAATCCAGCTGTATCAGTCATCTGTGTGTGCTTCTGGTTTTGGTTTTTATGCAACAAACCTGAATAGATTACTTCAACAATCAAAGGCCACTGCAATATTTATGGTTGATATAAATTTATTCTATGAAACAGTGCAGGAATTCTTGCAGACTGAAGGATGCCCTTTGTCATTTAGCCATTTCAAGACTGGATGACAAAATCATAGTCATACATTTACATAGGCACCACACCTGGTCCTTGACTCACGACCACAAGGGAAGCAGAATTCCCATGCTAAACAAGAGGTCGGTGAAGTGAGATCCATCTGATTTTACGACCCCCTTTTTTGCCACTAACATTAAATAAATCACTGCAATTGTCAAGGGAATCAGATGATCCTTAAGTGAGTTTGAGCTCCTCCCATTATATTTGCTTGATGGAAGTGAGCTTGCAAGGGAAGAGAAAGGAGACAGTGAAGAAGGAGAAGGAGAAGAGAAAGGTGAGAGGAGGAGGAGGAGGAAAAGGAGAAGAGAAAGGTGAGAGGATGAGGAGGAGGAAAAGGAGAAGAGAAAGGAGAGGGGAGGAGGAGGAGGAGAAGAAGAGGAAGAGAAAGGAGATAGAGAAAGAGGAGAAGTAGAAGAGAAATGAGAGAGAGGAGGAGAGAAAAGAGAGAGAAAAAGGAGGAGAAGAGAAAGGAGAGAGAGAAGAAGGAATAGGAGAAGGAGAAGAGAAAGGGGAGAAGAGGAGGAGGAGGGAAAGGAGAAGAGAAAGGAGAGGGAAGGAGGAGGAGGAGAGGAAGAGGAAGGAGATAGAGAAAGAGGAGAAGTAAAAGAGAAATGAGGGAGAGGAGGAGGAGAGAAAAGAGAGAGAAGAAGGAGGAGAAGAGAAAGGAGACAGAGAAGGAGGAGAAGAAGGAGAGAAAGGAGACAGAGAAGAAGGAAAAGGAGAAGAGAAAGGGGAGAAGAGGAGGAGGAGGAAAAGGAGAAGAGAAAGGAGAGGGAAGGAGGAGGAGAAGAGGAAGAGGAGATAGAGAAAGAGGAGAAGGAGATAGAGAAAGAGGAGAAGGAGAAGAGAAAGGAGAGAGAGGAGGAGAAGAAGACAGAGAGAAAGGAGGAGAAGAGAAAGGAGAGAGAGGAGGAGGAGGAGAGAGAGAAGGAGAAAGAGAGGAAGAGAAAGGAGAGAGAGAAGGGGGAAGGAGAAGGAAAAGAGAAAGGAGAGGGAAGGAGAAGGAAAATGAGATCAGAAAGAAGAGAGAGAAGAAGAAGGAGAGGAGGAAGAGAAAGGAAAAAGAGAAGGAATAGAGAAAGGAGAGAGGAGGAGGAGGAGGAGAAGGAGGAGGAGAAGAGAAAGGTGAGAGGAGGAGGAGGAGGAAAAGGAGAAGAGAAAGGAGAGGGAAGGAGGAGGAGAAGAAGAGGAAGAGGAAGGAGATAGAGAAAGAGGAGAAGTAGAAGAGAAATGAGAGAGAGGAGGAGAGAAAAGAGAGAGAAAAAGGAGGAGAAGAGAAAGGAGAGAGAGGAGGAGGAGGAGGAGAGAAAGGAGACAGAGAAGGAGGAATAGGAGAAGGAGAAGAGAAAGGGGAGAAGAGGAGGAGGAGGGAAAGGAGAAGAGAAAGGAGAGGGAAGGAGGAGGAGGAGAGGAAGAGGAAGGAGATAGAGAAAGAGGAGAAGTAAAAGAGAAATGAGGGAGAGGAGGAGGAGGAGAGAGAAAGAGAGAGAAAAGGGAGGAGAAGAGAAAGGAGAGAGAGAAGGAGGAGAAGAAGAGAGGAGAGAAAGGAGACAGAGAAGAAGGAAAAGGAGAAGAGAAAGGGGAGAAGAGGAGGAGGAGGAGGAAAAGGAGAAGAGAAATGAGAGGGAAGGAGGAGGAGAAGAGGAAGAGGAGATAGAGAAAGAGGAGAAGGAGATAGAGAAAGAGGAGAAGGAGAAGAGAAAGGAGAGAGAGGAGGAGGAGAAGACAGAGAGAAAGGAGGAGAAGAGAAAGGAGAGAGAGGAGGAGGAGAGAGAGAGAGAAGGAGAAAGAGAGGAAGAGAAAGGAGAGAGAGAAGGGGGAAGGAGAAGGAAAAGAGGAGAGGAGAAGGAGAAGGAAAATGAGATCAGAAAGAAGAGAGAGAAGAAGAAGGAGAGGAAGAAGAGAAAGGAAAAAGAGAAGGAATAGAGAAAGGAGAGAGGAGGAGGAGGAGAAGAAGGAGAGAGGAAGAGAAAGGAGAGAGAGAAGGTGGAAAAGGAGAAGGAACAGAGAAGGAGAAGATGAAGGAGAGGGAGAAGAAGGGGAAGAGGGAGAAGAAGAAGGAAGAACAGGGAGGGGAAGAAGAAGAAGAGGAAGTCAAGGAAGAAGAGGAGGGAAGATGGGTCAATGACTCTAACCATGGGTGTACCTGGAGAACATCTGAGGAAGGTACTTGCCAAGAGTCAACACTGACTTAAAAGCACATCTTTGATCAAGATGAACTGAATGAAGAACCATGAAGACGTGCCAACTGCCTTCCACCCAGGGATAGACTCCTGTGGGTATGGTCAGGTAGGCAGACGTTTTTCAGGGTAGCAGGGTGCTCGGCCAACCTTTCCTCCATCTAAATTTTTCTTGGTGGCCCTCAACAACCTCCCCCTGGCAGTCTTCTCCAGTTCCTCAAGGGCCTACTTCTACCACAGCTATGGCCCACAACAACCATCGCCAGGACACTTACCTTCATCCCCACCAAATTGTTGTGGAAGTCCACCCGAGCTCGCAGGTCCTTGTTGGACTTCTTCCCCAGGAACTCTTTGACAAACTTGTTGCTGTATTTGAGATTGTCCCCACATCCGCCCCACTGCCACGCTTCGCGGTTCTCCAAGTCTGGGGCTTCGTCACAAGTGCAGCGCTCCATTCGTCCAGCGCTGCAGGCTTTGGCCATGGCGTGGGTCAGTCCCGCCGAAGAGATGGCATAAAGGAAGGCGGTCTCCTTAAACCCTGCGGAGGAAGACGACAACGCTGTTAGCACACCGAATGGCTCCCTTAGAGCGGTATCGCCCAGCCCTGACCATTATGAGATGGGTGGACTTCAACTCCCAGAATTCCTCAGAATTCCTCGCAAGATTTAAGACAGGTGGACTTCAACTCCCAGAATTCCCCAGCCAGCATGTTTGAAGATGGGTGGACTGCAACTCCCAGAATGCCTCTGCCAGCATGCTTTAAGAGGAGAAGACTACAACTCCCAGAATTCCCCAGCCAGGATCCCTGAAGACAGGTGGACCTCAACTCCCAGAATTCCCCAGCCAACATGTTTGAATATGGGTGGACTTCAACTCCAGGATTCTCGAGCCAGAAAGCTTGAAGATGTGTGGACTTCAATTCCCAGAATGCCTCTGCCAACATGCTTTAAGAGGAGAAGACTACAACTCCCAGAATTCCCCAGCCAGGAGCCTTGAAGACAGGTGGACTTCAACTCCCAGAATTCCCCGGACAGCATGTTTGAAGATAGGTGGATTTCAATTCCCAGAATTCTCCAACCACAGCCAGAAAGCTTGAAGATGTGTGGACTTCAACTCCCAGAATGCCTCTGCCAGCATGCTTTAAGAGGGGAAGACCACAACTCCCAGAACTCATCAGCCAGCTTGCTTGGAGATGGATGGACGTCAATTCCCAGAATTCCCTGTCTAGTGGTAGCCAAAGTCAAGACATTCTTGATTATAGGTTGCCTTCATCAAGCAACTGTAATCAAGTCTTCCCATTACAGTCATTTGTTGCAGAAGTTCCTAAAAGGATGAAAATTTCCTGGAAACTAGACAATTTTTAGCAAGAGAAACAATGACCACGAGATATTAAAAACATGGTAACAAGCTTGTATACTTAGTAGCAAGTATACAAAGTTCAGTTACAGGACTACAGAGGGGTTGATATCCCTGTCATGAAACCCTTTTTTGAGTCATTTGTAACTTCAAATGGTCTTTAAAGGAATCGTTGTAAACAAGGACTATCTTTACAAACATTCCTCCCCTCATTTCTAGCACTGATGATGATCCCTAGCTGGGTCATGAAACATCTACAAGAAAACGACCAAGCTCAGAGAGAATCGACAATACCCCACAGAAAGAGAAACCAAGATAAGCAGGGATTGACACCAGACAAACTATCAAGCAGAAAAGAGTGTCTTAGTCAAGGGGAAAATCACACCTGTGCCAACACGGGCAGGGCAACCTATTACAGGTAAATTGGAGAAAACAACACACTGGTTAGCAGTGATGATGTTACATAACTGGATCATGAAATATCTACAAGGGAATAACCAACTTCAGAGACCATCAATGACCCCACAATTCTCCTCCTCCTCCTACCACCTCTTCCTCCTCCTGCTTCTTATTCCTCCTCCTCCTCTTACTCTTATTCTTCTTCTACCTCATCTTCCTCATCCTTCTCCCTGCAAGCCATACTCCCTTTCTGCCCTGAGTATATTAGTTAGTTGGGTCATGAGATGTCTGCAAGAAAACCAATGACCCGACAGCAGCAGCAGCAGCCGTAGTAGTAGTAGTAGTAGTAGTAGTAGTAGTAGTAGTAGTAGTACCAGTCGTCTTCTTTTTCTTCTTTTTCCTCCTCCTCCTCCTTCTTCTCCTTCTCCTTCTTCCTTGTTCCTTCTTCCTCCTCCTCCTCCTCCTGCTCTTTCTCTTCTGCCTTTATTTTTCTTCCTCTTCTTCCTTGTCTTCTTCTCCTCCTCTTCCTCTCCCCCTCCTCCTCCACCTTCTCCTCCTTGCAAATCATACTCCCTTCCTGTCCTAATGCCCTATTAGCTAGTTATGTGATGAAATGTCTGCAAGAAAACCAAGGATCCTACAGTAGTAGTAGTAGCAGTAGTAGTAGTAGTAGTGTGATAGTAGTAGTAGTAGTAGTAGCAGCAGCAGCAATCTTCTTCCTTCTCCTCCTCCTGCTCTTTCTCTTCTTTTTTCTTTCTTCTTCCTTGTTTTCCTCCTCCTCCCTCTCATTCTCCCTTCCTGCTCTGATGATATTAGCTAGTTGGGTCATGAAATGTCTTCAAGGAAACCAAGGATCCTACAGTAGTAGTAGTAGTAGTAGTAGTAGTAGTAGCAGCAGCAGCAGCAGCAGCAGTCTTCTTCTTCCTCCTCCTCTTCCTGCTCTTCTTTTTTCTTTCTTCTTCCTTGTCTTCCTCCTCCTCCCTTCCTGCCGTGATGATATTAGCTAGTTGGGTCATGAAATATCTGCAGGGAAACCAACGACTCTACAGTAGTAATAATAGTAAATAGTAGTAGTAGTAGTCTTCCTCCTCCTCCTCCTGTTCTTCCTCTTCTTTTGTCTTCTTCCTCTTCCTCCTTCTCCCTGCACACCATAAATCCTTCCTACCCTGATGGTATTAGCTAATGGGGTTATCAAATGTCTGTAGGAAAGCCAAGGACTCTACAGTACTCACCTTCTTCTTCCCCTTACTTTCCTCCTCCTCCTCCTCCTCTCCACACACCCCACTCCCTTCTAAAACTGATGACGATACCTAGTTGGGTCCTGAAACGTTTGCAAGGAAACCCCCCAAGACCTGAGAGCACCAGGGACCTTTACAGTCCTACTACTACTACTACTACTATTAAGGTCATAAGTCGAGGATGGACTGCCCTCCTCCCCTCCCTCCCCCCCCCCACTAACCTCTCTTCAGCAGGCTGGCCCTATAGCGCCCTTCCAGGCTGCAGTTCCACCTCTCGAAGCGGAACTGGTACTGGCACTCCAGGGCGCTCATGCTGATGGCTTCCATGAGGGTCTCGGCCACTCCAGGGTCCCTCCGGCACATCCGCCGCTGCTTCTTCTCCAGCTTCAGGCGGTCGCAGACCTTGTAGTGGGCCTTGATGGCCGCCTCCTCCATTTCCGTGGTCAGAGGGAGGATGGTCAAAGGCTCGTTGCCCGTCAGCCTGGCCGGAGGGAGAGGGGAGGAGGGGGAGAGAGGAAGGAGAATGGCATTGAGTCATCCAAAGGGCATCCTTAAGTCCAGGTGAGCCTGTCTGTCTGTCTGTTTCTCTCTATCCCACCTTTGTGACTTTTATCAAAAATCAAAGCTGCCTTTCATGACTAAGGCGGGACTAGAACTCACCGTCTCCTAGTGATTGTTTGTTTGTTTGTTTTATTTTATTTTATTTTATTTTATTTTATTTATTTATTTTATTTATTTTATTTATTTTATTTATTTTATTTATTTTATTTATTTTATTTATTTTATTTATTTTATTTATTTTATTTATTTTATTTATTTTATTTATTTTATTTATTTTATTTATTTTATTTATTTTATTTATTTTATTTATTTTATTTATTTTATTTATTTTATTTATTTTATTTATTTTATTTATTTTATTTATTTTATTTATTTTATTTATTTTATTTATTTTATTTATTTTATTTTATTTATTTGTCCAATACACAATACATATTGAAGAGAAGTCAACTCAATACATATTGAAGAAGAAGCCAGCCAGCTGCCTTTCGTGGCTAACAAGGGATTTGAACTTATTGTCTCCTGATGATTGGCCCAAAGTCACCCAGCTGCCTTTCATGCCTAAGGGGGGAGTAGAATTCACAGTCTCCTAGTCATTGGCCCAAAGTCACCTAGCTGCCTTTTATGCCTAAGGCGAAACTACAACTCACCGTCTCCTGCTGATTGGCCCAGAACCACCCAATTGGCTTTTGTTTCAAAGGCGGGACTAGAACTCATTGTCTCCTGGTGATTGGCCCAAAGTCACCCAGCTGCCTTTCATGCCTAAGGCGGGACTAGAACTCAACGACTCCTGGTGATTGGCCCAAAGTCACCCACCTGCCTTTCATGCCTAAGGCGGAACCACAACTCACCGTCTCCTGGTGATTGGCCCAGAACCACCCAATTGGTTTTTGTTTCTAAGGGAGGACTAGAACTCGCTGTCTGCTGGTGATTGGGCCAAACCCACCCAGCTGGCTTTCCTGGCTAATTCAGGACTAGAACTCACCATCTCCTGGTGATTGGCCCAGAATCAGCCAGCTGCCTTTCATGCCTTTCATACTTTCACTGAAGTTGTTAAGTGAATTTCCCACTGACTTTGCTTGTCACAGAAGAAAGTCACATGACCCTGGGACATTGCAACCATCCTAAATATTAACCAGTTGCCAAGTGTCCGAACTTTGATCACGTGATCTTGGGGCTGCTGCAAAGGGTAAACATTGGTCGCAACAAGCCACCTTTTTCATTGCCGTTACAACTTTGAACGGTCCCTAAATAAAGTCGAGGAAAACATGCACTGTAGGGAATTTTTTTAAAAAAAATGGTTTCTCCATTACAGAACTCTAGTAGAGTAGAGAAACCCGCCCCCTCGACACTGATTGGCTGCTGAGTTCAAGCCACACCCAACTCAGCCAATAGGAAAGGCAAATGGAATATCAGGCGCTGCATTTCCAAAACCGAGAAGCGGTGCAGCATTCGAACTCGGCACCTAGGTTCCCAACAGGCTGGGCAGCAAATGACGCTATGAAAATAAAGTCATATTTGGCCATTACAGGTCAAGCTGGCATTCCAGGAAAATAAATGAGAGTTTTTGCCCACCCTCCATGCACAGACGTGCGTCTTGCACACCCGGCGAGAAGCTGGAGCGGTAACTCTGGAGGGGTTCCCACTAACCAGGATTCCTGGCTTGGTTGCCTGCAGGTTCCAGGCTGACGTCCAGGCAGGGGCCTGGTCCGGGCAAAGAATCAGTAAAAATATATCAAAACCCAAAGACATTCCTTTGCGGGGGAAATCCAGAAACGGTTGCCTTGTGCGCCAAAACCAGGAGGAATAAATCCAAACCCCCAAAAATTGGGATGGAAAAAAAGACACGTCATTCTGAAGTCTTCCCCCAGCCTTCCTTCCTAGGGGTGGGCCGTCCTCGACTTATGATGGGAAGGGGATCCAAAATTTCTGCTGCTAAGCGAGGCAGTGAGCTTTATTACACCATGATAAGGCCCCTCTGGCCACCGTTGTTAAGTGAATCTGCCCCTCCCCCCAGCTGTTAAATAAGTTGCAAGGTTGTTAAGTGAATCGGGCTTCCCTATTGGCTGAGATCACAAACGCCCCCCTCCCCCCAGGATAAGAGTATCTGTCATAAATGTGAGTCCACTGCTTAAGGGTCTGGATTTTGATCAGATGGGAAGGCAGGTTAGCGAAAAACGGTCATCAGCCACTTTCTTCAGCACCGTTGCAAACTCTGAATGGTCACTAAATGAACTGCTGTTAATCAGGGACTACCTGCAGATTTTTTTTGTATAAGATAGACCCTGGATCAGGGAATGAGCTATTTGACAGTAGTGGAGTGACAAGCGTTGTACTGTTTTTATATGTTGTAAGCCGCCCAGGTCCTTGGAGAAGAGCGGCATAAAAATAGTAATAATAATAATAATAATAATAATAATAATAATAATAATAATAATAATAATAATAATAGGAGGAGGAGGAGGAAGAAGAAGAACAAGAATAAGAACAAGAAGAACAAGGAGAAGGAGAGGTACAGGAAGAGGAAGACGAAGAAGAGGAAGAAGAAGAGAAGGAGGGGGGGAAGAGGAAGAAGAAGAAGAGGAGGACGAGGAGGAGGTACAGGAAGAGGAAGAGGAAGAAGAAGAAGAAGAAGAAGAAGAAGAAGAAGAAGAAGAAGAAGAAGAAGAAGAAGAAGAGCAAGAAGAAGAAGAAAGAAGACAGTACCAATTTTCAAGTTTCAGGAATAAATTTTAAAAAGGCAGGGAGTGGACGTAGGATGGAAAGAGGTCCCTGACCACACCTGTGGCAGACAGAAAATGTGTTGGTCTTCCTAAATTATCTCCCCCACCCCCATTTTCATGTCCATGATTGCAAAAGAAGGAAAAGGCAAAAGAGATAGTGAGTTCTAGTCCCACCTTAGCAACAAATGCCAACTGAGTGGTTTTGAGCCAATCACCAGGTGACATGAGTTCTAGTTCCACCTTAGCCATAAAAACTGATTACGTGACTTTACTCCAATCACCAAGAGATGTGAGTTCTAATTGTACCCACCATCTTTTTTCTTCCATTTTTCATATTTTTTGCTTCATGCGCATGTCACATCCCCTCATGAGATTTCTGCGCATTTTTGCTTCCTGCCCATGCTCAGAAGGGGATGTGGACGAGAGAGAGATTTTGGCAATTTTTTTTTGCAAGCACGGAAACAAAAAATCGCCAAAATCTCACACCCTCATGAGATTTCGGTGCATTTTTGCTTCCTGCAGATGTGCAGAAGCAAAAACACACTGGAACACACACGCATGGTGAGTGTGCATGTAATAGTACCAAAGTTGCGCACACAGTGCCCCATTGCCCGCCCGATCCGCCCACTCTCCTCCGCCGCCGCCTCCTGCCTTGGGGCGAGCGATCCGGGAGTCCGGGACTGTGTGGCTTGGCGCCATGAAGAGAAAACGGCCGACTTTTCCCTGCTGCCGTTTTCTCTTCATGGTGCAAAGCCACACAGTCCCGGACCCCCGGATCGCTCGCTTCTCCGGTCAGCAAAGCCATCTGCCCAGGAAAGTGCCGCGCTGGCCGGAGAAGCGAGCGATCCGGGAGTCCGGGACTGTGTGGCTTTCGGCCGGGCTAACGGGAGGCGGCGCGAGGCCGGGCGCTGGGGACGTCTGGGAGGGCGAGGAGGCTGATGGCTGCTGCGCACTCCACTCTCTCTCCGGCTCTCTCTCGCTCTTTCTTTTTCTCTCTGTTGCTGGCGTGGTGAACGAGAGAGAAAGAGAGAGAGAGAAAAAGGAGGGGAGAGAGAATGAGAGAAAGAAAGCAAGAGAAAGAGAGGGAAAGAAAGCAAGAGAGAGAGAGAAAGAAAGGGGGAAGGAGGGAGAGGGAAAGACATAGAGGGAGGGAAGGAGGGAGAGAGAAAGAGAGCAAAAAAGAGAGGAAGAAAGAAAGAAAGAGGGATGGAGAGAAAGAAGGGAAGGAAGGAAGAGAGAGAAAGAGGGAGGGAGAAATAGAGTGAAATGGAGGAAGAGATATTTTTTTTGTCCAAACTTTTCTTTAGCCCCCCCCGCCCCCCCTTCAGTGTTCCCCAGAATTTTGAAAACATGAATAATGTGCCGCGGCTCAAAAAAGGTTGGGAAACACTGGCCTAGAGCAGTGTTTCCCAACCTTGGCAACTTGAAGATATTTGGACTTCAACTCCCAGAATTCCCCAGCCAGTGAGTGCTAGCTGGGGAATTCTGGGAGTTGAAGTCCAAATATCTTCAAGTTGCCAAGGTTGGGAAACACTGGCCTAGAGGTTAATTCTCTGCCTTACAAGGCAAGGATTGCAGGTTCAAGTCCCAGTGAGGGTATGGCTAGCTGATGAGGCCAAAATAAGGCCGAAATAGATCTATCCTATCTATCTATTATAAATATATATAAAATTTGGTAAATATATATATTTGGTAATTTTGGGTGATTCCTCAGCTCTCTGACCATACACGGAAGTAAAATCATCCCTCTGAGCATGCGCAGAAGTGAAATCATGCAAATGGAAACATTGCAATGCGCACCAGTAATAAAGGGTAAGGAACATTACGCACCCTTGGTAAGCTGACAGTTAGTGGGACCTCCTGAACTCTCAGCCATGTTTCTAAAAGATGGTTTGCTCCAAAAAGATACTTTTGAAAAAGGTAATTTTATTTCAAGCTTAACATTAACCGCTCCAATTTGACTGTAAAAAATATGACTTTAGTAATCGGGTTGTTGAAGCATGGAACCCATTACTGGACTCCATAGTATCATCCCCTAACCCCCAACATTTTACCCTTAGACTGTCCACGGTTGACCTCTCCAGATTCCTAAGAGGTCAGCAAGGGGCGTGCATAAGCGCACTAGAGTGCCTTCCGACCCCTGTCCTATAGTCTCTCCTATATCTCGTATTTCTTCTCTACTATATCCTCTAGTCTATAACCTTCATTGTGTATTATTGTGTATTGGACAAAATAAATAAATAAATAAAATAAACTATCCATGCCCAGTTCCTGCAATCGTTCATCGTATGTTATAGTCCCCCAATTATCCTGGTTGCTCTCTTCTGAACTTTCTCTAGAGCAATGGTTCTCAACCTTGGGGTCGGGACCCCTTTGGGGGTCAAATGACCATTTCACAGGGGTCACCTAAGACCATCGGAAAAGCCAAATTTCCAATGGTGTTAGCAACTAAAGCTTCTATTCTGGCATCTCGGAACATATTTTTACAACCCAACCAATCAGGCATTTACAGGGGAGGGTGTCCCTCTGACCTCTTGCCAATCAGCTTAAAGATTTATTATTTATTTATTTATTTATTTATTTTGTCCATGACACAATACATATTGAAGAGAATAGACATGAAGTATTATATATAAAGAAAAGATATAAAAATAGAGAAGATATATGAAAGGAAGAAAAGATATATGAGATAAGGAGAGACAGTTGGACGGGGGATGAAAGGCACACTAGTGCACTTATATACGCCCCTTCTCCTCCTCCTCCTCCTCTTTGTGTTCCTCTTCTTCCTCTTCCTCCTCCTCTTTGTCTTCCTCTTCCTCCTCTTATTTCTCTTCTTCCTCTTCCTCCTCCTCCTCCCCCTCTTCTTCTTCTCCTTCTCCTCCTCTTCATATTCCTCTTCTTCCTCCTCCTCCTCTTCCTCCTCTTCCTCCTCCTCTTCCTCCTCTTCCTCCCCCTCCTCTTCTTCTTCTTCTTCTCCTCCTCCTCTTTGTGTTCTTCTTCCTCTTCTTCCTCCTCCTCCTCCTCTTCCTCCTCCTCTTTGTCTTCCTCTTCTTTCTCTTCTTCTTCCTCTTCCTCCCCCTCTTCTTCTTCTACTCCTCCTCCTCCTCCTCCCTCTAGCACTGATGATGTTCCCTAGCTGGCTCATGAAACGTCTTCAGAAAAGCTCTGTTGGAAGAATTGGCGCTAAACCTATAGTTGGGGGCCACCACAAGATGAGGAACTGTATTAAGGAGTCACGGCATTAGAAAGGTTGAGAACCACTGCGCTAGAGTCTCAATGTCTTTTTCGCAGTGTGGTGGCCAAAATTGGTGTGGTCTAACTAAGGCTTTATAGACTGGCGTTAGTACCTCCCCAGTCCTAGATTGCATCCCTCTGCTAATGCAATTTAGGATAGCATGGACCTTTTTGGCTGTCGCTGCCCACTGCTGGCTCATGTTTGTCTTGGAGTCCTAGTGGAAAACCACTTAAATAGGAGCCAGTTGTGCGCTGGCCCTCTGAATCTTCTAACTCAAGCTCTTCTCCACGGTGTAAGACTTGAGTTTGGGGTGGTTTGGGCCCCCGGGCTCCTTTTACGCAATGGGAGAGAAGGCCTGAGAAAGGAGGGCCCCCAGACATTGCCAGCTGCCAACTTCTCCTCCTCAGTCTTGGCAGAAGAGCCGTTAGAAGCCTCCAGCCGAAGTGCCAGCCAAGGACAATACTTTTTTCTTTGTGATCCAAGCTTCCCACCCAAGGATTCCTTCAGACAACAGCTGTGGGTCAGGGCAAGACCCACACACACACACACACAAAACCAGCAGCGGCAATAAGGGATGGCAACGATATGTTGATTTTTTTTTCATCCACCGCGCCCTGTTTTGAATTCGCTCCCTCCTGTTTCAACACCAGTGGCTCAACTTTAGGAAAAACAAAACATATTGGGTGGCAAGGCGGTCTGGACACATTGTTCCCTGAGGTTCACAGCCGGCCGGCGTGCCTACCATCCCTCTTATTAGTACCCCATCTCAGCGTCATTCTAGGTTCTATCATATCTCAAGACCTAAAATGGTCACCCAACATCAAAAACATCATCAAAAAAGCACAACAAAAAATGTTCTTTCTGCGCCAGCTCAGGAAGCTCAAACTGCCCAAGGAGCTGCTGATCCACTTCTACAGAGGAAACATTGGGTCTGTCATCTGCACCTCTATAACTGTCTAGTTTGGTGCTGCAACCCAACAGGACCGACACAGACTTCAGAGGAGAATCAGAACTGCAGAAAAAATCATTGCTGCCAACCTGCCTTCCATTGAGGACCTGTAGACTGCACAAGTCAAAAAGAGGGCGGGGAAAATATTTACTGACCCCTCACATCCTGGACACAAATTGTTTCAACTCCTACCCTCAAAACGTCACTACAGAGCACTGCACACCAAGACAACTAGACACAAGAACAGTTTTTTTCTGAACACAATCACTCTACTAAACAAATAATTCCCTCAACACCGTCAGACTTTTTACTAAATCTGCACTTCTATTCTACTAGTTTTTCTCATCATTCCTATCACCCATTTCCTCCCATGTTGACTGTATGACTGTAACTTGTTGCTTGTATCCTAAGATTTTTATTAATATTGCTTCTTCGTTGCTTATTTGACCCCTATGACAATCACTAAGTGTCGTACCACATGATTCTTGACCAATGTATATTTTCTTTTATGTACGCTGAGAGCATCTGCACCAAGACAAATTCCTTGTGTGTCCAATCACACTTGGCCAATAAAATTCTATTCTATTCTATTCTATTCATATCTATGTATATTACCAGTACGTACTTGGCAAAATAAATAAATAAAATAAAACAATAAAATGTGGCTCTGCTTGCAAAGTGGACTTGTAAAGAAGGTCCCTGCCAGGGCTTCTCTGTTTTGGGGGCAAACAGGAAGGTGGGAGGACTCCAGATCTCAGAATTTGACAGATGTCCGTGCTCGGAAGAATGTTTACACCAGTGATGGATAAGAGAGAGAATGGAGAGAGGGGGAGGGAAGGAGGGAGGGAGACAGAGATGATAGACAGATACACCAGATAAACAGGGGTCGGCTGTTTATCTGTTGTATCTGTCTATCATCTCTGTCTCTGCCCAGACGGGGGGCGGGGAGGCAGTAGGGTAGCAAAAATGGAGCTCCACCCCAGAGCCCCCAATTGGCACTAAAAGATGTTGAAAGAAAATGCAGGACGTCCTGCATAAGCCACGCCCACAGTGCGGAAGTAAAAATTTTGGTAGCCCTTCACTGCAGATAAAAGATGATAAGATAAGATAAGATAAGATAAGATAAGATAAGATAACATAAGATAAGATAAGATAAGATAAGATAAGATAAGATAAGATAAGATAACATAAGATAAGATAAGATAAGATAAGAGTACCTTCGGAACCGCCTGCTACCACACAAATCCCAGCATCCGATAAGGTCCCACAGAGTTGGCCTTCTCCGGGTCCCATCGACTACACAATGTCGTTTGGCGGGCCCCAGGGGAAGAGCCTTCTCTGTGGATTTGAGACCTCTTTTCCCCCAGGCTTTTAAAATATTTTTTATATTTATGTTTGGTATGTGTGTGCTGTTTGCTTTTTAATATGATAGGATTTTATATGCTTCTTTTAATATTAGATTTGTTTCGCTATAATATTGTTTTATTACTGTTGTGAGCTGCCCCGAGTCTTCGGAGAGGGGCAGCATACAAATCTAATAAATTGAATTGAATTGAATTGAATAAGATAAGATGGGATGGGATGGGATAAGATAAGATTAAGATAAGATTGAGAAAGAGAGAGAGAGAGAGAGGCAGAGAGACAGGCTATAGATGGATAGGGTAGGGTAGGGTAGGGAGGTAGCAGTGATGGGCTCCTATGGGTACACTCAGGTACACAAAACCGGTAGAAAAGTTTTGCTCAAATACGCAGAACCGGTAGAAAAATTTCGATTCCCACCCCCCCTTCTGGGCTCTGGGTATGTTTTTCCTATTGCATTAAATGAGATTGAATGTGTATAATTTTAGAAGAGCTGTGTGTGTGTGTGTGTGCACATTATATAATAGATAATGTATATTTTTGTGTGCCTATGTGTAATATGTACGTGCACATATGGCATATATACATAGAATTAAATAGTATATTTTGGATGTTCAGCAATAGTAAATAAATAGGGAAATTGTCTCTCTTTGAGGCGAGGAGAGGCCAGGCACCCTAACACTAACATTAACCCTAACACAAACTTGAGTGACGTCAAGTTGGCCACCTTTAAGCCAGTCATGTGACCTTTAAGCCACACCCTTGTCCCAGGGTCGTCAAGCCACTACCACCGGGTCACATGGCCAGTAAGCCACACCTACAAAATATGCCACACCCAAAGTGTGGTAGTAAAATTTTTTGCAGTCCTTCACAGGTAGGTAGGTAGGTACGTAGGTAGGTAGATAGATGGATAGATAGGTAATCTGCCTAAAATGGGATTAGATCTCACTGTTTCCTTGTGATTGGCTCAAATTCACCCAGCCACCTTACCCACCGAACTCACACTCAGAACTCACATCATAGAAACATAGAAACATAGAAGTCTGACGGCAGAAAAAGACCTCATGGTCCATCTAGTCTGCCCTTATACTATTTTCTGTATTTTATCTTAGGATGGATACATGTTTATCCCAGGCATGTTTAAATTCAGTTACTGTGGATTTACCAACCACGTGTGCTGGAAGTTTGTTCCAAGGATCTACTACTCTTTCAGTAAAATAATATTTTCTCATGTTGCTTTTGATCTTTCCCCCAACTAACTTCAGATTGTGTCCCCTTGTTCTTGTGTTCACTTTCCTATTAAAAACACTTCCCTCCTGGACCTTATTTAACCCTTTGACATATTTAAATGTTTCGATCATGTCCCCCCTTTTCCTTCTGTCCTCCAGACTATACAGATGGAGTTCATGAAGTCTTTCCTGATACGTTTTATGCTTAAGACCTTCCACCATTCTTGTAGCCCATCTTTGGACCCGTTCAATTTTGTCAGTATCTTTTTGTAGGTGAGGTCTCCAGAACTGAACACAGTATTCCAAATGTGGTCTCACCAGCGCTCTATATAGCGGGTGAGACCACATTTGGAATACTGTGTTCTCCTGGCCTTTAGACTAGCGCCTTACCCATTACAACAGTGGTTCTCAGCCTGGGGTCAGGACCCCTTTGGGGGTTGAACAATCATTTCACACAGGTCACCTAAGACTGTGGGAAAAGGCAAAATTCCCATGGTGTTAGGAATTAAAGCTTCTATTCTGGCACCTTGGAACATATTTTTACAATTCGACCAATTGGGCGTTTACAGTGGGCTGTCCCTCTGATATTCCTACCGATCAGTTTAAAGCTCCGTTGGGAGTATTGGCGCTAGACTTATGGTTGGGGGTCACCACAACATGAGGAACTGTATTAAGGGGTCACAGCATTAGAAAGGTTGGGAACTACAACAAATAACTGAACAATTGCATTCCTGCTTGACAAAAGAAAGCACATACACACACACCTAGATTCCCACCAAATAGCACCCTCACTCACTCACCAATCGCTACCACCACCCACAAATCTCCTTTCCTGGCTCAAAGTACTTCTGGATATCCTAAGGTTACCTTGTCCCCTCCACTTTCAACCCCGAATCCAAAATTTGGGAATTGCACCAAGCCGGCTCTTTGTGAAATCTTTTGGGAAATTGCTCCGGTGGAAACTGTAACAGGGGGAGATAAAGTTTACGAACCTTCCAGACCCCTTGCAAAGTTCTTTTATCTCCCACCCCCAAATGTGTGCCTATCAGTTTCTGTTAGCTTCCGCCAAGCACACAAAATATATACACACACAGTCTCTCTCTCACACACACACAGACATATACACACACAGTCACACAAACCAGACTGTTTTAATCGCCCCCCCCCCCTTGTCTCCCTAACACCACAGACAGCAGTATAAATATCACCTTCTCATTTTCAGCAGTTCAGTGATGGATGGGGGGGGGCGCCTGGCTTGGCTTCTACTCCAAAGCCAATCATGCTTCGCAGTTTAAGGACCTTGCATTCTCAGGAAGATGGGACTGCTAGAAAAAAGTGGGGGGGAGTCACGCGCCCCCTCCCGAATTTGGGGAGTGGGTGGGCAGCCCTTAAACCAACAAACCAAAATCAAAGTTACTTGGGGCACTTTGGAACACGGCTTGGCTCACTTACTAGTGTTAAAAAAAGGGCACTTCCTGCATTGTGTTTAGGGCTACCCCAAAGAGAGAAGGGTCCTCTGGAGGACCTATTTTGGGGGTGGGGGGTTAAAGAGAGACAGTTTGATCTTTAGTGGTGAAGGCATCAGGTTAGAAACTAGGAGAGTGTGGGTTGTAGTTCTGCCTCAGGCATGAAAGCTGGCTGGGGGACCTTGGGCCAATCACCAGCAGTGTGTGAATTCTAGTTCCTTCTTAGGTAAAAATGCCTCTGGGTGACCTTGGGCCAGTCACTTTCTCTCAGCCCTAGAAAGAAGACAACAGCCCCTTCGTTGCATTGCAGGATGATCTCTCCATGCTGGGAGTGAAGGTCAGAGTCAGGGAAGGGGGGAGAAACTCCCAGCCAGATGGAGCAGATGACAATTTGGACAGCAGAAGAAGAGAGAATGATGGAGTTGGCCAAGCTCTTCCCCAATCATCTCTTCACTCGGTTTCCTGGTTTTGTGGCCAGGAAAGCCAGCAGCACCATGATGGTTTTGGCCAAGAGAGAAGAAATGGCAACCGAGAAGATGAGGCTGAAAACCGTTTGTTGGAGAAGGCAGGTGGCTTTCCTTGGTTGACCAATGAAGAGAGAAGAAGAGAAGAAGCAAAGCAGGAGTGAAACCAGGAAGATTTAGGAGAGGTCCCGGTTGTTGGCTTTGACAATGGGGGTTTCTCAGTACTTAGTGAAGATTATTAAAACGAGGCCAGTGGTTAGGAAGAAAAGTAGGGCAAAAGAGACCAGGGTGAGAGGAGAGGAGAGGAGAGGAGAGGAGAAGAGAACAGAACAGAACAGAACAGAAGAGAAGAGCTTTATGCTTTAGCAAGCAAAGCTGTACCAACCCAGTTATTATGTCGTAGGGTGATTTATTTTCAGATTGTGATCCTCAGTTGGAATCCAACTTTATTTTTATTATTTTATTTTCAAAGGCTAATTCCAGGCACAGGTTTGCCAGTTGTCCTCTGCTGAGGTCACCCACCCAGCCTCTCCGTCCAAAAGGAAAGATTTAAAAGGCAGCAAGGAAACTTCCCCATCGTCCAGCCTGACTTGAAATGTCACGGACTGTTGACTCAACAGAGATGGAAAGTCAAGTCGGAAAGTTAATTGTTCGCTTCGACTCTTTTCACAGGCCGGAAAACAATCATTGGATTGGAGTCCGCCACCCTGCCGGCTGTCCAAATAAATCAAGGCTCTCGGATGGAAAGCGTCTTTGCATGCCAGGTGACAAATCGGCACGGTGGGCCCTTCGGTGGGCTCTGCGCTTGGTGGGTTTTCTTGAAGATGTTTTATCACCCAGCTTGGTTACAGCATCATCCATGCTACTGGGTGTGGGATTTGCTCCTGTTTACATACGGTGGGTCGCCAAGGTTGGTGGAGGGTTGTGCTTTCCCCCTTGGAAGTTCCTTGTTTGTCTGGTGTCAATCCCTGCTTATCTGCGTTTCCCTTTCTGTGGGGACCCTTGGTGGTTTTCCTGCATGAGCCAGCTTGAGAATATCATCAGTGCTAGAGGGAGGAGGAGGAAGAGGAAGAGGAAGAAGAAGAAGAAGAAGAAGAAGAAGAAGAAGAAGAAGAAGAAGAGAGGAGGAGGAGGAGGAGGAGGAGGAGGAGGAGAAGAGGAAGAAACCACTTTATATTCCTGGCCAAACTCCTTGGAGGAGGAGGAAGAGGAAGACAAAGAGGAGGAAGAATAGGAAGAGGAACATGAAGAAGAGGAGGAGAAGAAGAAGAGAAAGAGGAAGAAGAGGAGGAAGAGGAAGACAAAGAGGAGGAGGAAGAAGAGGAGGAAGACAAAGAGGAGGAAGAAGAGGAAGAGGAACATGAAGAAGAGGAGGAGGAGGAGAAGAAGAAGAAGAGGAAGAAGAGGAGGAAGAGGAAGACAAAGAGGAGGAAGAAGAAGAGGAGGACAAGGAAGAAAAAGAGGAGGAAGAAGAGGAACATGAAGAAGAGGAGGAGGAGAAGAAGAGGAAGAGGAGGAAGAGGAAGACAAAGAGGAGGAAGAAGAGGAGGAAGAGGAAGAAAAAGAGGAGGAAGAAGAGGAAGAGGAACATGAAGAAGAGGAGGAGGAGGAGAAGAAGAAGAGGAAGAGGAAGAAGAGGAGGAAGAGGAAGACAAAGAGGAGGAAGAGGAGGAAGAGGAAGAAAAAGAGGAGGAAGAAGAGGAAGAGGAACATGAAGAAGAGGAGGAGGAGAAGAAGAAGAGGAAGAGGAAGAAGAGGAGGAAGAGGAAGACAAAGAGGAGGAGGAAGAGAAGGAGGAAGAGGAAGAGGAACACGAAGAGGAGGAGGAAGAGGAAGAGGCAGAAGCGGAGGAAGAGGAAGAAGAGGAGGAGGAAGAAGAAAAATGAAAAGGGAAAGGGAAATAAACCAGACTCTTGGATGGAGAAATTCTTTGCATGACAAATCATCACAGTGGGGTCTTCGGGGGTCTCTGAGCTTGTTGAAGAGGTTCTGCTTTCCTCCTTGGTGGTCTCTTAATTGGGATGTTCTTTTCTCCTGGACCGTTTGTCTGGTGTTAATCCCTGCTTATCTGCCTCGAGTTTGGTGGTTTTCCTGCCCTCCTTTCATGACCCAGCTAGGGAACATCATCAGTGCTAGAAGGGAGTGGGGGTTGCAGAATGGAGGAGGAGGAGGAGGTTCCCCCATGGTCTCTGCTGGTTACAGGCCAAGCAGAAAAGGTTGCAAATGTTCGTGATGTGAGACTGTTAAGCTACAATGTCATAAGTATGAAAAAGTCGTTAAGTCACTGTGACGGCTATAAGTGAGGGGACACACTGTAAGTCATGCTTGCCACGGTAACATCAAATGGTCGCTAAACAAATGGCTACAAGTCTAGGACTATCTATCTACACTGAATTACAGTGGTACCTCTACTTACGAACTAAATTCGTTCCGTGACCAGGTTCTTAAGTAGAAAAGTTTGTAAGAAACTGCAATTTTTCCCACAGGAATCAATATAAAAGCAAATAATGCCTGTGATTGGGGAAACCACAGGGAGGGTGGAGGCCCTGTTTCCTCCCAGGAGATTCCTAGAGAGGCCCCACGGAGGCTTCTCCCTGCCTTTTGCGGCCCTGTTTCTTCCCTGGAGATTCCAAGAGAGGCCCTACAGAGGCTTCTCCCCACCTTTTCCGGCCCTGTTTCCTCCAATGAGATTCATAGAGAGGCCCCACAGAGGCTTCTCCCCACTTTTTCCGGCTCTGTTTCCTCCCAGGAGATTCATAGAGAGGCCCCACGGAGGCTTCTCCCCACTTTTTCCAGCCCTGTTTCCTCCCAGGAGATTCCTAGAGAGGCCTCGTGGAGGCTTCTCGCCACCTTTTCTGGCCCTATTTCCTCCCAGGAGATTGCTAGAGAGGCCCCAAGGAGGCTTCTCCCTGCCTTTTCCGGTTACAGTTTCGGAGGCTTGGGTTTGTAAGTGGAAAATGGTTCTTAAGAAGAGGCAAAAAAATCTTGAACACCCGGTTCTTATCTAGAAAATTTCATAAGTAGAGGCGTACCTAGGTAGAGGTACCACCAAATCTTGATCTAGATACAGGTAGTCCTCAATTTACAACCATTCATTTAGTGATTAGTCAAAGTTACAACAGTGCTGAGGAAAAAAATTCTACTTGTGACTGGGGTTTTCTCTTATGGCAGGGTCTCCATGGCCACATGATCAAAAGCCAGACGTTTGTCGATTGTCTCGTATTTATGACGGTTGCTGTGTCTCATGACGGCTATCCTAAAATGGCAAAATTGATGGGGAAGCCAGATTCACTTAAAAACTGTGGGATTAACTTAAGAACCACAGTGAATCACTTAATGACCATGGCGAGAAAGGTGGTAAAATGAGCCAAAACTCACTTAACAACTGTCTTGCTTAGCGACATAAATTTGTGGCCATAAGTCAAGGACCAGGGGTCCCATACATGGCAACTTTAAAAGTCCCAGAATTCTCCAACCAGCTCCAGCCAAGGTGATATAAGACACCTTTTTTCAGAGCTGTTCTAACATCTAAACAAACAGCTGTACATCGAGGACTAGAAACATAGAAGATTGACGGCAGAAAAAGACCTCCTGGTCCATCTAGTCTGCCCTTATACTATTTCCTGTATTTCATCTTAGGATGAATATATGTTTATCCCAGGCATGTTTAAATTCAGTTACTTTGGATTTACCAACCACGTCTGCTGGAAGTTTGTTCCAAGCATCTACTACTCTTTCAGTAAAATAATATTTTCTCACGTTGGCTCTGATCTTTTCCCCAACTAACCTCAGATTGTGTCCCCTTGTTCTTGGGTTCACTTTCCTATTAAAAACACTTCCCTCCTGAACCTTATTTAACCCTTTAACATATTTAAATGTTTCGATCATGTCCCTCCTTTCCCTTCTGTCCTCCAGACTATACAGATTGAGTTCATTAAGTCTTTCCTGATACGTTTTATGCTTAAGACCTTCCACCATTCTTGTAGCCCGACTTTAGACCCGTTCAATTTGACCCATCTCTTTTTAATAATAATAATTTAACAATAATAATTTATTAGATTTGTATGCCGCCCCTCTCTGAAGACTCGGGGCGGCTCACAACAATGATAAAAACAATATTAAAGTGGCACAAATCTAATATTAAAAGAAATAACTAAAACCCTATCATATTAAAACCAGACAACACATACATACCAAATATAAATTATAAGGAGCCTGGGGAAAAGATGTCTCAAATCCCCCATGCCTGGCGGTATAGGTGGGTCTTGAGTAGTTTACGGAAGACAAGGAGGGTGGGAGCAGTTCTAATCTCCAGGGGGAGTTGATTCCAGAGGGCCGGGGTCGCCACAGAGAAGGCTCTTCCCCTGGTGCCCGCCAGACGACATTGTTTAGTCCACAGGACCCGGAGATGGCCAACTCTGTGGGACCTTATCGGTCGCTTGGATTTGTAGGTGAGGTCCCAGAATTGAATACTGTATTCCAAATACTACTGAATAATCTCAATTCAAATGCAGGTAATTTAAAATTGAGATAGAATGGGACAATCTGGAGGAGGAAAATTGCAAAAGGAAAAAAAAAGAAAATGATATTTTAACCTTCATTTCTGATCTCCCAGCCTGGGCCAAATCATCTTCAATTAAAAAGTGTTTTTATTTGGGGTGGGGTTTTTTTGCAAATTCTAGCCAAGAAAAAAACTGTAAGAAAAAAAAACCCCGTTTTGGTTTCAGAATTACGACAGTCTCCAACTTCACTAAACCGCTAATTCCAGAAACGATGAGAAAATCCAGCCAATTGTGGAAATGTGTACATTTGGAAAAGACCCACCAGCATTGGACAAACACAAGTTTATACAGGGATTTGAACCCGTGCCTGACCACTCTTCAACCACCACACGTTTCATTCCGGTTGTCGAAACACAGTTAAGTTTGCTGTACAAATTGCAATTTAAAAAAAAAAACCACTGTAAAAGCTGTTCCATTTTTGATGGCGATTTAAAGTATTCGACGGATGCCACTTCAGAGTTTTTGCCTCGTGGTCCTCGACTTACGACTGTGCACTAAGTGTGCACTGAGTGTGCAATGATGTCAGCGGTGAACCAGGTCACCTCGCAGTTCTATTTCCTGAGCTTTATTGCAGCGGTCATTAAAGCAGTCAGAAAATAGACCCGGCAGTCATTAAGCAAACACAAGAGGTTGTTAAGCAAACTTGTGATTTGCAAGGCGGCATTTTTTTTTTGCCTGATATCAGAAATAAATGCCAATTTATTTATTGAGGTGGGGGAGGGGAAGAGGAATAATAATAATAATAATAATTATTATTATTATTATTATTATTATTATTATTATTATTATTATTATTTAGATTTCAATGCCGCCTCTCTCCGTAGACTTGGGGAAGGGGAAGGAGAGGAAGAGGAGGAAGAGAAAGAGGAAGGAGGAGGATGGAAGAAGAAGAGGAAGAGGAGGAAGGAGGAGGAGGAGAGGAAGAGGAACAAGAAGAAGAAAAGGAAGAAGAAGAAGACAAAAGGGAAAAGGAAGAAGGAAGAAGGAAGGAGAAGAGGAGGAAGAGGAACAAGAAGAAGAAGAAAAGGAAGAAGAAGAAGACAAAAGGGAAGAAGGAAGAAGGAAGAAGGAGAAGAGGAGGAAGAGGATAAGGAAGGAGGAAGAGGAGAGGAAGAGGAACAAGAAGAAGGCAAAAAGGAAAAAGGAAGAAGAAAGAAGAAGAGGAGGAGGAGGAAGACACTTTATATTCCTGGCCAAACTCCTTAGGTGATCTCTTTAGACTTAAAGATGTTCTGAAATGCAGAGGCAGGTGAGCTGTCTTGGGTAATTTTGTGGTCCTCACCCTGAGTTCTAGTCCAACCTTAGGCACCAAAGCCCGCTGTGTTGACTTCAGGGCTGATCACTGGCATATGGTGAGTTCTAGCCTTACCTTAGACATGAAAGAGAGCTAGGTGACTTTGACCCAATCATCAGGAGGCATGGGAGTTCAAGCCCCATCTTAGGCAACAAAGCCACCTGGGAAACCCTGGGCCCCATCGCCAAAGCGCCTGGGAGTTATAGCCCCCAGCCCAGGCACCTACGCCAGCTGGAATTGAAACAACCCTTCTCCCTCTTTCTCCAAACACTGCACATTTCTACCACACCGCAATTCCAAGATTTGGTGCCTCCAATTCTTGGAGGTTCCTGGATTTCCCCAGACCTTCAAGGAAGGGAGACCGGTGGCTGAACCCAGCCCTGCCTGCTTGCAAAGCATGTGTTGGACGGACCGCAACGTTGTCGTCTCACACCCCTCCCAAAAGCACAGACCACGTCCAAATTCTTGGCAGAGGCTGGGATCACCGGCTCCGGTTTCATCCTCCAGCTCTGCGGCACGAGGCCCTTTCTTTGGCTGGCTTTCCCAACCTCAGGGTTGCGAGTTTGATTTATTTCTCGCCATCTGCATACGCAATATTTTTTATCGGGGAGATTATAAAGGGGGCAAGGGCGGGCTCCGTGTGTGTTCTCCCGAGTTAATATTTCCTGTGGCGTCCGCACCTCTGTTTCTTTCCTTACTCTAGCAAAACCAGCAGACTTTTGCATGGAACTGTTGGTGTTTTCCCTGGCTGAACTTCCTGCAGGAAAGACTCGGAAAAATTATAATTCTATTACAAAGTTTTTACCCTGTTTCCACCCAAATTAAGGCACCCTCTGATAATCAGCCCAACTGGGCTTTTGAGTGCATGGCAATAAGGCCAAGCTCTTATTTCAGGGTTCAAAAAAATATAGGATAGGGTCTTATTTTCAGGGGAAACATGGTAGGGAAGATTATAATTATTATTATTATTATTATTATTATTATTATTATTATTATTATTATTATGTCAGTACAACACAGCAAACAAGATCACTATGCTGGATTTCGTATTTCATCACCAGTCGGGCGCTTCCCAAGCACCTAGGACTGAGTGATATAGCGGCGAATTATGTTTGCCGATCCCCGTAAAGCGGCCTTTTGCAATTGACCGATGGAGATTTTGTCAATTCCGATGGTTTTCAAATGTCCACTGAGATTCTTTGGTACTGTGCCCAGCAGTATTAGTATTATTATTATTATTATTATTATTATTATTATTATTATTATTTATTATTATTATTATTATTATTATTATTTATTAGATTTCCCAACCTCAGGGTTGCGAAGCAGTGGAAGTGATGTGCCGGTGTCTGGAGGCTGTTGGGGCCTGGATGGGTGTCAACAGACTCAAACTCAACCCGGATAAGACGGAGTGGCTGTGGGTTTTGCCCCCCAAGGACAATCCCATCTGTCCGTCCATCACCCTGTGGGGGGAGTCATTGACCCCCTCGGAGAGGGTCCGCAACTTGGGCGTCCTCCTCGATCCACAGCTCACATTAGAGAACCATCTCTCAGCTGTGGCGAGGGGGGCGTTTGCCCAGGTTCGCCTGGTACACCAGTTGCGGCCCTATTTGGACCGGGATTCATTGCTCACAGTCACTCATGCCCTCATCACCTCGAGGTTCGACTACTGTAATGCTCTCTACATGGAGCTACCTTTGAAAAGTGTTTGGAAACTTCAGATCGTGCAGAATGCAGCTGCGAGAGCAGTCATGGGCTTACCTAGGTATGCCCATGTTTCACCATCACTCCACAGTCTGCATTGGTTGCCGATCAATTTCCGGTCACAATTCAAAGTGTTGGTTATGACCTTTAAAGCCCTTCATGGCACTGGACCAGAATATCTCCGAGACCGCCTTCTGCCGCACGAATCCCAGCGACCGATTAGGTCCCACAGAGTGGGCCTTCTCCTGGTCCCGTCAACTAAACAATGTCGATTGGCGGGCCCCAGGGGAAGAGCCTTCTTTGTGGCGGCCCCGACTCTCTGGAACCAACTCCCCCCGGAGATTAGAACTGCCCCTACTCTCCCTGCCTTCCGTAAACTCCTTAAAACCCACCTCTGCCGTCAGGCATAGGGAAACTGAAACATCTCCCCCTGGGCATGTTCAATTTATACATGGTATGTTTGTGTGTGTGTTTGTTAGTAAATGGGGTTCTTTTTAAATCTTCTTAAATATTTTAAATTATTTGGATTTGTTATGATTGCTGTATTTTTGTTGTGAGCCGCCCCGAGTCTGCGGAGAGGGGCGGCATACAAATCTAAATAATAAATAAATAAATAAATAAATAAATAAATAAATAAATAAATAAATAAATAAATAAATAAATAAATAAATAAATAAATAAATAAATAAATAAATAAATAAATAAATAAATTTGTATGCCGCCCCTCTCTGTAGACTCGGGGCGGCTCACAACATACAATAAAACAATTCATAACAAATTTAAAAAATTTAAAAAACATTAAAACCCCCATTATTAAACCAGACATACACACAGACACACCATACATAAATTATATCGGTCCGGGGGGAGAGAGGGGGAATGCCTCAATTCCCCCATGCCTGACAGCCGAGGTGAGTTTTAAGGCATTTACGAGAGGCAAGGAGGGTCGGGGCAGTTCTAATCTCCGGGGGGAGCTTGTTCCAGAGAGTCGGGGCCGCCACAGAGAAGGCTCTTCCCCTGGGACCCGCCAGACAACATTGTTTAGTCGACGGGACCCGGAGAAGGCCAACTCTGTGGGACTTAATCGATTGCTGGGATTCGTGCGTCAGAAGGCGGTCCCGGAGATATTCTGGTCTGATGCCAAAAACCACCTTTGTGGCAACCTCTCATTTCTTCTTTTCAGCAAAGATAACCGGCTCCTGCAACTGTTCTTCATATGTTTTAACCTCCAGTCCCCTAATCATTTTCGTTGCTCTTCTCTGCACTAGAGTCTCAACAGGGTCGTTCTTTACCAAGTGGACCAGATATCTCCACTCGACCACCTTCAATTTCAATGAAACTTTGCATATATATTCCTTATAGTATAAAACTGAGGTGTGCAAATTTTTAGGATATGGGCCTAAAATTTCACACAACTCAGTTTTATACCACGTGCAAAGTTTCGTTGAAATCGAAGGTGGTCGAGTGGGGAGGATTCTGAAAATTGGTCCACTTGACAAAGAATGACCCAACGTCCTTTTTGCATTGTGGCGACCCAAACTGGATGCTAATATTCCAAGTGTGGCCTGACCAAGGCCTTATAAAGTGGTATTAACCCTTCACGTGATCTTGATTCTCTCCCTCTGTTGATGCAGCCAAGAATTGTGTTGGCTTCTTTGGCAGCTGCTGCAAACAGCTGGCTCCTATTTAAATGGACTCCAAGGTCCCTCTCACAGTTACTATTGTCGAGTCAAATACATTTCTGAATTTTGGGTTATGGATCATGAACTCTCTATAATTTGTATGCCGCCCTAAGTCTACGGAGAGGGGTGGCATGCAAATCTAACAAACAAACTAACTAACTAACTAACTAACTAACTAATTAATTAATTAATTAATTAATTAACTAATTAATTAATTAATTAATTAATTCCAAAGTTTAGGTAGTTCACAGTTTAAAATCATTTGTTTAAGTGACCATTTGTAGTTACAACAGGACTCTAAATCTAACCCTAACCTTTTAAGCTGCAAAGTAAGGACATTTCATTGAGGCGAAGGGTGAACCTACCCACTTGGGAAGCATGAAACATCTGGAGGTTTTTGCTGGAAAGGAGCGGTGTGGTTTCTTTGGTGGGTCGTCTTAAGAGTCTACCCAAGGTAGGATACCCGGTTTGGGAAGAACAGGTGAGTTATGTGCCAAAAGAGGCCTCGAGAACTAAGCATTGTACAGCCAAGAATGAAGATGGCTTGGCTGTGAAGGATAATTGGAAAGCCAACTCACGTCGAGGGGTCCAGGAAGGATCTTGTGGTGTGAGCCTTTGAGGGGCCCCAAAGACCCCCTACCCTTTGCCAAGGCAGGCAGGCAGCAGAACATCTACCTCTTCTCTCTTCTGTCCTTCCTTCCTTTCTATTTTTCTGATTGTTTCATCCATCCCTCTATACCGTGTTTCCCCGAAAATAAGACACTGTCTTATATTAATTTTTGCTCCAAAAGTTGTGCTACGTCTTATTTTCGGTGGGTGCCTTATATTTCTCAAATAAGACAAATTCACAGGCGGAAAAGCTGACACCCCCAAAGAAAGTGTACCGTATGGTACACTGATTACGGTACGGTACCTGTCAGTATGGCACCCACACACACAAACGATGGAACTTATATGGTACAACAATATACTCCCACTATTGCAGCTTCCGGCCACCAGAGGAGCTACAGTCTCCGCACTGTAGTGGAGGCTGTAATGGCGGTGAGACAGCAGCAGACTGTGTCTGCTGTACTGGACGGTGCAAAGCGATGGAAGGGGCCAGCAGGGGACGCCACATTATTACGGTACCGCTATGAACAGCTTTGAATGGTACCGTATGTTTTTCCACCGTACCGTATGTAAATTTGACTGCGCCTTATTTTCGGGGGGTGCCTTATATTAGCAAATTCTGCAAAACCTCTGACATGCCTTACTTTCGGGGTACGTCTTATTTTTGGGGAAACAGGGTAGTTCCATCCATCAAGCCATCTAATGTTCCATCTATCCATCTGTCCATCCAAAAATCTTCCCTACTTCCATCCATCCCACTATTCATTCATTCATCTATCCATCCTTCTGTTGTTCCAGCCATCTATCTCTCCATCCATCTATGCCTCCCTCCCTCCATTGATCAGCTATAGTCCAGGCATCCATTCATCTATCCATCCATCTATCCATCCCTAAATCTACCTCTCTACCTATCTCCATCCATCCATCCATCCTATCCATCTATCTACAGCCCATCCATCAATTGATTTGTCTATCCATCCATCTCTCTATTGTTTCATCCATTACACAATACTAGGATGAGGGGGCCCTCCCTAAAGTTCAGAGGTAACAAAGTGAAGATAAATAAAAGGAAAAGCCCTTCATGGCACCGGACCAGACTATCTCAGGGACCGCCTTCTGCTGCACGAATCCCAGTGACCAGTTAGGTCCCACAGAGTGGGTCTTCTCCGGGTCCCGTCAACTAAACAATGTTGCTTGGCGGGACCCAGGGGAAGAGCCTTCTCTGTGGCGGCCCCGGCCCTCTGGAACCAACTCCCCCCAGAGATTAGAACTGCCCCCACCCTCCTTGCCTTTCGTAAGCTTCTTAAAACCCACCTCTGCTGCCAGGCATGGGGGAATTGAAATCCTCTTTCCCCCTAGGCCTTTACAATTTTATGCATGGTATGCCTGTATCTATGTTTGGTTTTACAATAAGGGTTTTTAACTGTATTAATATTGGATTGTCATATGCTGTTTTACTACTGTTGTTAGCCGCCCCGAGTCTACGGAGAGGGGCGGCATACAAATCCAATAAAATAAAATAAAATCAAATATTTCTTCACCCAGAGGGTCCTTGGTTTATGGAATTCCCTTCCAGAAGAGGTCGTGACAGCTGTCAGCCTGGATAGCTTCAAGGCAGGATTGGACAGATTCATGGATGCCAAGTGTATCATAGGTGGTTATTGAAATGGATGTCCAAGTGCCGCCTCTTTGTTGGTTGAGGAAGGCAGGGTTCCCTTGGGTCCCATTTGTTGGGGGTCAAGGGAAAGGGAGGGTCTTGCCTTCTCTTTCTGGCTCAGGATCCCCATGGACAATTGGTGGGCCACTGTGTGACACAGCTGGACTCAATGGGCTTTGGCCTGATTCATCAGGGCTCTTCTTATGTTGTTATGTTCTCATTGTTCCATCCATCCATCTTTCAATCCATCTATCTACCACTCTTTCAGCCCTCCACCCATCTATGCCCTTCTCTCTCCATCTATGCCTCATTCTCTCCATCTAGGCCTCCCCCCCCCCTCTCTCCATCCATCCATCCATCTATCCATGCGTTACCATTAATTACCCTCCATTGCCCTCAAATATAGTCTGTCACCTTAGGAATCCAAGTCAACCAAGTTTAACCCAGAATACATCTGCTTACTAGAGACTTTCAACCTCAAAAGACTTTCAATGTTATTTTTAATTTCATTTCAGCAGCTTTAAATATGTTCCTAAAACTTATTTAACTGCATAGTTTTGTTTCGTAAGCTATCCTGAGTCTATGGAGAAGGGCGGCATAGAAATCCAAACATTTAAATAAAATAAATAATCTCTAAATATTTCCTAGAAACCCAGAAAACCAGCCACTGAACAAGTTTTCAAACATGGCTCCTTTAAGATGGGTGGACTTCAACTCCCAGAATTCCCCAGCCAGCATCCTTTAACAATCCTGTTGTAACAACTGCATTGATTCACTTAACAACCGTGGCAAATATAGGTCGTAAAATGGGGCAAAACTCACTCAACAACTGCCTTGCTTAGAAATAGAAAGGCTGGGCTACATTTCCGTGCCCTACATGGCATTGGACCAGATTACCTTCGGAACCGCCTGCTACCGCACGAATCCCAGCGACCGATAAGGTCCCACAGAGTTGGCCTTCTCCGGGTCCCGTCGACTAAACAATGTCATTTGGCGGGCTCCAGGGGAAGAGCCTGTTCTGTGGCGGCCCCAGCCCTCTGGAACCAACTCCCCCCCCGGAGATTAGAACTGCCCCCACCCTCCCTGTCTTTCGTAAACTACTCAAGACTCACTTATGCCGCCAGGCATGGGGGAGTTAAGATATTCCTTCCTCCTAGGCCATTACAAGTTATGCATGGTATGTTTGTGTGTATGTTTGGTTTTATAATAAGGGTTTTTAGTTGTTTTATTAATTGGATTGTTACATGCTGTTTTTATCATTGTTGTTAGCTGCCCCGAGTCTATGGAGAGGGGCGGCATACAAATCCAATAAATAATAAATAATAATAATAATAATAATTTTTTGTTAATCAATAACTGCCTGCATTTTGACAGTCCTTAACTGAATTAGACTTCCCACACCAAGTTTGCTTCTTGGAAGGTTGCAAAAAGTGACCACTTGACCTCAGAACAGGGTAACCATTATAAATCCATGCCAGTTGCCAAATGCCAAAGTCTTTGGGATACTATGGCGGTCATAAATGTGAAAAGTGTGTGTGAAAAGTGTGAAAACAAGTACCGTTGTAACTTCAAACGGTCACTAAACAAATGGCTATAAGTTGAGGATTTTCCAGCTGCACGGAAAGGCATCTCTCTTGAGCTAAACCAGGTTTAATTCAATAAACCACCATAGGAGATCTTCACACTATAAACTTTTCTCTGGGAATGATAGACTTGTAAACGACGGGGAGGTTTGTAGGCCAATGCAGGAATCACAAAGGATTAAATCAATTTCTGCACAAAATAAATGTGGGTCGGACAGCTTTGGTATGCCCCAAACATAGCTCAGACCCTGTGGCTCCCCTCCATCCTGGTTTACACCACCAGCCCTTCTTCCCAGCCCAGTCGGTTTCCTTCAAATTCAATTGCTTACGGCGCTAATGAGAAAATGCAAAATAAAGAGATAAAGCACACCGTTTTGTAATGATTAAACAGGAAAATTTGTAGCTGGGAGTTGAAATTAGGGTCCCTGGTGCTCAGCGAGTTTGGTGGTTTTCTTGCAGTTGTTTCGTGAGTCAGTTTGGTAATATCATCAGAGCTAGAAGGTGGCGTAGTGGTTAGAGTGCAGTTCTGCAGGCTACTCCTGCTGATCACCAACTGATCACCAGTTTGGCAAATCAAATCTTACCAGGCTGAAGTGGTATATATGTCTGGGTGCTATTGCCATTCCTTCCTTCCTTCCTTCCTTCCTTCCTTCCTTCCTTCCTTCCTTCCTTCCTATATTTCCTTCCTTCCTCCCCCCTCCCTACCTTCTTTCCTTCCTTTCTTCTTTCTTATATTTCCTTCCTTCTTTCCTATATTTCCTTCTTTCCTCCCCCTCCCTCCCTCCCTTCTTTCCTTCCTTCCTTCCTTCTTTCCTATATTTCCTTCCTTCCTTCCTTCTTTCCTATATTTCCTTCTTTCCTCCCCCCTCCCTTCTTTCCTTCCTTCCTTCTTTCCTATATTTCCTTCCTTCCTTCTTTCCTATATTTCCTTCTTTCCTCCCCCCTCCGTCCTTTCTTTCCTTCCTTCCTTCTTTCCTATATTTCCTTCCTTCCTTCTTTCCTATATTTCCTTCTTTCCTCCCCCCTCCCTCCCTCCTTTCCTTCCTTCCTTCCTTCCTTCCTTCTTTCCTATATTTCCTTCCTTCCTTCTTTCCTATATTTCCTTCTTTCCTCCCTCTCTTCCTTCCTTCCTCTCTTCCTTCCTCCCTTCCATGGCGCACAGTGGTTAGAATGCAGTATTGCAGGCTAACTGTGCTGACTGACAGTAGTTTGAATTTCCAGGCTCAAGGTCAACTCAGCCTTCCATCCTCCAAGGTGGGTCATATGAGGGCCCAGATTGTTGGGGGGTGATAGGCTGACTTGATAAACCTCTTAGAGAAGGCTGAAAAGCGGTATATAAGTCTTAAGTACTATTGGTATTCCTTCCTTCCTTCCTTCTTTCCTTCTTTCCTTCTTTCCTTCTTTCCTTCCTTCCTTCTTTCCTTCCTTCCTTCCTTCTTTCCTTCCTTCTTTCTTTCTTTCTTTCCTTCCTTCCTTCTTTCCTTCTTTCCTTCCTTCCTTCCTTCCTTTCTTCTTATTTTTTCTTCCTTCCTTCCAATTTTCCTTTTTTCCTCTCTTCCTCCCTTCCTTCCTTCCCTCCCTCCCTTCCATGGTGCACAGTGGTTAGAATGCAGTATTGCAGGCTTACTCTGCCCATTGCCATAGTTCGAATCTCACCAAGCTCAAAGTTGACTCAGCCTTCCGTCCTTCCGAGGTGGGTCAAATGAGGACCCAGATTGTTGGGGGCAAATATGCTGATTCTGTAAACCGCTTAGAGAAGGCTGTAAAAGCACTAGGAAGTGGTACATGTCTAAATGCTAAATGCTATTGCTACCTTTTGCCCTATTTTTTATACAGAATAAGCTACCAGCATATAAACAAAGAACAACCCCACTCACTTCTTGCACTGGTGATGTTACCTAGTTGGGTTATGAAATCTCTGCAAGGTAACAACCAAGCTCAGAGACCATGAAAGATCTTTCATTTTAACCCTGAGCTACAAACATTGTCCTTTATACCGAGAACTTAATTAACTCGATCTGTAGAGTCTGGAGGACAGAAGGGAAAAGGGGGACATGATCGAAACATTTATATATGTTAAAGGATTAAATAAGAGGTTCAGGAGGGAAGTGTTTTCAATAGGAAAGTGAACACAACAACAAGGGGACACAATCTGAGATCAGAAGCAAGGTGAGAAAATATTATTTGACTGAAAGAGTTGTAGATGCTTGGAACAAACTTCCAGCAGACGTGGTTGGTAAATCCACAGTCACTGAATTGAAACATGCCTGGGATAAACATAGCTCCATCCTAAGATAAAATTACAGGAAATAGCATAAGGGCAGACTAGATGGACCAGGAGGTCTTTTTCTGCCGTCAATCTTCTACGTTTCTATGTTTCTCTTTACAGTAATGCAATAATTGGCATTTATTTCTCGGGTCTAGCCCAAGCCAGGTTCGCCATTCCGTTCCCAAGCCCCAATTCGCAAAGCCAGGCCATAGGAAGAAGATCAGACGCCCAGTTTTGGAGCCAGCCAGCAAGAGGGAGAAGGGGGAGAGAGAATTTCAAGCTAATTCTTGCAATTTTTCCCTCTGTTTTCCTCCAGACGAGCTCTCCCTGGTCCTTCCAGGGAGGAAAAATAAATAAATAGAAATGAACAGGGGTGTGAGGGAAGAAAGAGGGTAAAATAACTTTCCCATGAAAATATTTTATTTTCTTAAAGGACAGGATACACCTGCAAGACTTTTAAAATAAGAAATTCATCCTCCCACCCCCTCCAATTAATTGACGGTTTGATGGATCCCTCTGCTGGCAGGGATGGGAACTACAATGTTTTTTCCACCCACTTCCCTTCCCCCAAACTCCAATCACAGATTGTGACAAGTGACAAAACCCGCGCAGGGATTTTTAGATGGCTGTCTGTCAAACCTGGAGATTTTAAGAGAAGGTGGACTACAATTCCCCAAAGTTCTCGGAATTCTTGCATGTGGACGTCCACTCCTCTTAAAAAGTTCGCCAAGTTTGAACAAACCTTGTTTTAGAGGTTTGAAATATTATCCGGTTTGGAAAACATTTAGACGCTCGAAATGTCACCCAATTTAATTAGAAGAAGACAGCTTACTTAGATAGGGGAAGGGGTGCGTGAGTTGATCTTGGATGACAGGATGGAGAGGGGGGGCAGAAGAGGTTTCCCACCCATTTATGATTTCCAGAAAGTAAATGAGAGAAACTGACCGGGCACAGATCAGACAGAGGAGGCAAACCCCAAATTTCAAAATCAGCCCATTTTCTCAGGAAAGACAAGTATAAAGGGGGGGGGGAGGAAAAACTGTCTTCTCCATTGACTTTTATTTCCTTCCCATTTTTTTTTAAAACCAGTAGCTTGTAGAAGATCAAAACCAAATATTCTAGACAAGATTATTTGCAGGTCTTTGATCTCAGCTTCTTTCTTGCACACACATGCACACACCCACATTTGAAAGAGTGACTTCAGCATTGGGCCCTCCAGCTGGTTTCCTGATTTGCACCTCTGTGGTCTCGGTTCCTTCCTTGCACGCCCATGCACAAGCCCACACAAAAGAGGGACCTTGCCATTATACTATCACATTCCCTGCGGCTGTGTTCATTCTTTGCAGCCCTCTGTGGTCTCAGTTTCTTTCCTTGCACACCCACCTACACACTCACATCAAAGAGGTGACTTCACCATTATCCCTTCCAGCTGGTTACAATTTTTTGTTTTGTACATCTGCGGTCTCAGTTACCTCTTTGCACACCCACAGTAAAGACACCTCACCATTAATAACACCAGATTCCTTTCGGCTGCCTTCACTCTCTGTACCTCTTTTGTCTTGGCTCCTTCCTTGCACACCCATGCACACGCACCCACACCAAACCGAGGCACCCTCCCAGTTGTTTGCAAACTGAAACTTCTGGAGTAGCTTAGGTGGTCAGAAGGATGCTGGTGAAGATGCACAGGGAATATGAAGGCACCAATTAATTATTTTAAATATTGTACACACACACACACACACACACACACACACAGTGTTAAACCAGCCAGCAGATCACAACCCCCTTGAGTGTGAAAAAACTAACATCTTACGGATCTACCTGAGCAGGTTTCCCCCTAAACAGATGCAAAGTTTGAAATGCAACAGACTTTTTTTTTAAAAAAACACTCATTTCCGAATGACACTAATTGGAAGGGACCTCAGAGGTCATCTAATGCAACCCCCTGCTCAAACAAGGAACCCTACGTCATTTCAAGGTAAAAGGTGGTCCCATCCTCTTCTTAAAAGCTTTCCCTGGATGCATCCCATTTAAGCTTCATTATTCCAAAACTATCCACTTGCCAATCTGTAATTTCTCCCATCCTCAAGACAAAGTGGTTTAGTCTGGACTTCACAAACCATCAGCCAAATGCCGCAGCAAGAAGGCCAAAGGAGAGGTGGCCAAGCCACTTTTGAAGAATGGATCAACTTGTTTTTATTTAAAAAGCCAAAAAAAAAAATCATGTGTCCCTAGAATTTATTGAATTCTAAGAAAATGTCACACCCAAATCTTTAACAGGCAGTTTGGAACACTTTTAAAAGGTATGGACTTCAATTCCCAGCAAATCTAATCATTATTCTACTAGTTTTTCTCATTATTCCTATCACCCATTTCCTCCCATGTTGACTGTATGACTGTAACTTGTTGCGTATATCCTAAGATTTTTATTAATATTGCTTCTTCATTGCTTATTTGACCCCTATGACAATCATTAAGTGTTGTATCACATGATTCTTGACAAATGTATATTTTATTTTATGTACGTTGAGAGCATATGCACCAAGACAAATTCCTTGTGTGTCCAATCACACTTGGCCAATAAAATTCTATTCTATTCTATTCTATTCTATTATGTTTGATTAGATTTGAAAACCTTAAATGTTTTGTAGATGAGATTTGGACTTCAACTCCCAAAATTTCCAAGCTGGGGAATTCTGGGAGTTGAAGTCCAAATCCCATCTACAAAACACTTAAGGTTTTCATACCTAATCAAATCTAATAGTTTACTAGTATCCTGGGTCTTATTATAAGATCATTATATTAACCAACATCTTTCAAGATTTGTTCGACAAGTCAATATCAAATTAGGACATTGTTTATCATTTATGTCATAGTGTCTTCTGATATGTATATGTATATGTATGTATATGTATATCAGTTGAGTTCGGGACAATTAATCTTATATATATTGTTACACACTGGATTTCTTGCATCACAATAATGAGAAAATAATATTCTTTTTTTCTTTGAATCAGCAGGAGGCAAGGCTGGAAAAATGAACCACATTAAAAAATCTCGAAGAAGCATTTAATATCAATTAAATATTAATTATTCATACTCATGTCTCAATCAGGTGCCTCCCATCAGTTTAGCTCCATGAATTCAAATAGAATTTTAAAAAATCTCAGATATGAATAGATTCAAAGTGCCAATTTATCCTTAAAACGTATCCTTAAAACCTGCCTGGGTTTTAATTTTTATCCGCTGCTTCTAATCTAGGAATTGGCACCCCAGACATCTAACCAGGGACAGAACATAATTTTTAAGAGATTTTTAAGAGGTAGAACAAGGACATCCTCCTTCTCACCTTAGTGAGCCTTGTCATCTTAAGCCAAACTTTCTTCTGTTTTAAAATCTGGCCCATTGATAATTAATTCTATTAATAATTCTCTTCTTTTCCTGCTTCCCCTTGGGGACACCCCCCCCCCCGCCAGCCCATTTCAAAAAAGGCTACAGCCCACCTGTTCACAAGTTTGATCACAGGTGGAGTCAAAGCACATCCCTCCCCCGAGGGTGGGTGCGATGGGCTTTGTAGTCCCACAGGATCGGGCGACACCCCCATGAAAGTGGGGGAGGGGGAGGGGAAGAGGGTATATAGAAAGTTTGCCAAAGTTAGTGGGAGGCGGAGAGAAGGGAGGGGGGGAGGGGGGCGCAGCGACTGCCGGAGTGCTGAAAGGGACTTGGAGAGGCGCGACCGATTTTTGCGCACGAAGTGCCCAGCGTTGGCGGATCTCTTTGCGCTCCGCAGGGAAGAAGGGAAGCCCGATTAAGGGGGTTTCTCGGCGTAGGATCGAGGCAAGGGGTGTAAGGCCCCCTCCTCTGGGAGGGAGGCTGGGCTGGAATGATTCGAAATGCCGTACGCGACAGAGATAAGAGAGGAAGGTGAGGCTGTGCGCTTGGATGGCAAACTGGGGATTTGAGCGCCGGCTGGCAATGGGGCAGAGTGGTTCGGCCCCCGCCGCCGCCCGGGGGAGGGGGGCGCTCTGGGAAGATGTGTCTCTCCTGGGGAACCGCGGTTCCTAAGAGAGTCGAGGAGGCGCGCGATCCCGAAGAAGGGGGAGGTTGAAACGGAGGCTGTCAACCGGCGCAGGGCACGTTTCCTCCGGCGCAGTGCGGGGCGCTCACCCGAAATAGGCGGCGGAAAGGTCCGGGGCGCAGGAGAGCAGAACTAGGATCGCGCAGCAAGAGGACGAGAAGAAGAGCCGTCGCTGCCAGGGGTTTCCATCCAGCATTTTGCTACGGCGCTGGCGCTGACCATCGCGTTTCTCCCGCTGAGCCGGATCGGCGGCGGCCGGCCGGGACGCCCCCTTTATAAGCAGCCCATACGAGGGGGAGGGAGGGGGACGAGCCCAGCTGGTGGGGCGGGCTCGGGGAAGGGCCGCCCTCCCCGGGGGGAGGCCCTGGAGGAGGTGGGGGGAGAGCGAAAGCAAGAGGAGACAGGGGCAAAGAGAAGGAGGAGGGGATGGAAAGGGGAAAAGGGAAGAAAGGGAAAGTGCTTGGAGAAGAAAGGAGGAGGAGAGGAAGGAGCGAAAGGAGGGATAGGGTAGAAAGAGCGCGTAGGAGAAGGGGGCGGCGAAGGGTGAAAAGAAAAAGGGAAGGGAGGGAGGTAGGAAAAGGGGGGAATAGTGAATGAAGAAGAGGGAGATGAGGAGGAAAAAAGAGGGGAGAATAAAAGAAGAATCCCAGCGACCGATTAGGTCCCACAGAGTTAGCCTTCTCCGGGTCCCGTCAACTAAACAATGTCGGTTGGCGGGCCCCAGGGGAAGAGCCTTCTGTGTGGCGGCACCGACCCTCTGGAACCAACTCCCCCCGGAGATTAGAACTGCCCCTACTCTTCCTGCCTTCCGTAAACTCCTTAAAACCCACCTTTGCCGTCAGGCATGGGGGAACTGAAACACCTCCCCCTGGGCATGTTTAATTTATACATGGTATGCTCGTGTGTGTGTCTGTTAGCATATGGGGTTTTTTAAATCTTTAAATATTTTAAATTTGTCAGATTATTTATGATTTGTTCCACGTGTTGTGAGCCGCCCCGAGTCTTCGGAGAGGGGCGGCATACAAATCTAAGTAATAAATAATAAATAAATAAAATAGAAGGAGAGGGTAGAAGGAGGAAGGAGCGAGAGAGGGGAAGAAGGGATGGGATAGAAGGAATGCATAGGGGAAGGGGAGGGGGAAAGAAAGAGGGAAGAAGGAAGGAAGGAAGGAAGGAAAAGGGGAGGAAGAAAGGAGAGAAGGAAGAAAAAGTGGAAAGAAGGATAGTGCGTGAAGAAGAGGAAGATGGGAAGGAAGGAGAGAGGAGAATAAAAGAAGAAATAAAATAGAAGGAGAGGCTAAGGGAAAAAAAGCAGAAGAGAATGAGTGACAGGGAAAGTGAATGGAAAAGGAGGAGGAAGGAAAGAGAGAGGGAAAGAAGGAGGATAGAAGGAGTGCATAGGAGAAGGGGACGGGGGAAAGAAAGAGGGAAGGAAGGTAGGAAAAGGGGAGGGAGAGAGAAGGAGAGAAGGAAGGGAGGAGGGAAAGAGGGATAGTGAAGAATTTCACTGTCGGCATGTATGGCCTTAGCAACCAGTCACAATGGCATTCCAAAAAATAAGTTATGACAGTCCTCTCACTTATGACCATTGCAGCCTCCCCATAGAGTCAGTGATCAAAATTCAGGTTTTTTGCCAACTGGGGAGTATTTACAGTGTGTTGTGGTAGTGTGATCACAATCTGTGACCTTCCCTGCTGGCTTCGACAATCTGGGGAAGCCAGATTCATTTAATGACCAACAATTCACTTAACAACCTAGCAACTCATTTAACAACCATTGCAAAAAAAAATCCAGGCTGCAAAATCGGGTGGGACTCACTTAATCAACCGTCTTGCTTAACCAGGGAAAGGATTGTGGGTCATAAATTGAGGACTTGCCTTCAAAGGGTTGGTCTTTGGGTGATTCTGCATCACTCCATTTGAAAGTTCAAACCCGGTTTCCCTTTAAGATGTCTTTGTCAATAATTAACCAGCTTTGGCTCAGCCCGTCACTCTTTTAGGTACATCCAACCAGGTTTAACTAAACCAGCTTCAGCTGGTCCCCTTGGGGGCTAACCGAATCTGATGAAGCCAGGTATGGGCCCTGTCCAGTTGGACAGTCCAACGAGAACCAAACACTTTCATTGTTGGCTGGGGATTGCAATCTTGGCCATAACAAACCAGCATTGGGAGCATGCTAACGTTTTCAAAATGGACAAAACCTGCCAGCCAATGAGAGGCTGTGATTTCTTTATGGTCCTATTCTCCAAGGTGGTGCAGTGGTCAGAGTGCAGTACTGCCGGCTACTTCTGCTGACTGCTACCTGCAATTTGGTAGTTCGAATCTCACCAGGCTCAAGGTTGATTCAGCCTTCCATCTTTCCGAGGTGGGTCAAATGGGGATCCTGATTATTGGGGTCAAATATGCTGATTCTGTAAACTAAAGCGGTATATAAGTTCTATTGCCCTTCCTTCCTTCCTTCCTTCCTTCCTTCCTTCCTTCTTTTCCTTCCTTTCCTTCTTCCTTCCTTCCTTCCTTCCTTCTTTTCCTTCCTTTCCTTCCTTTCCTTCCTTCTTCCTTCCTTCCTTCCTTCCTTCTTCCTTCCTTCCTTCCTTCTTTCTTCCTTCTTCCTTCCATCTTCCTTCCTTCCTTCCATCTTTCTTCCTCCCTTCCTTCCCTCCTTCCTTTCCTTCCTTCCTTCCTTCTTCCTTCCTTCCTTCTTCCTTCCTTCCTTCTTCCTTCCTTCCTTCCTTCCTCCTTCCTTCCTTCCTTCTTTTCTTTCCTTCCTTCCTTCCTTTCCTTCCTTCCTTTTTCCTTCCTTCTTCCTTCCTTCTTCCTTCCTTCTTCCTTCCTTCTTCCTTCCTTCTTCCTTCCTTCCTTCCTTCCTTCCTTCCTTCTTTCTTTCTTCCTTTCCTTCCCTTCCTTCCTTCCTTTCCTTCCTTCTTCCTTCCTTCTTCCTTCCTTCCTTCTTCCTTCCTTCCTTCCTTCCTTCCTTCTTCCTTCCTTCCTTCCTTCTTCCTTCCTTCCTTCCTTCCTTCCTTCCTTCTTTCTTTCTTTCTTCCTTCCTTCCTTCCTTTCCTTCCTTCCTTTCTACCAGAAATCCCCTGGAAACATTTCAGCACCTGGCATTGCACAGTCTCCAATGATTGGAAACCTAAAAATAAAATTCAAAAAAAAATAAATGAAATTAAAATAAAAATAAACCTGGATTAGCCGTTTAGGTCAGCGGAAGGCCAGAGTTAAGCTCTCCTAAATTATTTCTACCTTTCTAGAGCCCTAGAATCCTAGAATTAGAAGGAGCAGTCCCCCTTGAGGTCATTTAGTCCAGCCCCTGCTCGGTACAATAATGGACTTAGTACAGTAATGGGTTCTGAATTAATTTGCTATCAGTTTCCATACATGCTCATGTGAACACAATGTTTCTCGCCACTGTTGTTAAGCCAATCACTATAATTATTAATTTCCAAATGGGATAAACAAAGAAATTTGGGGTTGTTAGTTGTTAGCCATGGAAATTCTAAATTCCCCATTGGTCATAAATTGAGCAAGATCTTGGTACATTCACATAGTCCTCAGACCACAATAGAGCCTGCAGTTGTTAAGTGAGTTACATGGTCATTAAGTGAATCTGGCTGCCGCATTGATCTGGCTTATCAAAAGATTGCAAGAGAGGATCACGTGACCCTCTACTGCCGCCATCATAATTGTGAGTCTGTTGCAAAAAAGCGTCCGAATTCTGATCAGCTGACCGCTGAATTCTGATCAGCTGACAAGGGCTGAAACGGTCGTAAGTGTGAAAAACTGTCACATCGCCCTTGTAACTTTGAACAGTCATTAACCGAACCATTGCAAGTGGAGGACCACCTCTCTTCTGCCCTAAATCTGCCGCTTTCAGCATTTGCAAAAAGATGCTAAAAATTGCAAAAAAACCCGAATTCTTCGTGAGACCAAATTCTCTTTCCTTGGCAAAGTTTTCGGGGCTTTTCAGAAAAATTAAAAAGCAGAACAGGTGTTCTAAGAAAAGATTCTGCCTTCTTGGATTTCGCTCGGCGTGTAAGGCTCGATTTTTTATTGCCACTATTTTGCGTGGGTGTGCATTGCTTTCTTTTTAATTTAATCCTCTTTATGTAAGGCACCTGGCGGTAGTGATTGTCTGGGTGAGGGGGCTGTCAGGATGACCTTTTAAAAGAAGCCAGAACTGGACTTAAATTGGAGAAGCAAGATAAGTTGATGGCCAAAATTAAAACCACACCGGAAAAAAAGAATGGTCTTTCACACTTGTGACCAATGTGGCATCCCCATGGCCAGTTGATTCTAGAAAGTGTGCAGAGAAGAAGAGAGACAAAGATAATTAGGGGACTGGAGGCTAATACATACGAAGAACGGTTGCAGGAACTGGGCATGGCTAGTTTAATGAAAAGAAGGGCCAGGGGGGACAGGATAGCAGTTTTCCAATATCTCAAGGGGTTGCCACAAAGGAGTCAAGCTATTCTTCAAAACACCTGAGGGTAGAACAAGAAGCAATGGGTAGAAATTAAACAAGGAGAGAAGCAACTTAGAACTAAGGAGGAATTTCCTGACAGTCAGAACAGTTAATCAGTGGAACAGCTTGCCTCCAGAAGTTATGAATGCTCCAACATTGGAAGATTTTAAGCAGATGTTGGCTAACCATCTGTCTGAAGTAGTGGAGGATTTCCTGCCCAAGCAGGGGGTTGGACTAGAAGACCTCCAAGGTCCCTTCAAACTTCTTCTTCTTGTTGTTGTTGTTGTTGTTGTTATTATTATCATTGTTATTGTTATTATTTAGATGCTTAACACCTTAAGCAAGACAGATGAGTTTTGTTAACAGTTTACAACCTTCCTTGCCACTGTCGTTAAGTGAATCACTGCAGTTATTAAGTGAGGACACAGTGATTGTCTTTGCTGGTCAGAAGATCTCAAAACAGTCACGTGACCGTCATATACATGAGTTAGTTGCCAAGTGTCTGAATTTTTTATCGGGTCAGCGTGTGGAACTGTGGAACAGTTGTGTGAAAAACTAAGTCGCTTTTTTCAGTGGCCGTCACTAAGCAAGGGGTTGTAAGTCGAGGACCTCCTGTGTTTCTTATCTAGTCTCTTGCTTCCTGCTTCGATCCAGAACTGATCCTTTGATGGACAGACTGTCAATTTGATGTTTAGGTATCTGCAGCTTTTTTTAACTAGGTTGGTCAATGATTAACCATTCAAGCAAGAGTGTGGGATCACCTATTAACCCTAACTTGCAAAAACAAAAGTGAATCCTTTTTTTTTTTTTTTGGAGGTGATCCAAGTTACAAGTAGTTCTCGATTTACGATAGTTCATTTAGGGACCATTCAGAGTTACAACGCCAATTTGAAAAGTGACTTAGGACCATGTTTCATACTTACGACCATTTTTCCATCCCCCAGGGTCATGTGATCAAAATCCAGACGCCGGGCAACTGACTTGTATTTACGACGGTTGCAAATTCCCAGAGTTATGTAATCGCCTTTTGTGACTTTACTGACAAGCCAGATTCACTTAATGGCCTTGTGGCCTACTGCTTCACTGCAGTGATTCGCTTAACAACTGCAGCAAGAAAAGGTACTAAAATGGGGGTAAAACTTGCTTAAGAATCCTCTCCCCTTATCAACAGAGATTTTGGGCTCAATTATAGTCGTAGGTCAGTATGTATTCTTGAGGACTAGATTCCTTCCTAGCTTCTTTTTGAAAAGGATAAAAACTTTGAATATTCTTCTTTTCCTTGTTTTTTCCTCTTCCATTTCCTTGTTTTTCAGGTCTCTTTGGCTCAGGGTTGTTTTAATTGTGGAAAAAGCCAGAATAAAAAGAATAGCAGAGTTGGAAGGGACCTTTGAGGTCATCTAGCCCAATCCCCCTCCTCAAGCCACAGGTTGTTACTTTTCCTTTTCTCCCAACAGGCACCCAAGTGGTATTATTCTGGAGGACATCCTAAGAGTTTGGGCCAAGCTTGGGAAAAAAAATTGAACTTTATTCTAAACTTTCTTTAGAAAACTATGGGAAGTTTCCTGTGGCTTTACTGGGTCGTATTATATTTTCATATACATATATGTTTATTGATTAAAATCAATCATAAACATTGCATTTACAGATGTGAGTATAATTTCAAAGAGAACTGCACCAAAAAAAACCATACAAAATGAAAAATACAAAAAATAACATGATTAAAAGCAAGAGAGAAATCCCCATTCTCTCTTTTCTTTTCTTTTTTTAAAAGAAAATAGATTTACATAGATTCAGAGGGACTTCCAGAAAGTTATATTGATATTAGGAGGAGTAAAGATGGACAGAAACAAGGAACAGAAGAATTACGTATAAGTGATGATATTTAGTAAAAATCATTTAAGAGATTTATAGAAAATAATAATTAAATAATAATAGGTATAGCTGGTTTTGTTTTGTTTTCTTCCTCTATTTCTTTCTTTCTGGATATTGGTTTGAAAAATAGATTGCAAGTTATAATTGATTATTATTGGCTTTTTAAAAATAATATCGGATTTAGAAGATTTAACTAGAAATTCTAGGATTATATCTTATGTCTAACTCAACTTCAAGGTAATTATATTATTATTTTATACATACTGATTTATTTATAATAGGATTATTGTATTTATAGTATTTACCTAATATTTAAACCTGTGGATACAAAATTAAATAGATTTGATATAAGTGGATATAATTTGATTACGAGCGTGGCCGAAGCCATATGGCAGGGCATATATAATTACATACAACTGTATAATATTTAAAAAGAAAAAAGAAAAGGAAATATATTTTCATAGAAAAATGAGAGAATATGGGCTTGTGAATGCTGAAAGATTTGTCTGCTTAAAGGGTGACGTGTCATGGTTGTCTTGCTTAGGTTTTGGGGGAAAAGGAGAGAGGAAAAGTAGAGGGTCCTTGGAGCTTGGTAGCTTTCGTGGTGGTTTCAAGCCCCAACTAGGGAACATCATCAGTGCTAGAAGTGAGGGGAGTTTGCAGAGGAGAGGAGAGGAGGGAGGAGGAGGAGGACAAAGAGGAGGACAAGGACTGCAGTTTCTTGGTGCTCTCAGAGCTTGAGAGCTTTTCTTGCAGATATCTCATGACCAAACTACAGAACATGATCAGTGCTAGAAGGGAGGAGGAAGGAGATAAAGAGAGACAGAGAAGGGAAAGGAAAAAATTAAGGAGGAGAGATGGGTGGGGAGGGGAGGGAGGGAGGGAAGAAAGAAGGAAGGAAGGAAGGAAGGAAAAAACAAAGGGGGGAGGAAGGAAGGGAGGAAGGAAGGAAGGAAAAAACAAAGGGAGGGAGGGAGGGAGGAAGGAAGGAAAAAACAAAGGGAGGGAGGGAAGGAGGAAGGAAGGAAGGAAGGAAAAAACAAAGGGAGGGAGGGAGGGAGGGAGGGACGAAGGAAAAAACAAAGGGAGGGACGAAGGAAGGGAGGAAGAAAGGAAGGAAGGAAGGAAAAAACAAAAGGAGGGAGGGAGGGAGGAAGGGAGGGTGGAAGGAAGGAAGGAAGGAAGGAAGGAATGAAAAAACAGAGGGAGGGAGGGAGGAAAAAGCAATGGGAGGGAGGGAGGAAGAGCAGATAAACAAGAATGAGAAGGAAAAAAAGGAGGAAGGAAAGGTTGTTTTTCCAGGAAGAAGGGAGGAGATGAAAGGGAGAAGGAGAGAAAGTCCACCTTCCTCTGTCACCCCCCCCCCTCTACTGTCTAAGTTTGTCACCCTTTAAAGCAACACACACACACCCCAGGGATTCCTCGTCTCTCCTCCTCTGGCCTCTGTTTGCCTGCACCAGGTAGCAAAGCAGTTGCAAGTCCAAGCGGCAAAAACACCAAGGTGTAAATCATTTCCAGGCAGAGAGACACCCCTCCCGGGAGTCCAGAGGTCAGACTCTAAACAAACCATCATCGCACCACCTCTGAACCATCATCAATTTCATTAGGGAAACAAGAGACTGAATGCGGAAATAAGGTTTGGTAAAACTATGCACTTCCGGGATGGGAGCTAGCTAGCAGCAGGCTGGACCACTGAAACCATAAGCCACGTCTCCTTGGCTGTGCCTGGTGGGGAGGGAAGTCGCAGCCAAAGCCGACTGTCTCTCAACCCACCCAGTGACTAAAAAGAAAAAATACATCCCCCAAAATCCAGACACTTGGCGGAAGGGCTGGGTGTGTCTGGATGGATAAGCCAAGATTATAAAATCCGTTTTTAGTTATTTCTACAAAGGAAACATGCGATTCACAAGGTTTTCCTTGGCTCCTAAGTTTGGCCTTTGTTTTTTCTCTCTCTCTCTTTTCCCAACATTGCATAATGTATTCAGTCGTAATGTCTGGTTTTCCCAAAGAATAAGCCAGACTTAACGTTAACTGAGTTTATTTATTTTTTATTTATTTATTTATTTTGTCCAATATACAGTGAGGGTTTTAGTGGGTATATATCTATATACACATAGTAAAATACATGGTGAAGGTTATAGAGGAGATACTCATAGTAAAATATATCTAAGAAAGAATAGAAAATAATAGAAAAGAAGATATAGTAATAGATATAGTAATACCGGTAGTTAAGCAGGGTCTTATTGAGTCTCTCCCAGAATTATTTTTTTCCTACTCGTTTAATCCATCCTAATACAATTTATTTCCATTCGTACAGCAATCCTTAGCTGACCTCATCTGACCTTAATCAGATTGATACTTGGATGGAGGACCACCAGGGGATGTTCGAGGGCTATTGGATCCAGAACACTTGCCTAGATTCTTATTTAAGTATTTTAAACGTTAATTGTTTCTCTATTTATATTTTTCTCCATTTTGTGAATTGCTCAGAGTCATCTAATCAGTGGGGATGGGCAGTATATGAATTTAATCCATTTTTTAAAAAAGGAAATAAAATAAATGTAGCTTTTGAGAAAAAAAATCTATAAAGAAGGATGGATAAGTTCTCCAGGATTTCACAGTCATGTTACCTGGCTATATAAATTTGATACATAAATAAGCCAATTAATAAAACAGATGCTAAAAGACTCAGGAGGCCTGTTCAGTTTCACAGGTGGTGCTCATCCTAGGGGCACAACTGAGCCCCAAATCTCCGCACCTGAGCAAGATAGTTGTTAAGTGGATTTTGCCCCATTTTACAACCTTTCTTCCCACCATTGTTAATTGAATCACCACAACTGTGAATAGGATAGGGATAGGGATAAGGGTAAGGGTAAGGCTAAGGCTAAGGGTAAGGGTAAGGGTAAGGGTAAGAGTAAGAGTAAGAGTAAGAGTAAGAGTAAGAATAAGAAAATAAGAATAACAAAAGGATAAGGTAAGCATAGAATAGAATAAGGGTACAATGAATGGAATGGAATGAAGTAGAGTAGAACAGAACAGAACACGAATAGAATAGAGTAGAGTAGAACAGAACACGAATAGGGTAGAGTAGAACACGAGTAGAGTAGAGTAGAGTAGAGTAGAGTAGAGTAGAGTAGAGTAGAAGAGAAGAGAAGAGAAGAGAAGAGAAGATAATTTTATTGGCCAAGTGTGATTGGACACACAAGGAAATTGTCTTGGTGCAGATGCTCTCAACGTACATAAAAGAAAAAAATACATTTGTCAAGAATCATGTGGTACAACACTTAATGATTGTCATAGGGGGTCAAATAAGCAATGAAGACACAGTCAATATTAATATTAACCTTAAGGATACAAGCAACAAGTTACAGTCATACAGTCCTAAGTGGGAGGAGATTATTATTATTATTATTATTATTATTATTATTATTATTATTATTATTATTATTTATTGGATTTGCATGCCGCCCCTCTCCGCAGACTCAAGATGGGTGGTGGTTAAGTTAGTCACGCGGTCATTAAGTGAATCCGGCCTCCCCTTTGCCTCTGCTCAACAGCCGGTCGTAAAAGGGGATCACGTGCATGTACAGTGCGACCGTCATAAATACGAGTCAGTTACCAAGTGTATTAAATTTTGATCAAATGACCGTGGGGATGGATGCAACTGTTGTAAGTGTGAAAAATGGTCCTAAGTCACTTTTTTTCAATGCCACTGTAACTTTGAAGTGTCAACGAAAGATTCTCTATATAAGACTGCTTAAAGATATTCAATTTTTTAGCTGGGTGTTTGTCGCCCCCTGGTGCCCCTAAATATAACTGAAAATGGTATTTTCTGTATAATTGTAATTTTTATTTTTTTTAAAAAATGCTTTTCTGTTCAATACTTTCCAGTTCTTAGAAACTGCCTGGACAAGTCTCTGTAGTTTTCTTGACAATGTTTTTCAAAAGTGGTTTGTCATTGCTTGCTTCTTAGGGCTGAGATTGAGCGGCTGGCCCAAGATTACTCAGCTGGCTTGGTGCCTAAGGCAGGATTGGAACCCACAACCTCCCAGTTTCAAAAACAATCCATATAAATAGGCTGGGGTGATGGGGCAGTCCAAGGGGATCTTGCCTTACGACCCCAATTGAGCCCGAAATTTATGTCGCATAGCAAGACAGTTAAATGAGTTCTGCCCCATTTTATAACCTTGCCATATGTCACTTTTTTTCAGTGCTGTAGTAACTTCGAAGAGTCACTAAATGAATGGTTCTTAAGGCCAGGAGGACTCTACTCCTTCTTCCAAGAGGGCAATGGATTCTCCAGAAAGTTCAAGGCATTTTGTGATCTCCTTGTGGTCTCCCATCCAAGCCATCCTCAGATTCAACTCCTATTGGCTGGAGAGTTCAGCTGACATCACAAAAGGAAACCCTGGTCAGGAAATGATAGAAGACGGAGTAGAATTAAATCCAGAAACATATCTATTAGGGATTGTCAGAGGGCAACACACAAAATCAAATTATTATCTTTATTAGACACATATTAATAGCCGCTAGACCAGCCTTCGCAAAAATTCCTCAATAGAGAACATGGTGATCAACAAAAATCACCATGTCCAGAAATGAGTAGGCTTTCCTTAGAATTACAAAGAGGTGAAAGAATTCTTTACTGCGTGGGGAAAATTCTACAATTGGCTCGATAAAAAAATAAATAAAAAACAAGTAACAATAATGGTCAAGGATTTATTTATCGCATAAAGAATATAAGTAAGATTTCTGTTGAGAGGTGATACCAATAATTACATGTACTGAGAATTGGAAACTATAGAAGGAATATGGTTTAACTTGCAAATATATTCAAGGAAATAAGACATCAACATAATCTACCGTTAAAGAAATAAAAGGTGTTTATAAAGATTGAATGTATTGTTTTTTGTTTTGTCCTTTTGTTTTTGTCTTGACAAACTTGTTATTTCTTTATACGGCTTTGTTTAAAGTTCATATTTTGATGTTTTAAATGTTTTTTTTAATGTTGTATACTCAATAAAAAATATTTTTAAAAAAAAAAAATAACATAAAAGTTCCTGAAAACAATGAAACAATCTAAAAACAGCTATCAAACAATTAAAACAATTAAGAACAACCGTGCAGATTGCCAAATGCCGGAATTTTGAATCTGTGGCTGTTGTAAGGATGAGGTCGTAAGTCACTTCTTCCCTGTATGAAGAATTGCCAAAGGAATGGTTTCAAATTGAGGGACTTACCTGTGTTGGCTTCCTTGAGCAACAGGGTTGGAGTAGATGACCTCCAAGGTCTCTTTCCAACTCTTGTGTCTAAAATCCTCAAACCGGGAGGAAAATTGGTCTGAGATTTTCAACCACAAGAGGGCAGTGCAGACTCACACATGCCTTTTTTTTTAAAAAAAAATATTTTTTGCAAATTCATAATTTTTTAAATGGAACAAATTGAGGAATAAATTGCTTTTCTGGACAGGTCGTCCTCGACATAAAGCGGCTCACTCAGTGACTGTTTGAAGTTGCAACAGCACTGGGGAAAAAAGAGGTTTATGACCACTTTTCACACTTAAATTGGTTGCAGCCATCCTGGTGCTGATCAGATCAAAATTTAGGACACTTGATAAGTGAATAATATTTATGACTGTCGCAGTGTCCAGGGGATCCAGGGTTCCAGTGACCAGGGGGTCCAGTGATCCAGTGTCCAGGGGTCATGTGTCCAGCAGTGTCCAGGGGTCAAATTGGAACCCAATTTGGTCATGGTCAGAAGGATTGATGGCTAGAGGCTGCAAACTCCCCCAAATGAATCCTCCCTCCCTCTTTCTTCCATTTCACCTTCTTCGCGCCCTCCCTCCTCTCCTTCCTTTTTTTCTTTCTTTGTTCCATTTCACCTCTCCCTTCTCGTTCCTTCCTTCCTCCCTCTCTTCCTTCTTTCCACCAACTCTACACTCCTTCCTTCCTTCTTCCCTCTTCTTCCTTCTCTGGTCTCCTTTTTCCTCCCTCTCTACTCTTCCTTCCTTCATCTCTCTCTTCCTCCCTCCCGATCTACACTCCTCCCTTCCTTCCTCCTTCTCTACTCTTCTTCCTCCCTCCCTATCTACACTCCTCCCTTCCTTCCTCCTTGTCTACTCTTCTTCCTTCTCTCCTTTTCTACTCTTCTTCCTTCCTCCTTCCCTCCCTAATCTCCTTCCCTCTTGACTCACCTTCCTTCCTTCCCTCCTTCCTACTCTCCTCTCTTCCTTCCTCCCCTCCCTTCTTTTTTCCCTCTTTCTTCTGTTCCTTCCATTTCACATCCCTTCCCCCTTCTTCTTCTTCCTTCCATCCCTCTCTTCCTCCATAATCTCTTTCCTCCCTTTTTTCTCTTTTTTCCCCCTTCCTTCCTTCCATTTCACCTCCCTCTCTCCCCCTTTTCCTTCTTTCCTTCCTTCCTTCTTTCCTTCCTTCCATTTACAGCATTGGTTTCCAGCCTTTTTGGGCCATGCCTCATCCAAGCATCTCTAAAATCCTGACACCCCCCCCCCCCCCCACACACACACACACTCATGACATGTAATTCTTACTATTAAAAAAGTGAATTCTACACATGCAGAGGAATCCTAAAAGACCATTAACTTGGTTTAAACAAGACTCCAGTTGCCCCCATTAAAAATCAAATTGCCCTCCTATGGGGCGTGGGCCCCACTGATTTACAGGTGTATACCAAACATCTGACTGTCAAACAAGATTTCATGTTAACGGAGCCACGTTTTTAAGGGTTCTCGGGTGGGTGACTCGGCCAGTAAGATTCAGCCTCCCTGATTCTCTGAATCCTGAGATGCCCAAAATAGCAACGTCTGAACTCAGAATTGAGGATAAACTGTGACAGAGAGAGTCAACGGAATCCGAAGATGCCCGGAATGGGACAAACCACGAGAACTATGATATGTTATTTTTATCTGTATTTGGCTGTGAGCTGCCAGAGCCCTTTGGGAGTGGGATAGCATATAAATTCAAATAACAAACAAACAGACACACAAACACACAAATGTATTTACAATGTTTGCACACCCTGGTGCTATTTGCATTTTTCCCCAACCAGCTTCCAGCAAGCAAAGTCAAGGAGGGACGCTGGATTCGTTTAATGACAGCAAAATTCAATAAATAGAAACAAAGAAGATTGACGGCATAAAAAGTCCTCATGGTCCATCTCATCTGCCCTTATACTGTTTCCTGTATTTTATCTTAGGGTGGATATATGAATTAGACATATGAATTGAATGACAAAGAACATTCAGAATTCTACGAACTTTGGAACATCTTTTATCAATGGATTGAGAAAAAGAAATATAGTTAGAGGTATAAATATAAGGAGAAATAAGCATTAGGAAATGGTAAATAAATATATAAATAAGGATTTATTGTATAAAAAATATAAGTAAGGTTTAAGCTGAGAGGTGATACCATACATATACTGTACTGAGAATTGAAAATTGTATAAGGAATACAGTTTAACTTGTAAATATATTTAAGGAAATATGACATCAGCATAATCTACCATTAATGATTCAAAGGTTATAAAGATTCAATGCATTGTTTTTTGTTTTCTCTGTTTTTGTCTTTCTTTTTTTCTCTATAATACCAAATGACAAACTTGTTATTTCTTTATATGGTTTTGTTTAAAGTTCGTATTTTGATGTTTTTAATGTTTTTTTTTAATGTTTTATACTCAATAAAAAATATTTTTTTAAAAAAAATAACATTAAAGTTCTTGAAAACATTCTAAAAACAGCTATCAAACAATTAAAACAATTAAGAACAATCGTGCAGGTGGCCAAGTGCTGGAATTTTGAACCCGTGCCAATTGTAAGCGCCAGGACCAATCGTAAGTCACTTTTTTCCTGTATGAAGCATTGCCCAAAAAATGGTTGCAAATTGAGGGACTTACATGTGTTGGCTTCCTTCAGCAATGGGGTTGGAGTAGATGACCTCCAAGGTCCCTTTCCAACTCTTGTGTCTAAAATCCGCAAACTGGGAAGAAAATTTGTCTGATATTTTCAACCACAAGAGGGCAGTGCAGACTCACACATGCATTTTTTTTAAAAAAAAATATTTTTTGCAAATTCATAATTTTTTAAATGGAACAAATTGAGGAATAAATTGCTTTTCTGGACAGGTCGTCCTCGATATACAGCGGCTCACTCAGTGACTGTTTGAAGTTGCAACAGCACTGGGGGAAAAGAGGTTTATGACCTCACACTTAAATTGTTTGCAGCCACCCCCAGGCTGATCAGATCAAAATTTAGGACACTTGATAAGTGAATAATATTTATGACTGTCGCAGTGTCCAGGGGATCCAGGGGTCCAGTGTCCAGGGGCCATGTGTCCAGCAGTGTCCAGGGGTCATGTGTCCAGCAATGTCCAGGGGTCATGCATCCAGCAGTGTCCAGGGGTCATGTGTCCAGCAGTTTCCAGGGGTCATGTGCAGAACTAGACAAGTTGACATATGAATTAAATGACAAAGAAAATTCAGAATTCTACAAAGTTTGGAAGATGTTTTATTGTTGACATGTTGAGAGCCGCCCCAAGTCCATGGAGAGAGGCGGGATACAAATCCAATTAATAAAATTAATAAATAAAATAAATTCACCCACTTTTGCGACCTTCTGACAAGCAAGAATTGCTTAACAGCCGGGTGACTAACTTTAAAACTGCAGTGATTCACTTAACATCTCTGGCAAGAGTGGTCGTAAGGTGAAGACTACCTGATTTGGGAAATTTCGGCGCTTACTAAAGAAAAAAAATGGTTTGGAAAGGGAAATTGGCCACAGTGTGGTGAGAATGGGAAAAATTGTGAATTTATTGGTTGGAACCCAATTTGGTCATGGTCAGAAGGATTGATGGCCAGAGGCTGCAAACTCTTCCAAATGAATCCTCCCTCCCTCTTTCTTCCATTTCACCTTCCTCGCTCACTCACTCCTCTCCTTCCTTCCTTTCCTTCTTCCTTCCATTTCACCTCCCCCTTCTCATTCCTTCCTTCCTCCCTCTATTCCTTCTTTCCACCAACTCTACACTCCTTCCTTCCTTCTTCCCTCTTCTTCCTTCTCTGGTCTCCTTTTTCCTCCCTCTCTACTCTTCCTTCCTTCATCTCTCTCTTCCTCCCTCCCTATCTACACTCCTCCCTTCCTTCCTCCTTCTCTACTCTTCTTCCTTCCTCCCTGCCTCCCTCCCTCCTCTCCTCCCTTTTTTCTTCCTTCCTTCCATTTCACCTCCCCCTTCTCATTCCTTCCTTCCTTCCTTCCTCTATTCCTTCTTTCCACTAACTCTACACTCCTTCCTTCCTTCTTCCCTCTTCTTCCTTCTCTGGTCTCCTTTTTCCTCCCTTCGTTCCTCCTTCTCTACTCTTCTTTCCTGCCTCCTTCCCTCCCTAATCTCCTTCCTTCTCGACTCCCCTTTCTTCCTTCCTTCCTACTCTCCTCTTTTGCTTCCTCCCCTCCCTTCTTTCTTCCCTCTTTCTTCTGTTGCTTCCTTCCATTTCACCTCCCTTCCCCCTTCTTCTTCCTTCCATCCCTCTCTCCCTCCATACTCTCTCTCCTCCCTTTTTTCTCTTTTTCTTCCCTCTTCCTCCCTTCCATTTCACCTCCCTCTCTCTCCCTTTTCCTTCCTTCCTTCCTTCCTTCCTTCTTTCCATTTACAGCAGTGGTTCCCAACCTTTTTTTGGCCATGCCCCACCCAAGCATCTCTAAAGTCCTGACACACACACCCCACTCATGACATATAATTCTTACTATTAAAAAGTGAATACTACACATGCAGAGGAATCCTAAAAGCCCATTAACTTGGTTTAAACAAGACTCCAGTTGCCCCCATTAAAAATCAAATTGCCCTCCTATGGGGCGTGGGCCCCACTGATATACAGGTGTATACCAAACATCTGACTGTCAAACAAGATTTCATGTTAACGGAGCCACGTTTTTAAGGCTTCCTGTGGGAGACTCGGCCAGTGAGATTCAGCCTCCCTGATTCTCTGAATCCTGAGATGCCCAAAATGGCAACGTCTGAACTCAGAATTGAGGATAAACTGTGACAGAAAGAGTCAACGGAATCCGGAGATGCCCAGAATAGGACAAACCACGAGAACTGTGATATTCTAGAGCAGTGGTTCTCAACCTAGGGGTTGGGACCCCTTTGGGGGTCAAATGACCATTTCACAGGGGTCACCTAAGACCCTGGGAAAAGACAAATTTCCCATGGCGTTAGGAACTAAAGCTTCTATTCTGGCGCCTTGGCACATATTTTTACAATCCAACCAATCAAGCGTTTACATTGGGGTGTCCCTCTGACCTTCCTGCCTATCAGCTTAAAGCTCTGTTGGGAGAATTGGCACTAGACTTATGGTTGGGGGTCAACACAACAAGAGGAACTATATTAAGGGGTCGCGGCATTAGAAAGGTTGAGAACCACTGTTCTAGAGCATTCAAATTACGAAGGTTGCAAATTCACCTTCTCTAGAAGACTGAGGGATAGGAGGGACAAGAATTGAGGATTTGAGCAACACCCCTCCCTCCTAGCCCTGATGATTTTCCTTCCTTCCTTCCTTCCTTCCTTCCTTCTTTCCTTCCTTCCTTCCTTCTTTCCTTCCTTCCTTCCTTCCTTCTTTCCTTCCTTCCTTCTTTCCTTCCTTCCTTCCTTCTTTCCTTCCTTCCTTCCTTCTTTCCTTCTTTCCTTCCTTCTTTCCTTCCTTCCTTCCTTCCTTCCTTCTCCTTTTCACAAATCCCATTCCCTCCTAGCATTGATGATCTTCCATAGTTGGGTCATGAAACACCTTTAAAAAAGCCAAGCTCAGAGAGTACAGCCCTCTTTCTTTCTTTCTTTCTTTCTTTCTTTCTTTCTTTCTTCCTTTCTTTCTTCCTTCCTTTCTTTCTTTCTTTCCTTCTTTCCTTCCTTCTTTCTTTCTTCCTTCCTTCCTTCTCTCCTTCTCCTTCTCCTCCCTGCAATCCCCACTCCCTCCTAGACCTGATGAGGTCCCCTAGTTGGGTCATGAAACATCTGCAGAGAAATAACAAAGCTCAGAGAGCATCCAAGGACCCCATAATACCCTGAGCAAAAGTTTGGGTTCTTTTGCTGCACATTGTTGATAGAGGGATGAAGAAGAAGAATAAAAGAAGAGGAAAGGAGGAAAATGAAGGGAAGATGAAGAGGAGGAAAAGGAAGAAGAAAAAGAAGAAAAAGAAGAAGAGAAAGAGGAGGAGGAGGAAGAAGAAGAAGAGGAAGAGGAAGAGGAAGAAGAGGAAGAGCTATTAATCTGTCCTTGGGTCTAATTTTTGGGCTGTAAATGTCATAAGTGGAATGTTATCATGGAATAAGTGGAGTGGAATAACAGAATTGTGGAAGGGACTTTGGAAACCATATGGCATTTCAAACAAATGATTGTCCTATCTCTTGCTTAAAACTTTCAGCGTGGGAGAATTCACAACTTCTAAAGGGACCTCATTCCACCTGTCTGGAAATTCCTTCTTAGCTCAAGGTTGTTTCTTTCCTTGATTACTTTCCATCTGTTGTTTTATTTTCTACCCTCAGGTGCTTTGGAAAACAGCCTGACTCCCTCCTCTCTGTGGCAGCCCCTGAGATACTGGAAGGCCGCTATTGTGTCTCCCCTGGTCCTTCTTTTCATCAAAGTAGCCATGCCCAGTTCCTGCAACTGTTCTTCACATGTTTTAGCCTCCAGTCCCCTGATCATCTTTGTCTCTCTTCTTCTCTGCACTCTTTCCAGAATCAACTGGCCATGGGGATGCTGCTTTGGTCACAAGTGTGAAAGACCATTCTTTTTTTCGGTTCGGCCATTAACTTTTCTTGCTTCTCCAATTTAAGTCCAGTTCTGGCTTCTTTCAAAAGGAAATGGACCTATAATTTTGCACAACTCGGTTTTATACTGTATGCAAAAGTTTCATTGAAATTGAAAGTGATCCAGTGGGGAAGATTCTGAAAATTGGTCCCCTTGACAAAGAATGACCCAAGATCCTTTTTGCGTCCTGGCGGCCAAAACTGAGCTGGCAGTATTCCAAGTGCGGCCCTACCAAGGCCTTGTAAAGTGGTATTAACACTTCACGTGATTCTGTTAATGCAGCCTAGACCTGTGTTGGCTTTTTTGGTAGCTGCAGCCCAGTGCTTATATGACACTAAATCTTGAAGTCATGAGTTCTAATCCTGCCTTAGACCCAAAACCTCGGGCCAATCTCTCCCTTTAAGCTCCAAAATGGCAAATCACTTCTGAAAATCTTGCCCAGAGATCTGCAGCGACTTTTGCAAGACACTCTCCCACCCACCCAAAAAAAAACCTCAATCCCAAATTGCCTAGGTATTTCAGGTTAACTTTGAACCTGGAAAGCCAGCCTGGAATATATATGAGAAAGAGGCTGACTTTCTAGGCTTGAAAAAACAGATTTTGACTCTGCTGCAGATTCTTATATCTTCTTTAAATTGGAAGTCGAAGGGAAGGGCTGCGATTCTCTTGCTCTTTCTCTTTTTTCCTGACATTCACTCTCTTTTTCCTCTGTCTTTCTCAAACTTTCTCTCACTCCTTTCTCTCTGGTCTCATTCACTCCTTTCTCCATGTTTCTCATTCTCTGTCTCTCCTCCCTTCTCTCTTCTGTCTCATTCTCTCTATTCCTGTCACTCCCTCACCCCCTCTCCCATTCCTTCTTTCTCTCATTCTCTCTCAGGAAGGAATGGAGGGAGGGAGATAGGAAGGAAGATAAGAAGGAAAGAAGGAAGGAAGGAAGATAGGTAGGAAGGAAGATAGGTAGGAAGGGAGGGAGGGAGGGAGGGAAGAAATGGAGGGAGGAAGATAAGAAGGAAGATAAGAAGGGAGGGAGGGAAGGAATGGAGGGAGGAAGATAAGAAGGAAGATAAGAAGGGAGGGAGGGAGGGAAGAAGGGAAGGAATGGAGGGAGGAAGATAAGAAGGGAGGGAGGGAGGAAGGAAGGAAGGGAGGAAGGGAGGAAGGAAGGGAGGAAGGAAGGAAGGAAGGAAGGAAGGAAGGAAGGAAGGAAGGAAGGAAGGAAGGAAGGAAGGAAGGAAGGTAGGGGCAGCCAAAGTGAAATATTGAATCCGGATCAAATCCGGTGCAAAAAAAAAATTAAACCTCCCAATAAGGCTGATTTAGGCACAGTGAGAATGAAAGCTCCCACAACTGCATTTTTTCCCAGACATCGGGGGTTTGTGAGGGACACGGAAGTCTGGGCAGGAACTAGAAGGGAAGCAAGTCATGGAAGGAAGGAGCGATGGGGGTGGAAAATGAGGGGAGCAAAACGGAAGTCCTCTCTTACAAACGCGATGATCGGCGCTCCTACAAATACACGTGCGCACTTATACACACACGCGCGCGTTCAGAAAAGAGACCTAGGGGAAATTCCTGGCGTTGCGGGGAAATGAACGAAACAGCCGTGGGGATATAAATACCTACACCACCACCCGCACGTCTGTGCGGACCTTCAACGTGTTTTCACACATGCAGAGATTTAGATACACGCGTCGGTTAGTGCCTAGGTGCGTAAAAAAGCGCGCGAGTGTCTAAAAGCACTCAGGCAGAAACACGCGTGTTTCTAGATGCCTATACATTCCTGGCTTTGAAATTACGGCACTGCACACGGTTACACTTTCACACGTGTTTCCTCAATGAAGGGTCGAGATTTTGTCTGAATAGGGAAAATATACGGGCTACATTTTTCCTTCCCCTTTCTTGAAGAGGGGAGGGGCATAGGTAGCGCTGGATTGGGCATCAACACGTGTATCGATCTCTGCATACACACACATACGCGTGTGAAAGCAAACGAGCGTTTGTGCGTGTGCATATCTACAGCTCTACCCTCTCCCCTCCATTTTTTCCTCCAAACACAAGTGGTTTTAATCTGATCTTTTTCCTCCCCACGGTGAGTCTGCATGCGTGTATTTTTTTCTGGACCACCGGCCACGAGGTCGTACGAAGAGTTTTCTCCCGAGAAAGTCGGTAAACAAGATCCTCCAAAAACCTCACCGGCCTAAGTGAAGGATCGCGGCGTATGGAGGTGGTTTTTTTTTTGTGTTAGTTTGTTTTTACAAATACACGCGAGGCCGCATTCAGACGGCTTTTATGCCCACCACCACCACCCGACCAGATGGTCGGACACGGGAGAAAACTGGGGGGAGAGAGGGGATGCTCCCGGTTCTCTCAACTTCGAAGCGTCAGATTCGCAAAGGGTCCGACGGGATTGACTCCGAATTCGTGCAGGGAAACGGGATGACAATCTCTGCCCCCCCCCCCACAACCGCTTTCTAATAAAACTGCATTGCTTGACACCTGCGTAAGGGTCTACACACACACACTTCATCCGCAAAGGACACCCCACTAATTCGCCCCGGCTGAAATCGAATCAAATTGGGCGTTTGGCAAAGAAAACTGGCTCAATCCGGATCGCAGAGATTTAACCGGCGCAGCAAAATCGCTCCATAGCCACGCCAGAATAAGGCAAAGCGAAGCTCGGCTGGCTTCACCCCACAATCGCCTCTCCCAAGAGGATTAAACCCCTCTTGCCCGAAAACCGCATTCACACGACCCGTTCAACCTGCCCTCCACTATTGATTTCCACCAAAGCGCTCTTTCCCCCCGCCCTTTCTTTCGTCTGTTTTGAGCAAAAGAACCCTGGTGAAGGGTGGGCGCCCACAAGCCGCGCCCGTCCCCTGAGTTGGTTCAGTGTCTCGTGGGAACGCGACAAGCGTGTCCCACGCGGAGAGGGTGGAGGAATGCCTGACACCGATTGACAACTTCCGGGACGCTCTTTTTATTTTCTGGAACTGTAAATAAACTCTCCAGTAAGGCTGCAAGATTAAAAAACAAACAAACAAATAAATCCCTAAATTTCGATTTTTGCCAACCGCTTTCGACGGATCTACGGAGCTGAGAAAACGGGGGGAAGGGGGAGGGCTGGGAGGGGCTGAGGTCTTGAAAAAAAATCGGCCTGCCTTAAAATCACCCCCATTTTATAAAGGAGGGGGGACAATACGTGGAGGCCACTCCCCGAGTTGGGTCTCACCGGCTCCATCACTGAGTTACCCACCTTTTCTCCAAAATGTAATTCTATTTTTTTTCACCACCTTCTATCTCTTTCTTTCCTTCTCTCTTTTATTCCTTTCCTTCTCTCTCTCTCTCTTTTTCGCACCCTGCTCAGCCCACAATCGCACACACACCCACAGACACACAAACGGGATTGTGGGCCAACATGTCTTTAACTGGGTATTAAAAGAAGCAGTACCTTCTTGGAAGTAGCTCAGTCGCTCTTCTGGCGTTTGAGAAAGAGGTAGCCTCGCAGCTCCCCTCCTCGACCTGCTGGTTGATTTCTCTGAAAACTTATTTTTCCTGTTAATTTTTTAAAAAAACTAGGCTGAGACCAGTAACATTCCTTCCTCTCCGAAATTAATTCGGGGTGATTTATTTCGGCTCTTTTTTTTTTGCTGAAAGTTGGAGAGAGAGAGACGCAAATGCAGCTACCTGTTGAGGCTTTTAAAAAAAATTCCAAGCGGTGGTGTAGTTTGCTCCGTTGAAGGGGAGAAAATATTTTTGCGTTCTTCTCATTTTTATTACACGACTTTTCTTCGACTTGCACCTTTTTTTTTTTTTTTCAAAAACGAACTTTTTCCCAGGCGACCAAAATGTTCTTTTTAGGATATTTGCTGTTTATTGGAGGAATGACCATGGCTCTGTCGAGTTATCCCATCTGGTGGTAAGTTGCTTGTCACTGGCGAAGGTGCGCTTCTCCTTTTTCTTATTTCTAACCCGTTTTTGGAACTTGGGTGTCTCTGGGCACCTAAGGGAATTGCGGTTCCTACGACGATTTTAATACCTGGGCAATTTTGCGTCTTACATTTCTTTTCCCCCCAATTCGGTGTTTGGCTGGATGAACTCGTTTTGTTTTTTAAAAAAACCACACACTATAAAAAGAGAGGGGAAACGTTGAAAAGGTGGGAAAAGGGGATGAGCGGCAGAAAAGAATGGTTTATTTTGGGGATTGGTTTTTTTCCCTAAGGTTTCCAGTTTTGATGCTCTCCTGGGCGAGTTAAATCCAAGATACAAGCCAACGCGTGTTGCTTGCTCCTGCTGCTGCGGTTTCCTTTTTAGAAAATAATGTGATTTTTACTTAATTATGGTGAAAAAAAGGGAAAAAACCCAGCAGGAAACAAAATGATTTTTTAAAAAGACAGAAGCAAACCAAAGGGGCAGAGTAACGCGGCTTTCGGAAGGAAGCGTAAAATTGTCAGAAACAAAATGTTTTTCTTAAAAACAGCTTTGTTTTTTTTATTTTCTGCGTCGTTTCCCCCCCCCCCTCTGTTTAGAAGATTAGCTTTGTAAAGGGAGGGGGTCTTCGCTTATCTTCATGGCCCCCACCTGGAAAAACCCGAAATCCCGGTGAAAAAATGCAGGATTTTCTCGAAACTGGTTCTAGTTACTGTCTTCTCTTTTTTATTTTTTGGCTGGGGGGGGGGTTAAATGGTTGAGAACCGAGAGTCGCCCGGGCATGTTTTTCTGCCTTCTACCTGCAAATAGATTGGTGGGGGGAGGAAGCCAAAAAAAAAAAAAAAAAAACCCGCAGCTTCGGCTGAAGCTTTTGCGCGACTCGTTGGCCAACGCGGCACGAAGCGGGCTTCGCCTTCCCTGCTTGGCCAGAAGCGATTCCGCCTCTTCCAAGCTTCGTCCCTCCGAACCGGGAATGTCCCCTAGCTCTCGGGGTTTGGAAGGCGGGGAGGGGAAGGGGAAGGGGTCACTTCCACCTTGCTCCGGCCGCCTTGGCCCGATCCTCAACTCTCTCTCTCTTTTAATAGCTTAGAGGTGAGGCTCCGATCGCTTTTTCCGATCCGGTTCGACCCAACCGGCCGTGCAGCTTCTAAACCACCTCGGGAAGCAACCCAAGATTTGCCCGCACGTCACCCCATCCTCCCGGCGAGACATCGGGGCCCTTGCTAGCGTTAGAAGCAGCCGCTGCCTAGCTGGAGAATCTCAATTGATGTAAGCGGGGCGCAATTTGGCCATTGCCGGAAGCGGGTTTGCTGCGGTCCAGAAATCGGGGATCTCGACCGATTTGGAGGGGATGCAGCCGCCTCTTTTACCCTCCGGGAAGGGGGTATCTAAGGCCGGGGTGGGGGTGGGAGGAAGAGGGCAGGAGGCAGAGCTCCCCTTTGCACGCATCCATCCAGTCTTCGCACGCCTCTGAACCCCGCTTTAAGGCGACTCGTTCGCCCGGTTCTTTTCGCCGAAGGTTTCCGCCTCGCTGCCTTAGCGAGGTTGAGCCCCGCGAGGGGCGGGGCGGAGTGGGGGGGGGGGTACTGGCAGGCTGTCGGGGGCGGGCAAGTTGCAGCAAATCGGTCGGTCGGCGGTAATTACAGACTTTAAGAGAGAGTGAAGATGAGAAAAACGAGGCGAGCTCTCCGCAGCTTGGCTGGGGGAACGCGCCTCCCTACCCCAGGGCTTTCTTTCCAATCTCCCACCCCCCCTTACTTCCACAAGCTGGGCTTTCCTAAGGGTCCCGCTTCCCAAGGTCAGGGACTGTGAAAATCCGCAAACACGTGTGTTGTCTCCCCGCCGCACGCATACATCCAGGTGCCGCTTTTAAGAACCTTTACAGACGCAACGAAGCTAGAGAACCAGAGGCAAATAGCGTAAAGCTTGTCTGGGCTGGACCACTTCGGTTTGCGGGTGTGTAGGGAGGGAGGGAGGGAGGAGGAAGAAAAGGAGGCGGGAAGAACGCGACAGAGGGGGGGGGAAGAGAAAGGTGCCTTTTTGCACGTGGGCGAACCGACTCTCGAAGTCTAGAAGAAAGTGAAATGTCCAGATTTCTTCTCCCTCCACAGTCCAGCTGCGTGTGAACGGTCCAGTCCGAGCACTGTTCGTCTACTTGATAAGGTCTTTAAAAAAAAAATCACCCATTTCCTTTTATTTTAAAAAAATGCTTCTAGATACGCCTTAGGTGGCGTTATGTCCATTTTTCTTTCTTTCATATTACACCGCTTTAAGAGGTGTGGATTTCAACTCCCAGAATCCCCCAGGCCAAATTCCCCGAGTTGAAAGTCGGCACCAGTGAAAGTAGCCAAGTTCTTTTATTGTTATTTTTAATGCATTATATTAAAGACTGCCTTGCTTTCCCTGAGCGTGTCTCTATTTGGACCTATTTACATTTCACATCTACCCATCGTGGGTTTTTTATTTTAAGGACTGGGATTTTTAAATTTTATTTTATTTAAGAAAATAAACACGGCCGCCTAATTAGCTGTGGGTGACTCCGGACGGCTTACAAATATATATATTATTTGTGTGTTTGTTTGTGTGTGTATACACATTCATATGTGTCTGTTTGTTTGTGTGTGTGTGGTTGTGTGTACACACACACGCGCACACACATATAAAATGTTCGTAACCCACCCGCAGTCACATATATATAATCTCTTATTGAAGAGAAATGTGTTTATCTCTCTCTCTCTCTCTCTCTCTATCTATCTATCTATCTATCTATCTACACACACACCATCTATTTATTTATTTATTTATTTATTTATTTATTTATTTTATTATTTATTCTTTGTCCAATATACAATACATATGAAAGGGAATAGACATTAAGTGATATATAAAAGATAAGAAGTGAAGAGGAAGAGAAGTAGGTGGGAAGGAAATAATATATATGATAAAATGGAAAGGAAAGACAATTGGACAGGGGACGAAAGGCACATCAGTGCACTTATGTACGCCCCTTACTGGCCTCTTAGGAACCTGGAGAGGTCAATCGAGGAGAGTCTGAGGGAGAAATGTTGGGGGTTGGGGGTTGACACTATTGAGTCAGGTAATGAGTTCCACGCTTCGACGACTCGATTGTTAAAGTCATATTTTTTACAGTCAAGTTTGGAGCGATTAACATTGAGTTTGAAGCTGTGGCATGCTCTTGTGTTGTTGCGGTTGAAGCTGAAGTAGTCGTTGGCCGGAAGGACATTACAGCGAATGATTTTGTGGGCAATACTTAAATCTTGTTTTAGGCGCCGCAGTTCTAAGCTTTCAAGATCCAGGATAGTTAGTCTGTTTTCGTAGGGTATTCTGTTTCGGGTGGAGGAGTGGAGGGCTCTTCTGGTGAAGTATCTTTGGACGTTTTCGAGAGTGTTGATGTCTGAGATGTGGTGAGGGTTCCAGACAGATGAGCTATATTCGAGGATGGGCTATATGGCATCCATACGTGTGCATACCATATGTGTGTCTGTGTATGGTATGCACACATTTCGCCGCAATAAAAGCTCTATAAAAGGCACTCACACGTTACGTTGCTTGCAATAAACGCGCGTCGGGTGCCAAACGTGCCCGAAAGGGCGAAGCGCCTTCCTTCTGGTTTCTCTGACGACGCCCCACATATGATACACGTGTTTTCAAACACCTTTAAGTGTCAAGACATAAGAATGATAATTCGAATATCAGTTATCGAGACCCTGGTGAACATTGTTTTGGTGAAGGATAGGCGTATGCAATTGAAACATAAGTGGTTAGGGCCATGGGAAAAAAATACATTAAAAATTACGCTTAAAGGCGGTTTAAAAGTGTTTATTTTCCCCCTTCGCAGGGATCCAGATTGTAACACCCTTTGTTAAATTTTTACGCTTTTAAAAAGCTGCTTTCGGTGGGGAAAGGTCCCCACCAGGCCTCGTTTAAACCGAATCATTGGAGACTCGATTCGGTTTAAACGCACCCTGCTGGACCTAACGCGGAACTTTCAAACCGCCTAAGGAGCGCGAGGCGATTAAAAACCCGGCGTTTATTGCCCTGCTTTATAAATCTGCGAAGATTCTGCACGGGAAAAGGTTCGGTTTTGGTTTAGAATTGGAAAACGGTAGAAATTCGGTTCCTTTCCAGCTTCAGGGACGGAAAATGAGTTTTTTTTATGGGGGAGAAACAGGGCTTACCAACTGCTTAAGGATCCGAGTGCAAATACTCGCTGATTGGGACCTGTTGCTGAGAGGGGTGTGTTTGTGTGTTTGTGTGTGTTATCCCCTCCAAATTTTGTTAGAATGAACAAATTTTACTCATAGATGAACAAAACGCAGCACAGTTTTTAATCCAGTGGTTAAGGCTAGAAAGTGGGGGAGTGCTGAGTTCTAGTTTTGCCTAAGACCTGAAAGCATGCTTTGATGACTTTGGGGCAATGATCAGGAGGTAATGAGTCCCGGTCCCCGCTTTGGGGGGAAGGGGAGGGAAACGTTTCGTGTCTGAGCCCCCACCACCCACCCCCGCAGAACACAGAACCAAACACGAAGGCTTTTTGGTTCGGATTTAGAGGCGGTCGCTTTCCACCCGTCTCTCTGCCATCTCCTGGTTGGTTTAAACCAATGGGTTACTTCATCCCTTACCACCCTCTTGCACTGCTGCCCCCCCCCCCCCACCATTTCCATCCATTTAAAGAGAGACGAGAGGCATCCGGATTCACTTCCCTTTAGCTTTAGCTCCCCGTTAGTTTCCTAATCTCTCCCTCTTTCATTATCTCTCTTCTCTCTGTGTCTCTTATTCTCCTCTCCTCTCTCCCTCAATCTAGGTTATTCTCTCTCTTTGTCTCATTCTTTTTCTCTTATTCTCTCTCGTCCTCTCTTTCCTCCAATCGTTTTCTCTTTCATTCCCTCTCTCTCTGCTCTTCTTTCTCATTCTGTCTCTGCTTCTTTCTCATTCACCTTCTCTTTTTCTTTCATTGTCTCTCTCTCACTCATTCTCTTTTATTCTCATTCCCCCCCATCCTCTTTCTTATTGTGTCTCATTCTCTGATTCTGTCTTATTCTCCCTTTCTCTCTCTCATTCCCTTTTATTGTCTGTCTCCTTTCTTTCTCTCATTCTCTCTCATTTTCCTTTCCTCTCATCCCCTCATTGTCTGATTCTTCCTGGCCCCCTTCTCCCTCTCTCTCTGTCATTGTGTCTCTTAATTTCCCTCTCTCTCAATCTCATTTTCTCTCTCCCTCCCTCCCTCCCTCCCAATGTGGAAACCAAGCTTTGGACCTCCAGCTAAATGCTTGGTGGTCTTTAGGAATGTCCCACTTTAGAAAGGGGTTGCCCCAGAGACTATGGGTTTAAACCTGTTCTGTCTGGGTTCCCCCAGACCTCAACACCAACTGGAAAAAACAGCCAGACACTCTGGTAAAAGCCAAAAGTATTTTATAACTGGAAAAAATAAGCACAGAGGAAAACCTGTTCTTCCCAACAGACAGGATATAATACGGTACAGCAGGGTCCTGATGTCCAGACAATACAGCAAGCTTCTTGCTGGCACACCCCCCCAAGGTTTCAATAGTCAAAGGCACAAACCAGGATTCCAAGACGCCAAAGTTCACAGTCAGGTCCCACGACTCTCAAAGATAAAACTCCACAAGCCAGGAAGGGTGGGTCTGCCTTTTAGCCTTTCCCAAGAGCACCACACCCAAACCCAGCTGTTGCCACTTTAATGCTGAAAGTATTTAGCCAATTGATTCCGTCTCTGAGTAGCTCTTCGTTGTCGCAGATCAATTATGGCTTGTGCACTTTCCTCTAAGGAATCCAGGCTGCTTGCTGGGGAGAGCTCCCCCTGGTGGGACTCTGGCTGTCCTCCCTCTTCTTCAGCCTGGGATTCCTCCTCCTCGTCTGTCTGCACCTCCTGTTCCTCAGCCTCTCCCTCTGAGCTGGAAACCGACAGAAGGTCAGCCGTTCCCGGAGGGGCCTCAGACGGAACCACAACAAAACCCATCCCAATCTCTTCATCTCTGGGGGAGGCTACATTTTCCCCAGCCCCATCAACCCCAGGGAAGGAGAATAAAGGATGGAAATGTAGCAGGAAAGCATCATTTTAAATTTCACAGGCTGCATTTGGTGATTGGAGGGAAAGTGTGTGTTTTGTCCATCTATGTGCAAAAATAATTTATATTTTCCCTCTGTTTTTCTTTCACTTCCTGTATTTTGTGTGTGTATATGTGTTGATATAGAGGCATCCTCAGTGTGAATATTAGTAGTTCTCAACTTGCAACAGTGATTAAAGTGCAGCTCTGCAGGCTCCTTTGGCTAACTGCTACCTGTAGTTTGGCAGTTCGAATCTCACCACCGGCTCAAGGTTGACCCAGTCTTCTGTCCCTCTGAGGTGGGTCAAATGAGGACCCAGATTGTTGGGGGCAAGAGGCTGATTCCATGACTTCTTAGAGAGGGCTGCAAAAGCACCGTGAAGCGGTATATAAGTCTAAATGCTAATAACCGTTCAAAGTTACAACGGCTGATGATGATGACCGTTTTTCACACATTTTTGACCATTGCAGCAACTGACTCATATTTATGACCGTTGCAGTGTCCCAGGGTCACATGATCCCCTTTTGCGACCTTTTGACCACCAAAGTCAAGGGGGCTGGATTCGCTTAATGACCATTTGATTAACAACTGCATTAATTCGCTTAACAACTGGGGCCAAGAAAGGTTGTAGAATGGGGCAAAACCCAGCAGACGTCTCACTTAGCAACAGAAACATTGGGTTCAGTTGTGGTCATAGGTTGAGGACTACCTATACAGTATATTTTTTCTCACTAGGGCTATTCCATCTTTTTGTACCTCCTCTTGAGAGGGAGGGGTCAAAGATTTGGGGGAAATCTGTTACAAACGGAAGCTCTTTTGCAGTGTTGGGTTTGCATCAATGAAGCTTCAATTGGTAGGTCAGTCTGTGCAGGATGTGTAAGAAACCTTCCATGATAGATCCCAATAGAAAGCTTTTGAATCTACATGATCTTCCTAGATCTCTTGTTCTCCTGAAATTGTGCATGAGAAGAACTAGTAGTAGAACTAAGAAGGATCATAGAGTTGGAAGGGACCTTGGAGGTCTTCTAGTCCATGGAGTTTCCAACCTTGTTGGCAACTTTAAGACTTGTGGACTTCAACTCCCAGAATTCCTATGCTGGCTGGGGAATTCTGGGAGTTGAAGTCCACAAGTCTTAAAGTAGCCAAGGTTCGAGAACTTTGTCTTAGATGACCCTTCTGGCCTCTTCCAACTCTATCATTCATGTCTGGCTGAGGAATTCTGGGATTTGAAGTCCACAAATCTTAAAGTTGCCAAGGTTGGAGATCCATGTTCTAGTCCAACCCCTTGTTTGAGCAAGAGAACTTATAACATCCCAGACAAATGGTTGTTCAGTATGAATCGGTACATGAGCCTAAGTGCTGTTGCTTTTTTAGACAAATGGCTGTCCCGAGCTTAAAAACTCATAGATAGATAGATAGATAGATAGATAGATAGATAGATAGATAGATAGATAGATAGATAGATAGATAGATAGATAGATAGATAAGGTAGGTAGGTAGATAGATAGATAAGGTAGGTAGGTAGGTAGGTAGATAGATGAGATAGATAAATAGATAGATAGATAGATAGATAGATAGATAGATAGATAGATAGATAGATAGATAAGGTAGGTAGGTAGATAGATAGATAAGGTAGGTAGGTAGGTAGGTAGGTAGATAGATGAGATAGATAGATAGATAGATAGATAGATAGATAGATAGATAGATAGATAGATAGATAGATAGATATGTTACTTTTAGTTATATTACAGGATATAAGCAAGGTAGATTGTATGTTAACAAGTATAGATGATAGATAGATAGATAGATAGATAGATAGATAGATAGATAGATAGATAGATAGATAGATAGATATGTTACTTTTAGTTATATTACAGGATATAAGCAGGGTAAATTGTTTGTATGTTAACAAGTATAGATGATAGATAGATAGATAGATAGATAGATAGATAGATAGATAGATAGATAGATAGATAGATAGATAGATACATACATACATACATACATACATATATACATAGCTAGATAGAGAGACAGAGAGACTGACTGAGTGACTGACTGACTTCTGGAGGCAAGTTGTTCCACCGATTAATTATTTATCCCTGTCTGGGAATTGCTCCTTAGTTCTGAGTTGCTTCTATCCTTGATTAGTTCCCACCCATTGCTTCTTTTCCAGTTGACCCTACTAGGAATTGATCCCCACCAGACTTACAATTTGATCCACTTTCTTTAGAGACACTGGGTTTATCCTGCAAAGCCATTCAACAGATCCTTTAGGGAAGCATTAGTACTTTCAAAAGATCAGCCGAGAGATTAAGAGGGGTGGAGAGGGGGTCTAGGATGTTGGGGAAAGGAAGTGAGTCTTTAAGAAGGCTTTGAAGACCCCTGCATGTTCTCCCCTCAGGCATCCAGAGGAGGATGTGAAGGTGAGGTCATTCTGGCAGAGGTGTAATATGTGTGGCTGTGCCCTTCTTGGATACAAGATTGTGATTTGTGGCCCTTGACACAGGGTTGATGGTATTTCTGTGTTTATTGCTGTAGTTGCTGCCTGGGTTTGTGGCGGTATAAATGGGTGGTAGGAAGGAAAAAAGAGGTAGGAATGAAAGGAAAAAAGAGGAAAGGGAAATAGGAAGAAAAACAATAGAAGGAAGAGGGAGGAATGGAAGGAACAGAGGAAGAAAGAAAAGGAAGTGATGGGGAAGGGAAAGAAAAGAAAGCGAGGAAGGAGGAAGGTGAAATTAGGATGAAGAAGGAAGAGAAGAAAGAACAGCGAAAGAGAAAAGGAGAACAAAGAAAGAAGGAAGGAAGGGAAGAGGGGATGAATGAGAAAGAAAGGGAAAAGAGAGACAGGAAAAGAAGGGAGGGAGGAAGAAAGAAAGGAAGAGATGAAGGAGAAAGAAAGGGAGGGGGAAAGGAGGAAGAAAGGAAGGGGTGATAGGTTGAGGAGCAAAGGGGGAAGGAGAAAGAGAAGGAAAAAGAAAGAAGGAAGAAAATGAATGAGGAGGAGGAGAAAGAGAATGAGAAAAGTGGGAAAGAAAGAGATGAAGAAGGAAGAAGAGAAGGAGAAAGGGAACAAGGAAGGAAGGAGGAAGGAAGGAAAGAAGGAAGGAAAGAAGGACGGAAGGAAAGAAGGAAGGAAGGAATTTGATCATATGACCAGGGGGATACTGTGATGGTGATATCTGCAAGGATTATTCTTTCTATTTTTTCACTGTCGTTTGCTAAATGAATGGTTATAACTAGTAGAAAACTACCTGTAGCCCCAGATTAAGCAATCCAACTGGATGGTAGACAGGATATAATAAAAGTCTCGATGCTGGACCCACCAGCTCCATGAGGGTGAACCTCTAACCATGTCAAGGAAGACTTGTCAAGGTGAATTTGGACAGGTGAGAACGAAGGTTGGAGGTAGAGGAAATACTTTTTTCCTTGACTCTGGAGCAGGAGGAGGAGCATTCGAATCTCCTTCTGGGGGGGAGTGAAAATGAGTTTAATCACTGTCTTCTGTTGATGTTGGCAAGGAGGCAGGATGGACCACCTTCGTTGCTATTATACCAGCTTAGCTCGTCATAAAATCATATAAGGTTGCAGCCAAGAGGGCTCTCCTTGTGCCAAAAGAACCAATTTCCCATCCTCGCCGGCATTTTCTGGGGTTCCTTTCAGATTCGGGAGCTAGGAACAAGCAGGAGGTGGCAACCCTTTTGGGAAGTCCACTGCCCTCAAGGAAAACTTTGTTGGATCCTTTGTTGGAGGCCCACCACAAAGATGTCTAGGTAGGCATGGAGATGCTAAGGTTGAAGAAATGGGGCAAAGCCTTTGTCTGTCATAGAAACATAGAAGATTGAGGGCGGAAAAAGACCTTGTGGTCCATCTCATCTGCGCTTATACTATTTCCTGCATTAAATGCCTTAAACAAGATCTAAGTATTGCCCACAAGATCATATGCTGCAACATCCTGCCTGTCGCCGACTACTTCAGCTTCAACCACAACAACACAAGAGCACCCAACAGATATAAACTTAATATTAACCGCTCCAAACCTGACTGTAAAAAATAGGACTTCAGTAACCGAGTTGTCGAAGCGTGGAACTCATTACCGGACTCCATAATGTCATCCCCAAACCCCCAAAACATTACCCTTAGATTATCTACGGTTGACCTATCCAGATTCCTAAGAGGTCAGTAAGGGGCGAGTACAAGTGCACTAGAGTGCCTTCCGTCCCCTGTCCTATTGCTCTCCTATATCTCCTATTCCTTTCTTCTATTCCTATCTCTCTTTTTCTATTCTTTCATTGATATGTTCTATTCCTATATCTCTTCTTCTATTCTTTCATTGATATGTTCTATTCCTATACCTTCTTTTCTATTATTTCTTAGATATATTTTACTATGAGTATCTCCTCTATAACCTTCATCGTATTTTACTATATGTATATAGATATATACCCACTAAAACCCTCATTGTGTATTGGACAAAATAAATAAATAAAAATAAAATAAATTTTATTTTAGGATGGATATATGTTTATCCCAGGCATGTTTAAATTCAGTTCCTGTGGATTTACCGACTATGTCTTCTGGAAGTTTGTTCCAAGGATCTACTACTCGTTCAGTAAAACAATATTTTCTCACAATTGCTTCTGATCTTTCCCCCAACTGACCTCAGATTGTGCCCCCTTGTTCTTGCGTTCACTTTCCTATTAAAGACTCTTCCCTCCTGAACCTTATTTAACCCTTTAACCTATTTAAAAGTTTCGATCATGTCCCCCCTTTCCCTTCTGTCCTCCAGACTCTACATATTGAGTTCATGAAGTCTTTCCTGATAAGTTTTATGCTTAAGACCTTCCACCATTTTTGTAGCCTGTCTTTGGACCCCTTCAATTTGATCAATATCTCTTTGTAGGTGAGGTCTCCAGAACTGGACACAGTATTCCAAATGTGGTCCTTCTTGAAGCTTCTAAGGAGGGAGTAGATCATGCAAGGTTATCTGGCAACTCTACCCTTGATATTTTTGACCAAACATTGGAGGTCTCTCTGGCAACAAATATTGGGGGGACCACGTGGTCCTCTATAGACTCCATAACATGTTTGTGTCTTGGAAGTATTTATGAATGGACACCAAGAATGCTTCTGTCTGACAAAATTAGCCTTTTATTGGAAGAAGTGAATTTATTTATTTATTATTTATTTATTTATTTATTTATTGGATTTGTATGCCGCCCCTCTCCGTAGACTTTGACATTATATACCCGAAACAAAAGGATTTAATCTTTATATTTGGGGTCATGGGCAGTCTAGCAAAGAGAATATTTGGGGGGCTGCTGCAGAGGGGAGGGGTCAGGCTTTTTTCCAAGGCACAAGAAAGCCAGACAAGGAATAACAGATGGAAGCTGACCAAGGAGAGATTCAACCTGGAAATAAGGAGGAACTTTCTGACAGTGGGAGCGGTCAACCAGTGGAACAGAAGTTGCCTGTGGAGGTTGTGAGAGCTCCAACACTTGGGACTTTCAAGGGAAGATTGGATGGCCATTTGTCCAAAATGCTTCCACAGGGGATTGGACTAGATGACCTACAAGGTCCCTTCCAACTCTTAATAATCTGCAATGGGTGAACTGTTGGGGGCAATATGCTGATTGCCCAAACCAATTAGAATTGGTTGTGAAAGCACTGTGAAGCAATATATTAATTCTAAGCGCTATTGTTATTGCTATTACAAAATTGACAAGATTGGGTGGGGTCCCTCTGTCCTGGGAGAAAGAGAAATATCCTTGCCCTGAGGAGATTAACATTTTTAAGGTGAGGATCCAACTCAATTAATTGCATTTTCCTTTTTTGACATTCATGTGTGCATCTAAACAGCTAGGAAGATAGCCTAGCCGGGAAGACATAAGGGTATTTCCCTAACAAAAGGAGCATCTTTAAATCTGGAAGATCCAGATAACATTCCATAGCAATTTAGGCAGATACTTTCCTGATTCAATCAATCAATCAATCAATCAATCAATCAATCAATTAATCAGAACAGAATTAGAGATCTTCTAATTCAATCCCCCTGCCTCAAGCCCACCGCCAGCACCCACAATTTCTAAATGCAAACTGTTCCACTGATTAATTTTTCTAACAGTCAGGAAATTTCTCCTTAATTCCAAACTGGTTCTTTCCTTGATTCCTTTCCATCCATAATTGTTTCCTGCCCTGCCTTCTGGTGCTTTGGAAAGTAGGTTGCACCCCACTCCTCTTTTTGACAGCCCCTCAAACACCGGAATCCTGCTATCATGTCACTCCAGCCCTGCTCTTCTCTAGACCTGCCCATCTTTTTCTCCACCTTTCTCTTCCTATGGTTCCATCCTTCCTTTCTTCCTGCCTCCCTCCCTCTTTTCCTTTTTCCCACTCTTTTCCTATCTCCTTCCTTCCCTTTCTCTCTACTTTTCCTCCCTCCCTCCCTCCCTCCCATCTCTCCCTCCATCTTTTCATTGCTTCCACTTTGTTTTCTCCTTCCTTCCCTTCCTCTTGACGTCTCCTTCCTTCTTGCCTTCCTTCCTGTTTTCCTTTCCTTCCTTCCTTCCCTCCCTTCATCTTTTCCTTGCTTTTACTCTTTGCTTCCTTCTTCCTCCCTTCTTCTTGACTTTTCCTTTCCTTCCTTCCTTCCTTCCTTCTTTCTTTCCTTCCTTCCCTCCCTCCATCTTTCCCTTGCTTCTACTCTTTGCTTCCTTCCCTTCCTCTTGACTTTTCCTTTCTTTCTTTCTTTCCTACCTTCCCTCCCTCCGTCTTTCCCTTGCTTCTACTCTTTGCTTCCTTCTTCCTCCCTTCCTCTTGACTTTTCCTTTCCTTCCTTCCTTCTTTCTTTCTTTTCTTCCTTCCTTCCTTCCCTCCCTCCCTCCATCTTTCCCTTGCTTCTACTCTTTGCTTCCTTCTTCCTTCCCTTCCTCTTGACTTTTCCTTTCCTTCCTTCCTTCCTTCTTTCTTTTCTTCCTTCTTTCCTTCCTTCCCTCCCTCCCTCCATCTTTCCCTTGCTTCTACTCTTTGCTTCCTTCTTCCTTCCCTTCCTCTTGACTTTTCTTTGCTCTTTCTTTCTTTCTTTCTTTTTTCCCTTCCCTCCTTTCCTTTCCTCTCCCCCCACCCCTATCCCTACTGGCAAGCAGAACCCGCTCTGACATCTGCCCAGACCCCCTCTTCCCTCCTTCCTCTCCTTTCCACCCAGACAAGTCCCTTCTTATCCCTAGTTGGGACGGCGGGGTTGTGCGAAGGCTTGGCCCAGCTACACAGGGTTTCCTCTTTGAAATCTCTCCTCCAGCCTCACCTGCAGAGCTTTGAACTTGCTCCAGTTCTGATCTGCAGCTTTTCTGGCAATGCCACAGAGGTGGAAGCAAACACGACTAGCAAACCCCAGGTGCAAGCGCGCAACTCATTTTTCTCCAAATTGACTACAAGGCCCATAGCTTAAAAGCCCCCCCCCCCCGGGGGTTACACAGGAGTCACTGGTGGCTATTCCAGAAGACAGAAGCAGCCAAGGTTTGGGGTTTTCTTCAAGATGGCTTCTGTCTCTGGGGGACTTCAACTCCCAGAATTCCCCAACCAGCACAGTCTGGATCCAAGCCTAGGGTTCCATCAAGATGGCCGGCTGAGGAATTCTGGGAATTGAAGTCCACCCCCCTCTTAAAGTGGTCAAGATTGAGAAAATTCTCCCAATTAGGCCACTTTTAAGACTTGGGCACTTCAGCTCCCAGAATTCCTGCAACTGTCAAAAGTACATGCCAGTTGCCAAGCATCTGGATTTTGTTCATATGATGCAACGCTTCTAAGCATATTTTTTTCAGAGCTATTGTATCATCATAAGTTGAGGAATGCTATTCGTTTAGTGACCATTCAAAGTTATGATGGTACTAAAAAATATAGTGGCTTACGACTGATTCTTGCACTTATAACCAACCCAGAGTACTACAGTCATATATGATTCAAATCTGGGCATTTGGCAACTGGCTTATTTTATTGATGTCACTATTTCTGAATTTTTCAGATGGTTTCCCACAACTAAAGTCAATTGGGGAAGCGGCATTCGCTTAATGGCCACACAATTCACTTAGTAGCTGCTGCAATTTGCTTAATAACATTAGAAAATAATAATTATCAAACCAGGCGTAATTCTCTTAGCAACTGCCTTGTTTAGCAAGAGACATTCTGATTTAAATTGTGGTCATAAGGGTTTTTCTTGGGGAGGGGGGGGATATAAAATTGTATTTATTTTTTCTCCAACATAGAGTAAAAACAACATAAGCAGTGTAAATAATAATAAATGATATTTCTTTGTTAGATTAAACATTCATAGGAAAAAAATCCGAACAATGCCTTTAATATATAGTTTTTATCTCTTCTTTGCCAAATTAATTAAAATTAACTACACATGAGACATATTTCATCTAGAGATAGCAATATTATAAAATCTATTCCTTTATATTCCCTTTTTCTATCTGTGATAAAACACAAACATCTTAATTCAATATTTAATTTAATCCTTTCATCTCTGTGTTAACTTCTTATCCATTGCTGCCACTAATCCCTATTTCATCAACCGGGTCTTTAGCAAATTAAAATTAAATCATCATGTATTTCCTCCAAAGTAATTTAAAAAATTATTTCTCAATTATTTTTAGTTTCCAACCATTCATAAAACTTTCCCCTTATAGTAATGACACTCTTCTTTATCTTTAAGTTTTAAAGTAAGCCTATTCATTTCAGCACAATCTAAAATCTTATGTAATATTTCTCTTTCATCTGGAATTTTATTCACTTTCCAATTTTGTGCATATGCAATTTTGTGCATATGTCAGGCAGTAGGGAAAGGTCAGGCAGTAGGGAAAGCAAGTAGGCTGCTTGGCTGCATAGCTAGAGGTATAACAAGCAGGAAGAGGGAGATAATGATCCCGCTGTATAGAGCGCTGGTGAGACCCCATTTGGAATACTGTGTTCAGTTCTGGAGACCTCACCTACAAAAAGATATGGACAAAATTGAACGGGTCCAAAGACAGGCTACAAGAATGGGGGAAGGGTCTTAAGCATAAAACGTATCAGGAAAGACTTCATGAACTCCATCTGTATAGTCTGAAGGACAGAAGGAAAAGGGAGGAAATGATTGAAACATTTAAATATGTTAAAGGGTTAAATAAGGTCCAGGAGGGAAGTGTTTTTAATAGGAAAGTGAACACAAGAACAAGGACACAATCTGAACTTAGTTGGGGGAAAGATCAAAAGCAACGTGAGAAAATATTATTTTACTGAAAGAGTAGTAAATCCTTGGAACAAACATCCAGCAGACGTGGTTGGTAAATCCACAGTAACTGAATTTAAACATGCCTGGGATAAACATAGACCCATCCTAAGATAAAATACAGGAAATAGTATAAGGGCAGACTAGATGGACCATGAGGTCTTTTTCTGCCGTCAGTCTTCTATGTTTCTATGTTTCTATGCTATTCTAGCTGCTGTTACAATATGAACAATCAGATATACTTCTTCTTTGTTAAAATTTTTGGGTAGAATATCTAATAAGAATATTTCTGGTTTAAATTCAGTAGTCCTTTTCAGAATCTTCTGTATCCAATGCTGAATTTCTTTCCAAAATTTCTTGGCTTCCATGCATGTCCACCACATATGATAAAAAGAGCCTGGTAACTGATTACATTTCCAACATTTCATTGTTCTATTCTTAAACATTTTTGGCTAATCTCTCAGGCGTCATATGTTGTGGTCGTAAGTTGAGGTACTTGAAGTTTACTTGGGGCTCCTAGGAAAAAAATTGAATTTTAGGAATTCCCATTTCAATCGGCAGGTAACCCAGAGAAGGAGAAATACAGTGTCCCCTCGGTTTTCGCGGGTTCGAACTTTGCGGAACGTCTATACCACGGTTTTTCAAAAATCTTAATTAAAAAATACTTCGCGGGTTTTCCCCTCTATACCGCGGTTTTTCCCGCCCGATGACGTCATATGTCATGGCCAAACTTTCGTCTGCCTTTAAAAAACATTTTTTAAAATAAACTTTAATAAATAAACACGGTGAGTAATCATCTAAATGGTTGCTAAGGGAATGAGAAATTGTAATTTAGGGGTTTAAAGTGTTAAGGGAAGGCTTGTGATACTGTTCATAGCCAAAAATAGTGTATTTACTTCCGCATCTCTACTTCGCGGAAATTCGACTTTCGCGGGTGGTCTCGGAACGCATCCCCCGCGGAAATCGAGGGAACACTGTACCCAGTCAAGCTGTCCATCATGAACCCACCTTCTGTGAGGTCACAGCAACATAAGAAAGGTTTCACAAGACCATCTCCGGAAATTTCCAGGTGGATCTTGAAAAAGCCAGAAGCCTGGTTTCTCAGGGCAGTGTCTAAATAATTGGGGAATATTTGTTTCCAAGCGCTCCAAATTTTGTAGACTTCCATGGTGAGACCTTTCAAGGACAACCCCAAGGGAGAAATAGTTGTGTTGACAAGATCATGATGGATGGCCAGATCTTTGCCTGGAGGCTGTGTCCTCCTGAAATCCATATCAACTTTAGATAGGCATCAAGAATTTGTCTTTTCCTTGGTTATCAACAGGAGTTGTCTCCTGAAGATAAGGCTTGATGGCTTTGGGATTCAAGATCTCTCGCATTAGGAATTAAATTTGGAACCCATGGCTCAAGACTGAGTGACAAAATTGAGGGTCTTCTTCTTTGGGCCTTGGTGGAAGGTCAGAAGGTAGTGGACGTCAGCTTTTGAGGTTAATTTCAGAAACAACCTCTGGAGAACATCTGCAAAGCAGGCAGAGGGCATATCTGGACATGGAGTAGCATACCAGGAGGCTACTGACAGTTGTAGTCAAAAGTTGTAGTAGCCCTTGAAAAGAGGAGAGATTGGTCAGACAGAAGCATTCTTGGTGTCCTCCTTTTTTTCCTCCTCCTATTTTCTCCTTCAGCTTTTCCTTCTCCTTATTCTTTCCTTCCATAGTCCATTAATCCCTCAGTTTCTCCCTCTCTCCTTCTTTCCCATCCCTGCCTCCCTCCTCCTGATCCTTCCTTGCTTCCTTCTTCCTCTCTCATTCCCTCCTTCTTCTAATTGGGTTTCCTTCCTTCCTTCCTTCCTCCTCCCTCACTCCCTCTTTATTCTCACTGTCTTTTTCCTTCCCTTCCCTTCCCTCCCTCCATTTCTTCTCTCCTATTTCCTTCCTTCTTCCTCTCCCACTCCCTCCTTCTTCTCATTAGGTCTTCTTCCTTCCTTCCTTCCTTCCCCCCTTCTTCCCTTCATCCCTCACTCCCTACTTCTTCTCATTAGGTTTCCTTCCTTCCTTCCTTCCTTCCTTCTTTCCTTCCTCCTCCCTCCCTCCCTCCCTTTTTCTTCTCATTGTGTCTTTTTCCTTCCCTTCCCTCCCTTCCTTCTCTCCTCCTCCTTCCTCCCTCTTTTCCTTCCTTCCTCCCTCCTTCTGAAGCTCTTCAACCTACTTTCCTAATGAAGCAACATCCATGCATAACGAAAGCTGAGCTGGCCACAAGCTGCAGGAGACAGTGTGTGTGTGTGTCCGTCCGTCTGTCCATCCGTCCCGGCCCAGAGCATGGGGGAATTATCACCATCTCTCCCAGGGGCAGCTATTTATGACTCGGCCAGGCTCAGCAAATTGTCCCTTCCATCTTTTAGCTCTCTGCTGTCCCCCGAGGGAGGCTTTGCAGCCATGAGGTCCGGCTGCTTTGGCTGGCTGCTTGACTGGCTTTCAGAAGTTTTGAAAACAGGTTTTGGGGATAGGGGATGGGGTGGGTGGGAGGGAGGAGGGGAGGGCTACGGGTTGGTTAGGAAGGAAGGCTCTTCATGCACCAGGCCAGGCCAGGCAAAATTGTGCGAGAATGCAGCCAGTCAGTCTTCGACTTATAACCATTCATTTAGTGACCGTTCAAAGTTGCAACAGCACAGGAAAAAAAGTGACATATGTCTATTTTTCCACACTTAACCCAATGTCACTGTCACAGCATCCCTGTGGATTACGCAATCCAAATCTGGACGCTTGGCAACAGACTGGACGGTTGCAGTGATTTCTGACAGTCTCAAAATAGGTGAGCAGTACGGTCAGGCGATAGGGAAAGCAAGTAGGATGCTTGGCTGCATGGCTAGAGGTATAACAAGCAGGAAGAGGGAGATTGTGATCCCACTGTATAGAGCGCTGGTGAGACCACATTTGGAATAATACTGTGTCCAGTTCTGGAGACCTCACCTACAAAAAGATATTGACAAAATTGAATGGGTCCATAGACGGGCTACAAGAATGGTGGAAGGTCTTAAGCATAAAACGTATCAGGAAAGACTTCATGAACTCAATCTGTCTAGTCTGGAGGACAGAAAGGAAAGTGGGGACATGATCGAAACATTTAAATATGTTAAAGGGTTAAATAAGGTTCAGGAGGGAAGTGTTTTTAATAGGAAAGTGAACACAAGAACAAGGGGACACAATCTGAAGTTAGTTGGGGGGAAAGATCAGAACCACTGTGAGAAAATATTATTTGACTGAAAGAGTAGTAGATGCTTGGAACAAACTTCCAGCAGACATGGTTGGTAAATCCACAGGAACTGAATTTAAACATGCCTGGGATAAACATATATCCATCCTAAGATAAAATGCAGGAAATAGTACAAGGGCAGACTAGATGGACCATGAGGCCTTTTTCTGCCGTTAATCTTCTATGTTTCTATAAAAGGGGTCACATGATTCCCCTTTAGCGATCTCCTGATGAGCCAAGTCAATCCAAGAAGCAGGAATCATTTAGAGACCATATTACTAACTTAGCAACTGCAGGGATTCACTTAACAACCACAGTAAGGAAGGACGTAAAAATGAGGCAAACCTCACTTAACAACTATCTCGGCATCCCCATGGCAGGATTGGAACTCGCCGTCTCCTGGTGGCTGGCCCCAAATCACTCGCCTGTCTTTCATGGCTAGGGCAGAACTCGAACTCATGGTCTCCCAGTTTCTAACCTGGTGCTTTAACCACTAGGCCAAACTGGCTGTCAAAGCTATGCACGCAATTTAGAGCTTGAACCCAGGACCCTGGTAGATTCACTACCCAGAGAGTGGATTGCATGACCACAAAACAGTTCCAAATTGCCCAAACCAAAATTGCGTAGCCTTTCAGAATGCCGCTAAAGGAAATGGGCCTTGACCTATAACTTGTTGCTTGACCTGAAAACTTTCCCCCTTGAAATGCTAGTTTTCTACATGCAAGGCTTCCGCCTCTGTCCACCCAATGGTTGTTTATGGTGCAAACAAGGGGTAAAATCCAGCAGATTCTGGAGAAACGGTAGTGGAAATTTTGAGCAGTTCTGAGAACAAGTAGTGGACATTTTAAGTAGTTCAGAGAAGTGGTAGTGGAAAGTTTGTTTAGTTCTGAGAACAAGTAGTGGAAATTTTGAGTAGTTCAGAGCAGCGGTAGTGGACATTTTAGCAATACCACCACACCCACCAAGCCATTCCCTCAGAACCAGTAGTAAAAAAAAATTGGATTATACCACTGGTGCACACTAGAATATTTCTTGCTTTTCTGCTTGCTGTTGTTATTCAAGTCTGCCTTAGTAGGACCACACCGAGAATTCTGCCTCCAGTTTTGGTCACCACACTATAAAAAAGATGTAGAGACTCTGGAAAAAGTGCAGAGGAGAGCCACAAAGATGATTAGAGGACTGGAGGCTAAAACATATGAAGAACGGTTGCAGGAACTGGGCATGGCTGGTTTAAGGAAAAGAAGGGCCAGGGGAGACAGGATAGCAGCCTTCCAATATCTCAGGGGTTGCCACAAAGAATAAAGAGTCAGGCTATTCTCCAAAGCACCTGAGGGTAGAACAAGAAGCAATGGGTGGAAACTAAACAAGGATAGATTCAATGTAGAAATAAAGAGAATTTTTGTGACAGTGAGAGCAATCAACTGATGGAACAGAAGTTTTCTTCAGAAGTTGTGGGAGCTTCATCACTGGAGGCTTTCAAGCAGAGATTGGAGTGCCATCTGTCAGAAAGGGTGCAGGGTCTCCTGTTTGGGCTGTGGTGGGGGTTGGACTAGATGACCTTTAAGGTCCCTTCCAACTCTATTATTCTATTCTATTCTTAATTCTATTCTTAGTTCTATTTCTATTCTATTCTTTATTTTCTATTCTGTTCTATTCTATTCTTATTTCTTTCTAGTCTATTCTCTATTCTACTCTATTCTTATTTCTCTTCTCTATTCTATTCTATTCTAATTTCTAATTCCATTCTATTCTATTCTTTATTTTCTATTTTATTCTATTCTATTCTTATTTCTAACTCTATTCTATTCTTTATTTTCTATTTTATTCTACTCTATTCTTAGTTCTCTTTCTATTCTATTCTTAGTTCTATTTCTGTTTCTACTTCTATTCTATTCTGAGTTCTATTCTTAATTCTGTTCTATTCCTTATATTCTATTCTATTCTCTACCACCTACATATTCAAGCAGGGAAGCCTATATTATTGCAGGCAAATGATTGTCCAATCCCTTTTTAAAGATGTTGAAAGCTACAGACCAGCACTGACAGAACCAGGTCACTACCAGTCCGAATCGGGAGGAACCCATCTTTCGGCCGTGGCAAGGAGGGCGTTTGCCCAGGTTCGCCTGGTGCACCAGTTGTGGCCCTATTTGGACAGGGAGTCATTGCTCACAGTCGCTCATGCCCTTATCACCTCGAGGTTCGATTACTGCAACACTCTCTACATGGGGCTACCTTTGAAGAGTGTTCGGAAACTTCAGATCGTGCAGAACGTGGCCGCGAGAGCCATCGTGGGGCTTCCTAGATTCGCCTACGTTTCTACAACACTCTGTGGCCTGCACTGGCTGCCGATCAGTTTCCGGTCACAATTCAAAGTGTTGGTTATGACCTATAAATCCCTACATGGCATTGGACCAGAGTACCTCCAGAACCGCCTGCTACCACACGAATCCCAGCGGCCGATAAGGTCCCACAGAGTTGGCCTTCTCCAGGTCCTGTCGACTAAACAATGTCGTTTGGTGGCCCCAGGGGAAGAGCCTTCTCTGTGGCAGCCCCGGCCCTCTGGAATCAACACCCCCCAGAGATTAGAACTGCCCCCACCCTCCTTGTCTTTCGTAAATTACTCAAGACCCATCTATATCGCCAGGCATGGGGGAAGTGAGACACCTCCCCCAGGCTCTTTTATATTTTATGTTTGGTATGTATGTGTTGTTTGGTTTTAAATGATGGGGTTTTATACGTTTTTCTCTTTTAATATTAGATTTGTTCCACTGTAACATTGTTTTTATTATTGTTGTGAGCCGCCCCGAGTCTTCGGAGAGGGGCGGCATACAAATCTATAAATAATAATAATAATAATAATAATAATAATAATAATAATAATAATAATAATAATAATAATATTATTAACCCACCCTTGACACTATTTCTGGTGGCAAGTCATTCCACGGATTAAAGAAGTCCATCCTGACCAAATTCTGACAAAGAGAGGTAGTCCTCAACTTACAATGGTTTCCTCAGTGACCATTTGAAGTTATAATGGCACAGGAAAAAGTGACTTATGGCTGTTATAACGCTCACGAGCTTTGCCGCCTTCCGCAGGGTCATGTGATCAAAATCCTGATGCTTGGCCACTGCTTCACACTTATGACCGTTGCTGTGTCCCAAGGTCACGTGATCCCCTTTGGAGACCTTCCGAGCAGCAAAATCAAGGCCAGATTCGCTTAATGACCATGTTCCACGCATGGAATCACCGAGACAAGTAACTTGTCTCCCTGAAGGACCATCTTGTTTAACAACATGATATTTTGGTCTCCATTGTGGTCATAAGTCGAGGACTACATCTAAAAAAGACAGTTGGTGAATGAATTCAGGGTCCCCATCTGTCCAATGACAACTTTGCTTTTCAGATCTTCTTTGCAACTTTATTTTATTTTATTTTATTTATTTTATTTATTTTATTTATTTTATTTATTTTATTTATTTTATTTATTTTATTTATTTTATTTATTTTATTTATTTTATTTATTTTATTTATTTTATTTATTTTATTTATTTTATTATTTTATTTTATTACTTTATTATATTTTATTTATTATATTATATTTTATTATATTTTTAATTTAACAATTTGATTTAATTATTTTATCTTATTTCATCGTAACATTTTGTTTCGTTTTGTGTTTTGTTTTGTGTTTTTTCATTTTGTATTTTTAGTTTTGTTTTTTATCATTTTATTTTTTATTTTTTTCTCTCCCCCCCCCCCCCCCCATGCCTGCCTCTTCCAGAAAAATAGCTCCGGGTGACGTCCATGCTGTTGTGCATTCTTGATGAATGGGGGTAAAAAAAAAAAAGTGATGTCAAAGCACACAGAGGCGAAATGCGTGCCCCCCCCCCCAGGGCACAAGCGGGAGGAGGGGTGCGTGTTTCTGTCCTTTGCACAGGCTTGTTTGAAATATGTGGGGGAGACTGTGCAGCTTTGGGAGAGGGGGGGGGGCTGTAAATCTCTCCCGCCTTTGGTCAAGCAGAGGAGATTGGAGGGGGGCTGGGATTGGGATGGGGGAGGAGAAACAAGGATTGTAGGGAGGGGCAGATGCATCCCTGGCCTTTGAAGCACTAATCCAATCAGTCTGGAGTTGGAAGGGACCTCAGAGGTCCTCTAGTCCAACCTCCCTCTCAAGCCTTATCTATCTATCATTCTCTCTCTCTCTCTCTCTTTCTCTCTATCTCTCTATCTATCTATCTATCTATCTATCTATCTATCTATCTGTCTGTCTATCTATTTATTTATCTATCTATCTGTCTATCTATTTATCTATCTATCATTTTCTTTCTCTCTCTCTCTTTCCCTCTCTCTCTCTCTCTCTGTCTATTTATCTATCTATCATTCTTTCTCTCTCTCTCTCTATTTATCTATCTATCATTTTCTTTCTCTCTCTCTCTTTCCCTCTCTCTCTCTCTCTCTGTCTATTTATCTATCTATCATTCTTTCTCTCTCTCTCTCTATTTATCTATCTATCATTCTCTTTCTCTCTCTCTCTCTCTATCTGTCTACCTATTTATCTATCATTCTCTCTCTCTTTCTCTCTCTCTCTCTATCTATCTTTCTGTCTATTTATCTATCTATCATTCTCTTTCTCTCTCTCTCTCTCTCTATATGTCTATTTATCTATCATTCTCTCTCTCTCTCTCTATTTAACTATCATTCTCTTTCTCTCTCTGTGTGTGTCTATCTATTTATCATTCTCTCTCTCTCTCTCTCTCTCTCTCTCTCTCTCTCTCTGTCATTTAGATTTATATGCCACCTAATCCCTTCGGACTCAGGGTGGCTTACAGCAAAGATTTTAAAAAATAATAATTAAAATACAACAATTAAAAATACTTTAAAACCCTAAATAACCCATTACAATCGTACTATCAAACATCGCAATCGAATCATATCTTGGCCGGAATAAGGTGTTAGCCAGGCCTTCAGGGCCTTATGGAAAGCCGCTAAAGTGGGGGACAGTATGAACCTCGGGGAGTGGTTGATTCCAAATAGCCAGGGCCACCACAGAGAAGGCCCTTCCCAGCAGGCTTGCCAACTGACATTGCTTAGTCGACGGTACCCAGAAAAAGCCAACTCTGTGGGGCTCTAATCGGTCGCTGGCAGGTATGTGGCTGGAGACGGTCCCATAAATAGTCTGGTCCGAAGCCATGTATGGCTTTGTAACGAACACCTTGAATTGTGACTGGAGACCAATTGGCAGCTAGTGCAGCACACAGAGCGTTAGTGTGGTGTGGATGTACCTAGGCACACCCACCACAGCTCACGCAGCTGCATTCTGGACAATTTTGAGTCTCCAAACACTCTTCAAGGGTAGCCCCATGTGGAGCGTGTTGCAGTAATCAAGACGGGAGGTGGATGAGGGCATGAGTGACCGTGAGCAGAGCTTCCTGATCCAGGTAGGGCCGCAATCTTCGGAGAGGGGAAGCATACAAGTCTAATAAATTATTATTATTATTATTATTATTATTATTATTAATTGGTGAACCCAGGCAAAGGTGCCCCTGGCCACAGCTGAGAGGTGTTGGTCAAGCTTCAGCTGTGGGTCCAGGAGGACACCCAGATTTCCACCTTCCAACAAACAAAACCCAAAGGAGAAGCCAAGGTCACTTGACTTCCACAACACCCGAGGGTAGAACAAGAAGCAATGTGTGGACACTAAACAAGGAGAGTAGCAACTTAGAACTAAGGAGAAAATTCCTAACAATGAGAAAAATTAACTACTGGAACTCCTTGGCACCAGAAGCTGTGAAGGCTCCAACGCTGGAAGTTTTTAAGAAGATGTTGGATGACCATTTATCTGAAGTGGTGTAGGGTTTCCTGCCTAAACAGGGGGTTGGACTAGAAGACCTCCAAGGTCCCTTCCAACTCTGTTGTTGTTGTTGTTGTTGTTGTTGTTGTTGTTATTATTATTATTATTATTATTATTATTATTATTAAGCATCTTCCCAGGGATTCTTAGGACAGCTGGTGGTTGGAATTCGAGGTTGACTTTTCATGGCTTGAACAGAACTGAAGTATTCCAAAGGTGGTCTTACTATCAGGATTTATAAGCATTTATCAGACATGTTGAGTCCTGGGGCTGAAGAGGCTTGAGACAAACAAATTTTTATTGACACTATGTACTCCTTCTATGTAGCCAGTCCTATGGGCACCGCCATTTCCCCCCCTCAATTTTTTGTATTTTTGCTTTGTGCACATGTGCAGAAGCAAAATCTCACAAGGGGACACGCAGGCATGTGAGATTTCAGCCATTGCTTGACTTGTGCACATGTGCTGGAGCAAAAAAACCTGTTGAAATCTTGTGTCCCCAGACAAGATTTGCTTCCTGCGCAGAAGCAATATCACACTGGGACGTGCACCAGTGAGAGGCTCCTACAGGTACGGTCAGGAACGCAGAACCGGTAGATATATTTTGATATTTTTTTTCTTTTTTTCCCTTCTGGGCTCTGGGTCTGTTTTTCCTACCACAGTAAATGAGGTTGAATGTGTTGAATGTTGAATTTATATAGTAGATGATGTATATTTTTGTGTGCCTGTGTGCAATATGTGTACACATATATGGGATATATACATAGTAGTAAATATATTTTGGATGTTCAGGAATAATAAGGGAAATTGTCTCTCTTTGAGGCGAGGAGAGGCCAGGCACCCTAACCCTTGACATGAGTGGCCATCTTTAAGCCAGTCACATGACCTTTAAGCCACCCCCTGGTCACATGGCTGGCAAGCCATGCCCACAAAATAAGCAACGCCCACAGCGTGGTAGTAAACATTTTTGCAACCCTTCACTGCATAGTACGTACAGCCAATCTTAGACTCACAACCATTAGTTTAGTGAACAATCAAAGTTATAATGGCTCTGAAAAAATGGGATTTATGACTGCTTTTCATGGAGAGGGGCGGCATATAAATGTAACAAATAAATAAATAAACAAACAAATAAATAAATAAATAAAATAATATAATAATAAAATAAAATAAAATAAATTGAATTGAAATGAAATGAAATAATAAAATAAAATAAAATAAAATAAATAGTGGCATCCCCAGGATTAAAATCAAAACATTTGACAGCTGGTTCATATTTATCATATTTTGCAGCGTGCCAAGTCACATGATTGCCAAGCTACTCCCACCTGGTCACATGGTCAGCAAGCCACACCCACAAAATAAACCACGCCCACAGTGTGGTAGTAAAACATTTTGCAGCTCTTCACTGATATGCACACATAGCGCATGTGCGCACGGAAGAGAATCAAACCTGCACATGCGGAGAACCGGTAGCAGCGGTAACAGCAACCCGCCAATGGGGGGAGCACAGGGGGGTTGTGCGCATGCAGGGGGGAGGAAACACATGCACAGGGGAAGGGCATTGCATTATGGGTGTGGGCACAAGCGCATGTGCTATCTCACACATGCACACTTTTTTGGCATCAAAGCAAAAAAAAAAACGGGTTGTAGTAGTGGCGAATCAAAGGCATGCCTTCTCTGTGGGCACATGCGTGGTTGCCGCAGCTGTTTCGGGTTTCTGCTGCGCATGTGCACAAGCCTCGGCCAGCTGGCCAACCCTCTGGTCTCTGCTGCGCACCATGTGTGACATGCGCATCCATGCGCCCAGCGCCTTGCAGTTCGAACGTGTGTGGAGTGTATACTTGTATGGGTGGCCTGCATGCATGCATCCAAGCTTTGCTGTTTGGGCATGTGTGCATGATCTATGGGCACTCGAGCAGGGGGTTGGGCTAGAAGACCTCTAAGGTCCCTTCCTACTCTGTCCTTCTGGAGAATGCTTTTTTCATGGACATAAATACTAGATATACAGCAAAGGAGCCCTAGAGCCTTCGAGGTTGTGATAAGGAGTTTGTGGTTTGCGGGGAGAGAAAGATCCGAGGGATTTGGGACTCCCTAAAAAGAGAGTCTTCGCACCCAGAGAAGAGAACACTTGTGGATTGGGGTTCAATTGTGAGGTCGGGAGAGGAAGAGGAGGATTATGGAGTATTTATTTATTCATTCATTCATTCATTTAATTTGTATGCCGCCCCTCTCCGCAGACTCGGGGCGGCTAACAACAAAAGTGAAACAACATATAACAAATCTAATATTTAAAATAATTTTTAAAAACCCCTAATTTAAAAAACCAAACATACAAACAAACAAACATACCATGCATAAATTGTATAGGCCTAGGGGGAAGGGCATATCTCAGTTCCCCCATGCCTGATGACAGAGGTGGGTTTTAAGGAGCTTACGGAAGGCGAGGAGGGTGGGGGCTGTTCTAATCTCTGGGGGGAGTTGGTTCCAGAGAGCCAGGGCTGCCACAGAAAAGGCTCTTCCCCTGGGTCCTGCCAAACGACATTGTTTAGTCGACAGGACCCGGAGAAGACCAACTCTGTGGGACCTAAATGGTCGCTGGGATTTGTGTGGCAGAAGGCGGTCCTGAAGGGATGTAGAATGCCAGAAAGGAAGTTCTGAAGCCAACTTGAAATCAACACAAAACCTCAGAACTTCTCACTCAAGGAGGCAGAAGAGTCCAGCCTTAATTAATTAACCTATTATTATTATTATTATTATTAATATTATTATTATTACCATCATCATCATTGTTGTTGAATGTTTAATAATAATAATAATAATAATAATAATAATAGTAATAGTAATAGTAATAGTAATAGTAATAATTAGACTCGTATGCCGCCCCTCTCCGGAGACCCAGGGCGGCTCACAAAATAAAGTACAAAACAATATGTACACAAATCCAATAGTTAAAAATGTAAGCTAAAATCCCATAATCTTAAAACGCAGTCAATTTACTCAATCACACCCACGCATAATATTTAATGGTCAGAGAAAGAGGGGGTATGGTTTAGCTGCCCCATGCCTGGCAACATAGATGGGTCTTGCGAAAGGCGAGGAGGGTGGGGGCAGTGCGAACCTCCAGAGGGAACTGATTCCCGAGGGCTGGGGCCGCATCAGAGAAGGCTCTTCCCCTAGGCCCCAACAGATGACATTGTCTGGTCGACGGGACCTGGAGAAGGCCAACTCTGTGGGACCTTATCGGCCGCTGGGATTTGTGCGGCAGGAGGCGGTCTGATAAGTAATCTGGTCCGATGCCATGTAGGGCTTTATAGGTCATCACCAACACTTTGAATAGTGTCCGGAAACCAATCGGCAGCCAATGCAAGCTTTGGAGAGTTGGAGAAATATGGGCATATCTTGGAAATCCCATGACTGCTCTCGCAGCTACATGCTGCACGATCTGCAGTTTCCGAACACTCTTCAGAGGTAGCCCCATGTAGAGAGCATTGCAGTAGTCGAACCTCGAGGTGATGAGGGCATGAGTGACCGTGAGCAGGGATCTTCCCCTGGGAAGCTTCTGAAGTGGACCATGCCTTCTCTCAAACTAGACATCCGCCTGTCAAACCAAATGTCCTTGTAGCTTTGATTTGAAGGAGAAGGAAGCTTGACATATGAAGGGTAGGGCTGTGGTTTCTTCTTTCAAAAAATAAATAAAATAAAATCAACACACCCCGGGAACTTGGCGTGTGCGACTTAACACTGAACGCTTGACCCACCAGCTTCTCTCTCTGCAAGTCAAAGCGGGTGTCTTCTTCGCACACCGTGAAACGAGCAGATGTTTGCAGATCAACACCTGGCATAGAGCCAGGAGCTTTGGAAGAAAATCATTAATTGATGTTGTGCTGACGAGATGTTTTTTTGGGGTGTCTGGAGCAGCCTGCAGACTCTTTAATCCAAGTTCTAAAAACTTACCTTCCCATTTCTCTCTTGCACATGTTTACAGAGGCCTCTTTTGCAGGGGAACACGCTCAGTTTTGTTAGTACCACGTACATAACTCGCTGGGTTTGGCAATATATCAACAAACTATCAATGTATGTTTAAATGAAGTACAGTGCTATGGCTTTAAGAGCTAGTGTTGCAGTTATGCTGTAGAACTGCGTATTGAAATGATGATAATAATAATGATGATGATGATGATGATGACAACAGCAACAACAGAGTTGAAAGGGACCTTGGAAGTCTTCTAGTCCAGTGTTTCCCAACCTTGGCAATTTGAAGATATTTGGACTTCAACTCCCAGAATTCCCCAGCCAGCATTCGCTGGCTGCGGAATTCTGGGAGTTGAAGTCCAAATATCTTCAAGTTGCCAAGGTTGGGAAACACTGTTCTAATGCAAGCTCTGCTTAGGCAGAAAACCCTAGATAGTTATCCAACATCTGCTTAAAAACATCTGCTTAGGCAGGAAACCCTACACTAGTTCAGATAAATGTTTTATTTAACATCTGCTTTAAAACCATCCAGTGTTGGGGCATTCTCAACTTCTGGAGGCAAGCTGTTCCTCTGATTAACTGTTCTGATTGTCAGGAAATTTCTCCTTAGTTCTAAGTGACTTCTGTCCTTGTTTAGTTTCCACCCATTGCTTCTTGTTCTACCCTCAGGTGCTTTGGAGAATAGCTTGACTCCTTCTTCTTTGTGGCAACCCCTGACTTACTGGAACACTGCTATCCTGTCTCCCCTGGTCCTTCTTTTAATTAAACTAGCCATGCCCGCTTCCTGCAACCATTCTTCCCGTGTTTTAGCCTCTAGTCCCCTAATCATCTTTGTCGCTCTTCTCTGGACTCTTTCTAGAGTCTCAATATCATTATTGCATCGTGGCGACCAACACTGGATGCTAATGTTCCAAGTGTGGCCTTATCAAGGCCTTATAAAGTGGTATTAATACTTCGCGTGATTTTTATCCCTCTGTTAATGCAGCCTAGAACTGCGTCGGTTTAATGTATTTTGTAAGTAAGCTTTATAGCACTGCATTGTTTAATGTATTGAGAGAGGCTTATAACATTGTATATGTAGAAACATAGAAACATAGAAGACTGACGGCAGAAAAAGACCTCATGGTCCATCTAGTCTGCACTTATACTATTTCCTGTATTTTATCTTACAATGGATATACAGTATGTTCATCCCAGGCATGTTTAAATTCAGTTACTGTGGATTTACCAACCACGTCTGCTGGAAGTTTGTTCCAAGGATCTACTACTCTTTCAGTGAAATAATATTTTCTCACGTTGCTTTTGATCTTTCCCCCAACTAACTTCAGATTGTGTCCCTTTGTTCTTGTGTTCACTTTCCTATTAAAAACACTTCCCTCCTGAACCTTATTTAACCCTTTAACATATTTAAATGTTTTGATCATGTCCCCCCTTTTCCTTCTGTCCTCCAGTCCAGACTATACAGATTGAGTTCATTAAGTCTTTCCTGATGCTTAAGACCTTCCACCATTCTTGTAGCCGGTCTTTGGACCCGTTCAATTTTGTCAATATCTTTTTGTAGGTGAGGTCTCCAGAACTGAACACAGTATTCCAAATGTGGTCTCACCAGCACTCTATATAAGGGGATCACAATCTCCCTCTTCCTGCTTGTTATACCTCTAGCTATGTAGCCAAGCATCCTACTTGCTTATCAATGTATTGAGAGTATTGACTGATATGATTGTGTATGGCTAGGATTGCTCTTGACTAAGCTATTTTCCAAAGCAAATAATATTTATATACTTAATGTATCTGATTATCTGAATTATTACTTGTATCTCTGGTCTATCAGATGGGTATCTGCCACCTCCACTTTTCCTCTGTGTATCCTTGGTAACTCAAGGGTTACTCTGCACATTCCTCAATACTTAACAGTTTCCATCTGATGTATCAGGTGGAAACTGTTGTTTTTCTAAATTTGTGTCTAATTGTAATAGTAATAGTAATAATAATAATAATAGGTCCCAGTGGTCCTTGGCATGCTGGACGCAGTACCAAAGGATCTCAACGGACATTTGAAAACTGGCAGAATTGAAAAAAACTCCATCTGTCAACGCAAGATCTTGTTCACTGTGCTGTATTGTTTAAATAATAGTAATAATAATAACAAGAAGAAGAAGAAGAAGAAGAAGTTGGAGGTCTTCTTCTTGTTGTTCTTCTTGTTCTTGTTCTTCTACTTCTTCTTCTTCTCCTCCTCCTCCTCCTCCTTTGCTTGGGCAGGAAACCCTCCACTACTCCAGAAAGATGGTTATCCAACATCATCTTAAAAACGTCCAGTGTTGGAGCATTCACAACTTCTGGAGGCAAACTGTTCCAGTTAGGTTAATAGTAGATGAATAGTAGTTCCATACAGTGTTGGTGATTCTCTATTTGGCAGCCCCACTATTGATTGTTCCACACTCCCAACGTCACCATGGAGAACCTCCACAAAAGGAGGAAATTTGTGGTCCTCAGTAAAACCTTTGTATTCCCAAAATTGCTTTTGTGAATGTCAATTAAGGCAGTATTTCCCAACCTTGGCAACTTGAAGATATTTGGACTTCAACTCCCAGAATTCCCCAGCCAGCGAATGCTGGCTGGGGAATTCTGGGAGTTGAAGTCCAAATATCTTCAAGTTGCCAAGGTTGGGAAACACTGTATTAAGGGGTGAAATTTGTGGAGACTACCATAGCTGCAAGAGAAATCTTTTTCCACCCAACCCAAGGTTGCTATGGAGAACCTCTACCAAGTGATGGCATTTGTGGATAATAACCATAGCTGCAAATATTTAGAATTAAGATTTAGAATTCTTTATTGGCCAAGTGTGATTGGACACAGAAGGAATTTGTCTTTGGTGCAGATGCTCCCAGTGTACATAAAAGAAAATATACATTTGTCAAGAATCATGAGGTACAACACTTAATGATTGTCGTGGGGTTCAAATAAGCAATCAGGAAAAAATAATATTAATATAACTCTTCAGGATACAAGCAATAAATTACAGTCATAGGTTAAGGAGATGGGTGATAAGAATGATGAGAAAACCAATAGTTATAGTAATGCAGCCTTAGTGATTAGTTTGACCGTGTTGAAGGAAGTCTTCTCTCACTCAAGATTGTTATGGAGAATTTATTTATTTATTTATTTATTTGATTTTTATGACGCCCTTCTCCTTAGACTCAGGGCAGCTTACAACATGTGAGCAACAGCACTTTTTAACAGAGCCAGCCTATTGCCGCCACAATCTGGGTCCTCATTTGACCCACCTCGGAAGGATGGAAGGCTGAGTCAACCTTGAGCCGGTGATGAGATTTGAACCGCTGACCTTCAGATCTAAAAGTCAGCTTCAGTGGCCTGCAGTACAGCACTCTACCTATTGAAGGATGAAATAGGTGGAATACATCGTAGACCTAGAGGAAGTCTTCTCCTATTGAATTAAGAAACAAATTATGGAAGCCACTCGTGTGCTCAACATAGTTTCACCCATCACAAATGTTTTGGCTAAGTGAGACTGTTCATGGCCAGTCCCAGAAGAGGGAAGTCCAGTCATATTAAGAACATAAGAAGAGCCATGCTGAATTGGGCCAAAGCCCATCGAGTCCAGCATCCTGTGTCACACAGGGGCCCCCATTGTCCATGGGGATCTTGAGCAGAAAGAGGGCAAAACCCTACCTTTCCCTTGACCCCGAACAAATGGGACCCAAGGGAACCCTGCCTGCCTCAACCAACATAGAGGCAGCACTTGGACATTCGTTTCAATAACCACCTATGATACACTTGGCATCCATGAATCTGTCTAATCCTGCCTTGAAGCTATCCAGGCTGACAGCTGTCACGACCTCTTCTGGAAGTGAATTCCATAAACCGAGGACACTGGGTGAAGAAATATTTCCCTTTATTTGTCCTCACTTTCTTACCTATGAACTTTAGGGAGGGCCCCCTCTTCCTAGTATTGTGCGATAAAGAATTTTTCTCTATCCACCTTTTCTATCCCATGCATGATTTTATACACTTCGATCAAGTCACCCCTTAAACGCCGTCTTTCAAGGCTGAAGAGACCAAGGCGTTGCAACCTGGTATCATAAGGGAGGGGCTCCATTCCCACCTCATGAAAAGTCCTAACCTCAACTGATAATTTTCTGGTTAGCGATGTTAGCGAGATCATCTAGTTCTGGTAGACCACAAGAAAGAGGAAGAACAACGATTTGGGGGGTGGCTCCCAATTAATATCCTCAGGACCTTCGGAGAACCTTTCAAAATGTCTTCCAAAGTTGTTTTTAGCACCACCTGTTAGGACTTTAGTTCTGAGCCGGGGTGGGGGGGTAGTGCAGTAGTTAGAGTGCAGCACTGCAGGCTACTTCACCTAACTGCTAGCCGTCGTTCAGCAGTTCAAGCCTCACCACCGGCTCAAGGTTGAATCAGCCTTCCATCTTTCCAAGGTGGGTAAAATGAGGACCCAGATGGTTGGGGGCAAGAGGCTGATTCTGTAAACTGCTTAGAGAGGGTTATAAAAGCACTATGAAGCAGTATATAAGTCTAAATATGTATGCATTAATTATGATAATAAATAATAAATACAGCGGTACCTCTACGTAAGAACTTAATTTGTTCCGTGACCACATTCTTAAGTGGAAACGTTCTTAAGTAGAAGCAATTTTTCTCACGGGGATCAATGTAAAAGCAAATAATGCGTGCAAACCCATTTGGAAAGAAATAAAAGCTCGGAATTTGGGTGGGAGGAGGAAGAGGAAGAAGAGGAGGAGGAGAGTCGCTCCCAAAGGAAGAAGGTGAGGTTAGGGGAATCAAGAAAATCCAAAATTTTAAGGCTTAAAAAAATAAAAAGAGGGACTTTGAGGCAGCAAGGAGGAGCACACGTCTCCCACACACCCGGCGCGAGGCTGCCTCCCATCCCCTGGCTGCTGTTGCTGCTACCTGCTTCCTCTTCCTTCCCATGCTGAAGGGCTGCCCTCTCCTCTCACTCGCTCACTCACTTTGTAGCCGGCGCCTTTCCTTTGCTGTGGTGACTGAGCATTTATTTTCTCTGGGCGCTGGCAGAGGATTATTCCCTGTCCAAGTGCCCAGAGAAAGGAAAATGCTTCGTTCGCTCTGGACTGCCAAAGCCTCCTTAAGCGCCACCAAAAAGCTCCTCTGGCAGCCCAGATGGCCAGGATTAAAGGGGGAATGGCAGGAAACTGCCTGGGTCTTCGTGCCACTCTCAAATTCCCTGGGAAACTTTTTCAGACTCGGGTTCTTAAGTAGAAAATGGTTCTTAAGTAAAGGCAAAAAAATCTTGAACACCTGTTCTTATCTAGAAAAGTTCTTAAGTAGAGGCATTCTTAAGTAGAGGTACCACTATACTTTATTGTCATTGTATGTACAGTATATACACAGTATACCCATGCAACAAAATTTGCATGACACCAAAGATCAGTCTCAACATACATAACAATCCGAAAGAACCTACTCACCTTGCCACAATTTCCCACCTGAACCATATAACATCCACACACAGACCAGGTAGTATTGTCCAGCAGTTCACTGATGGTGACCCCCTGGTATAGGGGTAGGCAAAGTTGGCTCTTCTATGACTTGTGGACTTCAATTCCCGGAATTCCTGAGCCAATCACGCTAGCTCAGGAATTCTGGGAGTTGAAGTCCACAAATCACAGAAGAGTCAACTTTGCCTACCCCTGCCCTAGTACATTGTTCAGGGCAGTGATAGCTCTGGGATAAAAACTGTTCAGAAAACGTGTAGTCCGAGTTTTATTTATTCTGTATCTTCTGCCAGAAGACAGCAGTCCAAAGAGATTGTAAACAGGATGAGAAGAGTTTCTGAATGTATGTATGTATGTATGTATGTATGTATGTATGTATGTATGTATGTATGCATGCATGCATGCATGCATGGATGGATGGATCTATCTATCTATCTATCTATCTATCTATCTATCTATCTATCCATCCATCCATCCATCCATCCATCCATCCATCCATCCATCCATCCATCTATCTATCTATGTTTGTTATTTTTGGGGCCAGTTCCATCTTAATCTTGAGTTAATGGTGGTTTTGTACAATTCATTCCAGGGAGTATCTTTTGGGGGAATGAACATTCCCATGTCCTTCACAGTCAGAGTTAGTTGCCAGCTTTCCCTCCCCATTTGTATCTCAAACCTGTCATGGCAGATGTCTCTCTTCTTTTTGATGGATCTCCTAACCTGAGAAGGAGATTCTGAGATTTTCTTAACGGTGCTGAAGTTCAAGGAGGTGGATGAGGAGATTTTTGCTTTTCTTGACTTCCGACGATGCCTGAAAGGTTTAATTTAATTTATTAAATTTATAAGGTGTTCTGCCAAACTCTCTGGTAGGAGCCTCCTGAAAATTCAAGGGTACAAATTTCAGACACACACGTTTAAAAATTCAAAACAATGTTCTTTATCCCAAAATTCAAAATAAACTAAGCACTCTTTGTATTGCAAAGAGCACTCGTCCCAAAACAACCGGGTAGTCTGAACAATTTCCCTTAAGCAGTCATTAAGTACTTAGCTAGCAGCTGTGAAGAAACTTCACACCCCTTCTTCTGCCAACGAAGTGAGACACACACACAGACAGACAGACAGACACACACACACACACACACACACACGTTGCTCTGCTTTGGTTTCAAAGGCGTGAAAAATCACCAAAGTCCAGAAACCAGCAACACAGGATTCTTGACAAACTGCGATCAGATACTCTTCCACAAAGGCCAAACCCACATGCTGCTATTTATAACAGCAGCCCTAATTACTGGAGCCCCACCCAAACTCAGGTGGCCGCTCTTATCTCCTGTAATACATCCTTACTTGGTCTCTTCTATGCATAATTCTGTGTTTTCGTGGGTCCAAAACGTCTTCGTCAATGGAAGATAAGGGAGATTGACTGCCTGGGCTGTGTGCCAAGCCCCCCTCTGCCGAGTCACTCCCACCTTCTTCTTCGTCCGAGGAAACTAAACTCTGAACTGACTCTGTCGGCAATAACACAGACCTATGACATGTTGAAGTTTCCCCTGCATCCACCTCCACATTCCCTGGGGCAGGAGCTGGGCCAGAGCCAACCACAACATAAGGTTGGAGAAGGCTTGATCCTCCAGGAATCCTGGGGGGGCGATGAGACTGACTGAAGGCAGGCCAGAGGACATCAAGGAACAAGGGAGGTCCCCTATCCTGGTAGGATGGTTGACTACCAACGCAAGGATGGGTAGAGGACTCTGCAGACTCTGCCCGGAGGAACGGCCCAGAATTGGTTCTTTCCACATGTAGATTGGAGTCTTCACCAACATCATAAGGAAGCTTGTGTGTGTGTGTGTGTGTGTGTGTGTGTGTAGGTATGTAGGTATGTGTGTGTTGTGATATTGTTGTTGGGCTGTTGATGGAAATGGTGCTCAACACAACTTTGAGAGGTCTCTCCCAAGGGATTCTAGGAATTCTATGCAGAGAATATATGGACTTCAGGTGTGGATATCAAGGTGGGGCAATGGCAGGAGTGATGGAAGTTTTAGCTTTGTCAGCTCCTCTTGGTGAGGATGAGGGGCTTTAACTTTTTTAAAAGTTGTCTTAACAGCCCTTGACAACTGCAAGTTTTGTAATATTGGACAGCATTGTGTGTTTCCCCTGGAGCTAAGTCTAAACTTAGAGCATGCTAAATCTCTCTCTTTGTCTGTCTGTCCAACTTCTCTCCCTCCCTCTCTGCCTTCTTTCTTCCCTCCCTCCCTCCCTATCACCCTTCCTTCCTCCTTATTCTCCCTCCCTCCCACCCACATTAACTCTGTCCCTTCTTTTCCTTCCTTCCTTTCTCTATCCCTTCTTTTCTTCCACCCTCCCTCTTAACTCTGTCCTTTCTTCGCCTTCCTTCCCCCTCCCTCCCTACTCGCTCACTTATCTTCCTTCACTTCCTTCCTTTCTACCTCCCTCCCTTTTCTTTCTCTCTCACTATCCATTCTTCTCCTCCTTCTTTCCTTCCTTCCTTCCCTCCCTCCCTTATTCCTTCTTTTTCCTCTTCCCTCCTTCTTTCCTTTCTCACTCATTTTGTCCTCTCCCTGCCCCCTTCCTCCCACACTCATTCCCTTCCCCTCCTGCCTGCCTGCTTCTTTCCTTCCCTGACTCCCTTTTCTTTCACACTCCATCTTTTTCTCCCCCTCTCTCCCTCCTTCTTCCTTCCTTCCCCATCCCTCTCTCCTTACTCACTCAATCACTCATCTTCCCTTTGTTCCTTCCTTTCTACCTATCTGCCTTTTTCCCCCTCCCTCCCTCTTCTCCCTCCCTCTTTCACTAACTTTCCCTCCTTCCCCTTCCTTCCTCACTCACTTCCTCTTCTCTCTCCCTCCATTTCTTTCTTTAAATTAAAAGACCTGTGTTCTGATTTCAAAATGAATTTTAAAATATTGGTATGAAAATTCATAGAGGTTTTTCTTTCTGCATACATAGCCACCCACCCAATTTCATGGTGATGTGATTTGTCCCACCACCACCTCTTTCTATGGGCATGAAATTGTGGGTTTTGTTAAAATATGCCTTTGAGACAGCTTTGAAGATGTTTGTGGACTAGAAACTTGCAATATGTGAACTGAGCAGTGTGCAAGGAAAACCGCACCAACAGCCCTTGTTAAAAGCAAAACCTGAAAGAAATTTACATTCAAATGACCATCAAAACACCAACCTTGTATTTGTTAGTCTATTTTTTTTAAAAAAAATTCTATTTTGAAGTTTTTCAGTTTTCATCTTTAAGTTTCATTGGCAGGATATTTTACAGGTAGTTCTGGACTTATAACAGATCACTTAGTGACCATCCAAAGTTACAAAGGTGCTGAAAAAAGGGACCATTTTCCACACTTACGACAGTTGTAGCATACATGCTCACATAAATGAAAATCCAGATGCTTGGCAACTGATTCATACTTACGACGGTTGCAATGTCTGAGAAATCACGTGATCCCCTTTTTACGACCTTCTGACAAGCATAGTCAATGGGGAAGCCGGATTCACTTAACAACCATGTTGTTAGCTGAACAACTGCAGTGATTCACTTAGCAACTTGCCAAGAAAGGCCGGGGAGGGGGCAAAAGGTAACTATCTCACTTAGCGACAGCAAATTTGTTTGGTTTTGGTCGTAAGTCGAGGACTACCTGTATTTGAATCCAATTTCTTCTCCTTTTTTTCCCCAGTGGGAAAAACTGGCTAAAAAGAGAGAGAGAGAAAAGAAATTTCAAAACTACGCAATATTATTCCAAGGCAGATTATCACTCCATCAAATCCCGAATTTGACTCATGAGTTTCTTTGAAACATTTGGGGAAATGCTGGAGGTTTATTTTATTTCTTCTTCCACTTTTAAGATTCAAGTGCCTTTAATTTGATCTCCGGGTCTGTCTTTTTTGTTTGGGGAAACACTGGTTATTTTCTATTTTGAAGTTTTCCAGTTTTTATCTTTAGCTTTTATTGGCGGGATATTTTCCAGGTAGTCCTGGACTTACAACAGTTCACTTAGTGACCATTCAAAGCTACAAAGGTGCTGAAAAAAGGGACCGTTTTCCAGGTTCAGGAGGAAGGTGTTTTTAACAGGAAAGTGAACACAAGAACAAGGGGACACAATCTGAGGTTAGTTGGGGGAAAGATCAGAAGCAACATGAGAAAATATTATTTGACTGAGAGAGTAGTAGATGCTTGGAACAAACTTCCAGCAGTCACTGAATTTAAACATGCCTGGGATAAACACATATCCATCCTAAGATAAAATACAGGAAATAGTATAAGGGCAGACTAGATGGATCAGGAGGCCTTTTTCAGCTATTAATCTTCTATGTTTCTTTGTTTCTACAGTCTTATTGTATTCTTTTTTATTTGTTATCTAATACATACATACATACATACATACATACATACATACATACATACATACATACATATATGAATATTGCTTTGTAAAGGCAGACTAGATGGAGATCAGGAAGTCTTTTTTTGCCGTCAATCTTCTATGTTTCTGTGTTTCTATTTATTGAAATTAACATCCCCTCAATCGGTTGGCGATCCTTCAGTGATGAAAGCCTCCTGTGTTTGTGCCTGTGCTGGGCTGGGGGGCAAAACAGCTCCTGGATGTCCTCGGGTGAAGTCTGTTAAAGGCCGGTCCTCACTTTAAGACCGCAGTCAGGACCGGCTACTTCTGTGGCTCAGCAAGGAGGCTGCAGAGTTAAGGCCACACATGATAAAGTTGATTTAACTAACTGGCAGTGACTACATAATAGGAAGGAAGGAAAGGAGGGAAATGGAAAGGGAAGGAAAGAAGGAAAGGAAGGAGCAAAGAGAAGAGGGAGGGAGTGAATGAATGAGGAGGGAAGGGAGGGGGAGGGACGTGGGAATGATGGAGTGTGAATAAGTGAGTGAAGGAGATAGGGAGGGAGAAAGGAGAAAGGATGGAGAAAGAAAAAGGGATGGTGTGAGGAAGGAAGAGAAAAGAAGAGGGAGGGAGGGAGGGAGGAAGGAAGGAAGGAAGGAAGGAAGGAAGGAAGGAAGGAAGGAAGGAAGAGGGTGGGAGTGTGGAAGGAAAGAAGGAAGGAAGGGAAAGAGTGAGTGTGAGTGAGTGAGTGAAAGAGAGAGGAAGGAAGGAAAAAGGAAGGAGGTAGGAAGAGAAGAGGGAGTGAGGAAGGAAGAGCAAAGGAAGGAAGAAGAGGAAGTGAGTGAGGAGGGAGGAGAAGGAGGCAGGGAGGACAGAAGTATGGAGAAGAGGGAGGGAGTGTGGAAGGAAGGAAAGAAGGGAAGGGAAGGAAGGAAGGAAAGTAGTGATTGTGAGTGAGTGAGTGAGTGAGTGAGTGAAAGAGAAGAGGGAGTGAGGAAGGAAGGAAGAGCAAAGGAAGGAAGGAGAAGAGGAAGTGAATGAGGAGGGAGGAGAAGGAGGCAGGGAGGATGGAAGGAAGGAGAAGAGGGAGGGAGGAAGAAGTGAGAGGGAGAGAGGAAGGAAGGAAGGAAGAAGAAAGGAAAAAGGGAGGAAGCGTAGGAAGGAAAAAGGGGAGGGGAGGGGAAGAAAGGAAAGAAAGTCACCTCCCCACAAGATGTTAATAACCAGATTTCGCATTTCAATTTCCCCCAAAGGGCTAAAGAACTGCTGAAGTTATTCTGGTTTTCTTTTGTCTTGACTAATCCCGGGTTATCCAGGCTCCCTTCCCCTCTCAGCCTTAGAGGAAGAGGAAATATTGCTTGCTTGAACAGGACACAAACAAACAAACACACACACAAAATCTAAGTTCAGACCCAAAGCCAAACACACACACCTCCCAAAGACAAGAAAGATGAACTGTCTCTCTCTTCTAGCAACCTGGCAGGGATTTGCGAGAGAAGCAGAAAAAGAGAGAGTTGGGTGGAGGGAGAGAGAGAGAGACAAGTGATTTGCTGAAATCTGGGCAGCCCCGGGGGCACTGGAAGCCAACGGGTGTGATTTAAAGTTGATCTTTTAAAGTGTGATTTAAGTTGATCCTTTAAAGTGTTTGCACTGGGGCTTTGTTTGCTTGCCTTGCATCAGAGAACCTGGTTAGGGCAATACTTTCATCTAAGTCTTTAATGAGGGCTTGAACAGGGACAACAACCGGGGGAAAATATTCAGACGGTTCCCAAAATTGCAGGTAGATCTCCTTGTGTTAAAACTGACAGCTTTGTAGTTGTGTTTAAAAAACAAACAAACAACCACAACCTTGTGAACTTCTAGAGGTGAAGTTTTCTCTGATCCACACATCTGGCCAGGTGGAGTGCAGCTTTGGTTTGCAAACATTAATATTTATAGATATATTTTCTTTCTTTCTTTCTTCTTTCTCTCTCTCTCTCCCTCCCTCCCTCCCTTCTTCCCACCCACCCACCCATCCATCCATTCATTCAAGGGACCGAAATAGCATCTGTCTATTATTCTTTGCGTTTTATTTCCCCCCCCCCAAATAATAATAATTATTGATTAGCTTCAATTACAAATAATGAAGCTAATGAAATTCTGAGAGACCAAAACAACCCAAATGAATATTTGGCTCACAGACATAATTAAATAAGTTCAGCAAGTCGTCAGCTTACATCCTTCCTTCCTTCCTTCCCTCCCTCCTTCCCTCTCTCCTTTCTTTCTTTCTCTTTCTTCCTCCCTCCATTCATTCATTCTTTCATTCATTCATTCAATTTCTAACTAGTTTCCTTTCAACTTTCATCCCAAGGAACCAAAATAGCATCTGCCTATTATTCTTTGCATTTTATTTCCACCAAAAATAATAATTATTATTCATTAACTTCATTTACAAATAATGAAGCTAATGAAATTCTGAGAGACCAAAACAGCCCAAATGAATACTGGCTTGCAGACATAATTAAGTAAGTTCAGCAAGTCCTCGGCTTACAACAGTTAGTCTATGGACCGTTTGAAGTAACGAGGGTGCTGAAAAAAATGACTTATGATTGTTTTTCACTTACCGCCCTTGCAGCCTCCTCCATGGTCACATGACAGAGATTCAGATGGTTGGAAACTGTCTTGTACTTATGACAGTTGTAGCGTCCTGAGTCACATGATCTCCTTTGGTGACCTTTGATCACAAAAGTCAACAAGTCAACGAAACAGTGGAAGTGATGTGCCGGTGCCTGGAGGTTGTTGGGGTCTGGATGGGTGTCAACAGACTCAAACTCAACCCTGATAAGATGGAGTGGCTGTGGGTTTTGCCTCCCAAGGACAATCCCATCTGTCTGTCCATTACCCTGGGGGGGGAATCATTGACCCCCTCAGAGAGGGTTTGCAACTTGGGCGTCCTCCTCGATCCACAGCTCACATTAGAGAAACATCTTTCAGCTATGGCGAGGGGGGCGTTTGCCCAGGTTCGCCTGGTGCACCAGTTGCGGCCCTATTTGGACCAGGAGTCACTGCTCACACTCATGCCCTCATCACCTCGAGGCTCGACTACTGTAATGCTCTCTACATGGGGCTACCTTTGAAGAGTGTTCGGAAACTTCAGATCGTGCAGAATGCAGCTGCGAGAGCAATTATGGGCTTCTCTAAGTACGCCCATGTTTCACCAACACTCCGCAGTCTGCATTGGTTGCTGATCAGTTTCCGGTCACAATTCAAAGTGTTTGTTATGACCTATAAAGCCCTACATGGCATCGGACCAGAATACTTCCGGGACCACCTTCTGCCACACAAATCCCAGCAACCCGTTAGGTCCCACAGAGTGGGCCTTCTCCGGGTCCTGTCAACTAAACAATGTCGGTTGGCGGGACCCAGGGGAAGAGCCTTCTCTGTGGCGGCCCCAACCCTCTGGAACCAGCTCCCCCCGGAGATCAGAATTGCCCCCACCCTCCTCGCCTTTCGTAAGCTCCTTAAAACCCACCTCTGTCGTCAGGCTTGGGGGAATTGAGATATTCTCTTCTCCCTAGATCTATACAATTTATGCATGGTATGTTTGTGTGTATGCTTTGCTTTTTAAATAAGGGTTTTTTTAGTTAGATTTGTCATTCATTGTTTTGTTTTTGCTGTGAGCCGTCTCGAGTCTTCAGAGAGGGGCGGCATACAAATCTAATAAATAAAATAAATAAGTTAACAACCACTAAGAACTGCAGTGATTCACTTACCAACCATGGCAAGAAAAGTCATAAAGTGGGGCAAAACTCACTGAACAACTGTTTCGCTTAGCAACGGAAATTTTGGCTCAGTTTTGTTCATAAGGTTGAGGATTACCTGTATTTGCTAACTCTTTGAGGGAGTTCAGAAATGTGAAATTTAAATAAAAATAAAATAAATAAACTTCCTTTTCTTCTTAAAATCATCTCAAGAAATAGTACATGATATTTTCACTTCCTCCTCATTTTGTCTTCGCCACAAAGATTATTATATTGTCATTCATTCATTCATTCATTCATTCATTCATTCATTCTTTCTTTCTTTCATTCAACCATTCCATCCATCCATCCATCAGCCTAATTTACTAATTACAGGCAGTCCTCAATTTATGACCACAATTGACCTCAAAATTTCTGTGGCTAAGCAAGAGAGTTGTTAAGTGTGTTTTGTCCCACTTTGCGACCCTTCTTGCCATGGTTGTTAAGTGAATCAGTGCAGTTGTTAAGTTAGTTACATAGTTCTTGAGTGAATCTGGATTCCCCATTGACTTTGCTCCCAAATCGGACCTCTGGTCGCCGTGGATTGTGGGAGGAAAAAACCCTTTGCTCGGAGGCTTCTGAGCATGCACAGAGGGTGATTTCCGGGTGTTTTGCATGGCAGAATTATGTACAAAACACGCATTTCCATCACAATGAGAACTGGTAGAGAAGGTAAGTGTAACCCAACCCTGCTTGAAAGTGTGAAAAAGCAGTCCTAAGTTACTTTTTTCCATGCTGTTGTAACTTCAAATGGTCACTAAACAAACATCTGTAAGTCAGGGATTTGCAGTAGTTTCCTTTCAGTTTTCACCCCAAGAGACCAAACAGCGCAAAACTATTTCTCTTCTTTTGTGTTATTTTTCACATCGACTTTGTGAGGCCAGGTTGTTAAGTTCAGATATCTTGATGTGCTGGCAGGTTTTGAGAGAGGCAAAACTACATTTCACTCTCCAGAAAGTTGGGAAAATTCTAAGCATGATATTTTTCTCTCTTGGGGCCCTGCAAATTTGCCCACTGAGCAACAACTTTGCAACTAGTCTTTGGGAATCTTGAGGGATCATGTCATCCTCTCAAAAATTCCTTGGAATTGCCAACTCATTCTGATTTTATCTGACAGTCAGGAATTGCCCCAGGCTGGGGGGAGGAAGCAATATTTCCCACAACAGGGTGTTGATTTTAGCATTGCATTGCCAATATTTGGGCAAATATGTTTTTTCTTCCTATTTGAAAAAAATTTCAATTAGCAATCTTTGATCTTACTCATTATCTACTCATGGTTTTGGTAGATGACACTGGGGAGCAAAAAAGGATATATCCGTTTTAAGGCTTGCCCATTTTTCAAGATGGTCCGTTTTATTCATTTATATCTACTTACATTCTGCTGTACAACTAATTCCCACAACACTGTCAAATAATTTACTCAGACTGTATTATTATTATTATCATTATCATTATTCTTTTCCTTACTAGTATCTCTCTCTCTCTCTCTCTCTCTCTCTCTCTCTCTCTTTTCAGTGGTGTTGGAACTTTATTTATTTATTTTATTTTATTAGATTTGTATGCCGCCCCTCTCCAGAGACTCGGAACAGCTCACAACAAAAAACAATACATTAAAACAATTTAAAATCCTTAATATAAAAGACAATCATACATCTCATACAGACCATACATAAAGCGGAACGGCCCAGGGGAATCAATTCCCCCATGCCTGACGGCAGAGGTGGGTTTTGAGGAGTTTGCAAAAGGCAAGGAGGATGGGGGCAATTCTAATCTCCAGGGGGAGCTGGTTCCAGAGGGTGGAGCTGCCACAGAGAAGGCTCTTCCCCTGGGTCCCGCCAGACGGCATTGTTTTGTCGACGGGACCTGGAGAAGGCCAACTCTGTGGGACCTAACTGGTTGCTGGGATTCGTGCGGCAGAAGGTGGTCCCGGAGGCTTCATAGGTCATAACCAACACTTTGAATTGTGACCGGAAACTGATCGGCAACCAATGCAGACTGTGGAGTGTTGTTGTGACATGGGCATACCTGGGGAAGCCCATGATTGCTCTTGCAGCTGCATTCTGCACGATCTGAAGTTTCTGAACACCCTTCAAAGGTAGCCCCCTGTAGAGAGCGTTACATTGAATGGTCATTTACTGAAATGTTGTAAGTTGAGGACTACATGCACTGAAATTGCAGCTAGCCTTAACTTACAACATTTAATAATGGTTTGTAGTTACAACAGCAGTGGAAAAAAGTAATCTATGACTATTTTTCACACTACTGACCATTGCAGTATCATGCCCTTCATGGCATCGGACCAGAATATCTCCGAGACCGCCTCCTGCCGCACGAATCCCAGCGACCGATTAGGTCCCACAGAGTGGGCCTTCTCCGGGTCCCGTCAACTAAACAATGCTGGTTGGCGGGTCCCAGGGGAAGAGCCTTCTCTGTGGCGGCGCCGGCTCTCTGGAACCAACTCCCCCCGGAGATTAGAACAGCCCCTACTCTTCCTGCTTTCCGAAAACTCCTTAAGACTCACCTTTGCCGTCAGGCATGGGGAAACTAAACATCTCCCCTGGGCATGTTAATTATACATGGTATGCTTGTGTGTGTGTTTGCTATTACATGGGGTTTTCTTAAATCGTTAAATATTTTAATTTTAATTAATTGGATTGTTGTGACTGTTTTTACTTGTTGTGAGCCGCCCCGAGTCTTCGGAGAGGGGCGGCATACAAGTCCAACTAATAAATAAATAAATAAATGTGATCATGAATCGTATTTATGACGGCCACAGTCTCTTTTTGTGACCTTCTGACAAGCAAAGTCAATGGAGAAACCAGATTCACTTAACAACCACATGACAAATTTAATAAGGGATTCACTTAAAAACTACGTCAACAAATGTGGGCCAAACTCACTTAACAACCGTCTCGCTTGGCAATGGGGAGTTTGTCCTCCACCTTTAAGATAAAAGTCTATGCAGAAAAACGAAGATGCACTAGGAAACGCCACTTGTCGACTTCAGAAAATTGGGAATTTTGTGTGTGTGCTTCTTTTTTCACATCCGTTGTACAAACCGGTGTTTTTTTTAAAGGGGTCCAACTCATTGATGATGCTAGGAGTTGTCATAATATCTTTCTTCGCTTTCTCATCAACTTCTGATTCACCCCTTTTGAAAAGAAGAAAAGGTGGCTTACGAATTCAACATTTTGTGTTACGAAATTTTGTCCTAAGATAAAATATAGGAAATAGTATAAGGGCAGACTAGAGGGGCCAGGAGGTCTTTTTCTGCCATCAATCTTTGATGTTTCTATATTTATATTGTCCCATTGTCTTCTTTTTTATCTGTTATCTAATACATGCATAAATAATAATAATAATAATAATAATAATAATAATAATAGTAGTAGTAGTAGCAATAGTAGTAGTAGTAGTAGTAATAGTAATAGTAATAATAAAGGGTTGATATTCCTGGAGGCGTCGGCAATATGGTAAATGATTTAGCTTTACTAGATAAATGGTCAAAGCAATGGAAACTGCAGTTTAATGTTTCCAAATGTAAAATAATGCACTTGGGGAAAAGGAATCCTCAATCTGACTATTGTATTGGCAGTTCTGTGTTAGCAAATACTTCAAAAGAAAAGGATTTAGGCGTAGTGATTTCTGACAGTCTCAAAATGGGTGAACAGTGCAGTCAGGCAGTAGGGAAAGCAAGTAGGATGCTTGGCTGCATAGCTAGAGGTATAACAAGCAGGAAGAGGGAGATTATGATCCCGCTATATAGAATGCTGGTGAGACCACATTTGGAATACTGTGTTCAGTTCTGGAGACCTCACCTACAAAAAGATATTGACAAAATTGAACGGGTCCAAAGACGGGCTACAAGAATGGTGGAAGGTCTTAAGTATAAAACGTATCAGGAAAGACTTAATGAACTCAATCTGTATAGTCTGGAGGACAGAAGGAAAAGGGGGGACATGATCGAAACATTTAAATATATTAAAGGGTTAAATAAGGTCCAGGAGGGAAGTGTTTTTAATAGGAAAGTGAACACAAGAACAAGGAGACACAATCTGAGGTTAGTTGGGGGAAAGATCAAAAGCAACATGAGAAAATATTATTTTACTGAAAGAGTAGTAGATCCTTGGAACAAACTTCCAGCAGACGTGGTAGATAAATCCACAGTAACTGAATTTAAACATGCCTGGGATAAACATATATCCATCCTAAGATAAAATACAGAAAATAGTATAAGGGCAGACTAGATGGACCATGGGGTCTTTTTCTGCCGTCAGACTTCTATGTTTCTATGTACAGTAATAATAATTTATTAGATTTGTATGCCGCCCCTCTCCGAAGACTCGGGGCGGCTCACAACAATAACAATGTGCAATGTAACAAATCTAATATTTAAAAGGAAGTATCTAAAAACCCGTCATTTAAAAACCATACATCACAAATATACCATACATAAAACTATATAAGCCGGGGGGAGATGTCTCAATTCCCCCATGCCTGGCGATATAGGTGGGTCTTAAGCAATTTACGAAAGACATTGCTTTGTCCAGGTGAATATCCTGCTTTAAAGCACTGGTCCATCCAACATGCGAAGACAAAGATTGAATATTCCCAGGGTGTCATTATTGGGTTCCTTACTGGTACAGGCTACATTGTGCACTACTAGTAAAGAAACAGTGATGTGTGCAGAGCTGTGGGTGACTGGCAGGCAGGCGCACCCGTCCTGGTGAGATTTTGCTTTTGCACATGCGCAGGAAACAAAATCTCACACAAGAGGACACACACACATGAGAGAAATTTTGGCCATTTTTTTTGCTTCCGCGCTTGCAGCAGATTTCCTGGTGCACGAGAAAAAAATAGGATGCACACGAGAGAGATTTTGGTGATTTTTTTTGCTTCTCTGCATGGGCGGAAGAAAAAATAACCGAAATCTCGCACATGTGCGCATCTTCTCACGAGATTTTGCTTCATGCGCATGTACAGAAGGGACGCACTTGCCCGCCTGCCAGTCACTCAGAGCTGCGCACGCATCGCACTGGTAGTGGTGGTAAGCAGTAATGGGCAGCCAAATTTTTTACTGACACACTGTGGGTGTGGCTTATTTTGTGGGTGTGGCTTGATGGTCATGTGACTGGGTTGGAGTGGCTTGCCGGCCATGTGACCAGGTGGGAGTGGCTTGAATGATCATCATCGTGCAAGTGAACTGTTAAGTCCTCGACTTACAACCTCAGCAGTGTCATTTGCTGGGGTGACAACTTGCTTCGTGTTTCCCGCGCTCTCCTTGCTGGGTCGCCACTTGTCTCAGGCTGGGTAGCTAGGCGGATGGTTGCTGATCAGCTGTTGAGAAAAGAGGGGGGAGGAAATGGGAGTAGGATGGGAGTGGGGGAATGGTCAGCTGGAGCTGGGCACACAGCTTCATTTCCGCCGGTGGAACTGTGTTCCACCCTGTCCTGCCAGCTGCCCACCCCTGGTGACTGCCTTTTTCTAAATAACTTTTTAATGGGGTTTAATTTTAGATAATGTTTTAGTTTTAGAGAATGTTTCACTTCTTTTTTTTTATCCCTTTGTATCGATTTATTATTATTATTATTATTATTATTATTATTATTATTATTATGTCAATACAACACAGCAAACGAGATCACTATGATGGATTTCGTATTTCATCACCAGTCGGGCGCTTCCCAAGCACCTAGGACTGCGTGATGTAGTGGCGAATTATGTTTGCCGATCCCAGGAAAGTGGCCTTTTGCAATTGACAGATGGAGATTTTGTCAATTCCGATGGTTTTCAAATGTCCGCTGAGATCCTTTGGTACTGCGCCCAGCGGGCCAAGTACCACTGGGACCACTTTCACTGGCTTATGCCAGAGTCGTTGCAGCTCGATTTTTAGATCTTCGTATTTTATTAATTTCTCTAGCTGCTTCTCCTCAATTCTGCTGTCTCCTGGGATTGCGATGTCGATGATCCATACTTTCTTTTTCTCCACAATCAGGATGTCTGGTGTGTTATGCTTCAGAATTCGGTCAGTCGGAAGTCCCACAGTAGTTTTGCTTGTTCATTTTTGACCACTTTTTCGGGCTTATGATCCCACCAGTTCTTTGCCCCACTGGTAAATGGTAGTTCCGGCACAAGTTCCAGTGGACTGGAATTATTATTATTATTATTATTATTATTATTATTATTATTATTATTATTATTATTAATGACATTTGTATGCCGCCCCTCTCCGGAGACTCGGAGCTGCTCACAACAACAAAACAGTTCTTTGGGATTGGGTGGCATAAAGGTGAAAAAATAAATTAAATAAATAAATAAAATAAATAAACACACACACACACAGTGTGTCATAAATGACCATAAGAGACTCCCTGTAAGTTCTCACCCACCTTGGTTCTTCTTGTGGAGGCTTCAAGGTGAGGCAGATGGAGGAGACTCCTTTTGAGGAACGAATTTCTGACTCTTGCCCTTTCCTGTCTGTTTTTTTTGGAAGGTCTTTGGCCATCGGTCATCAATACTCTTCGCTGGGCACTCAGCCCATTCTCTGCGGGAGCATCCCTGGTCTAGTGCCCAAGCAGCTTCGATTCTGCAGGAACTACGTCCAGATTATGCCCAGCGTGGCCGAAGGAGTGAAGATTGGCATTCAGGAATGCCAGCACCAATTCCGTGGAAGGAGGTGGAACTGTACCACGGTCAATGACAGCTTGGCCATCTTTGGACCGGTGTTAGATAAAGGTGAGTGTCCAGCAGTGATGGGCTTCTACGGGTACGGTCAGGCACGCAAAACCAGTAGAAAAAAATTGATTTCCCCCCCCCCCTCTGGGCTCCTAGTATGTTTTTCCTATCACAGTAAATGAGGTTGAATGTGTATAAATTTAGAAGAGCTTGATGTGAGTGACATAAAGTTGGCCAACTTTAAGCAAGTCACATGACCTTTAAGACACACCTCTAGTCACATGATAGCCAAGCCACTCCCATCTGGTCACATGGCCAGCAAGCCACACCCACAAAACAAGCCATGCCCACAAAACAAGCCACGCCCACAGTGTGGCAGCAAAAAACTTTTGCAGCCCTTCACTGGTATCATTTTAGAATAAGGAGGGAGGGTACGAAGGGGGATCAAAGGTTGGGTAGGAAAAGAGGACTTTGTAGAAATGAAGGAAGGTAGTGGTAGAATGTCTTGGTTCTTCCTTGGTTCATGACAAGATTAGGGTGAAGTTGTGTGGACTTCTGGAGGGTTCATCCGTGTGGTTGTATAATTTGAGCAGTTTCCAGCGAAGGATAAATCTGGTGAGATCAGCAGAGGTTACCTTAGGCACTCCATGAAAATGGAATTAAGATCTGTGGTCTTGTGAAACCAGCAGAGAGACTACCTTAGGCATTTCAGGGAATTAAGAGCTGTGGTGCCTCCTCTTTCTCCTCCTCTTCCTCGTTCTCTTTGTCTATATTCTGACCCACTCCTCCTCCTCCTTGTCTAACCTCTCCTTCTCCTCTTTTTCCTTCCCCTTCTCCTCCTCCATCTCTACCCTTTCCCTCTCTCATCAATTTTTTCCTTCTCCTCTTTTTTCCATGTCTTCCTCTCCTCTTTCCCTCCCCCTCCTTCTCCATGTCTATCATTCTCATCTATCTCCTCCTCCTCTTTTCCTCTACTCTTTCTTTCTCTTTATCATCTATCCTTCTCCTCAATTTCTACCATTCTTATCTATCTTCTTTCTCCTCCTCCTCTCTCTTCCCCTCTTCCTCGCTCTTTCCTTCTCTTTCTTGTCTATCCTCCTCCTCCTCTCTTCCTCTACTCTTTCTTTCTCTTTCTCATCTATCTCCTCCTCCTCTCTTCCTCTACTCTTTCTTTCTCTTTATCATCTATCCTTCTCCTCGATTTCTACCATTCTTATTTATCTTCCTTCTCCTCTTCCTCCTCTCTCTTCCCCTCTTCCTCACTCTTTCCTTCTCTTTCTTGTCTATCCTCCTCCTCCTCACCTACTCCTGCTTGTCTATTTTTCCTTCTTCTTCTTATCTATCTCTCCTCTTCCCGCTCCTCTCCCTCCCCGTCTCTTCCTCCATCCCTACTCTTCATCTTTCTCCTCCTTGTCTACCGCCTCTTCCTCCATGTCTACTATTCTCTTCCTCCTTGTCTACTTTCTCCTCTCTTTACTATGTGTCTTCTCCTCTCTCCCTTCCCCTTCTCCACCTTTCCCCTTCTCCTTCTCCTCATCTATCTCCTCCTCTTTCCTCCCCCCTCCTCAAAGTAATCATCCAAATTGGGTCTCCGAGAGAGGCCTACTCAGGGTGCTGGTGGTGGCGGCGATACTATTTCATAACTGAAGAATGTTGTCCCTGGAGGCAGAAAACAACCCCCCTACTTACAACAGCAGCCGGCTGGGTCGGTTGGGGGCTGGGAGGTGAACAAGGATTAAACATCTCAGCTACATTTTTTAGGGTGCCCTCGAGGGGAGGGGGACATACTTCTGCTCAGAAGGGAAAGATTTCAGCAACGCCAGCCTTCTCCTCTACCTCCCTCCTGTCCTATCGGCCACAAATACAAACGTCATCCTCACACACCAGGGTCCACAATCCCACTTACAACCCACACCAAAGATAAATGTCCTTCAGTTTCAAGGGAGAGTTGATGTCTCCCAGGAAACTTAAGAGCTGCCAGCCTGGACTGCTGCACTGCCCTCTGTAGGGGGGAGCTGCCCTTGGTACGTATCTTTCGACCGATTGCAAAATGCAGTGCTTTTGTGCAAGTCTGGATTCGCACACAGGTCGCCTCTTGGCGTTGGCTTGCAGGCCCAATTCAAGGTGCTGGTGGTAGGTTATTTGAACGACTGTCATTACCCAATTGCATTAGGGGTAGTGATTTCTCAAAATGGGTGAACAATGCGGTCAGGCGGTAGGGAAAGCAAGTAGGATGCTTGGCTGCATAGCTAGAGGTATAACAAGCAGGAAGAGGGAGATTATGATCCCACTATGTAGAGCGCTGGTGAGACCACATTTGGAATAATACTGTGTTCAGTTCTGGAGACCTCACCTACAAAAAGATATTGACAAAATTGAACGGGTCCAAAGACGGGCTACAAGAATGGTGGAAGGTCTTAAGCATAAAACGTATCAGGAAAGACTTAATGAACTCTACCTGTATAGTCTGGAGGACAGAAGGAAAAGGGGGGACATGATCGAAACATTTAAATATGTTAAAGGGTTAAATAAGGTCCAGGAGGGAAGTGTGTTTAATAGGAAAGTGAACCCAAGAACAAGGGGACACAATCTGAAGTTAGTTGGGGGAAAGATCAAAAGCAACGTGAGAAAATATTATTTTACTGAAAGAGTAGTAGATCCTTGGAACAAACTTCCAGCAGACGTGGTTGATAAATCCACAGTAACTGAATTTAAACATGCCTGGGATAAACATAGATCCACTGTAAGATAAAATACAGGAAATAGTATAAGGGCAGACGAGATGGACCAAGAGGTCTTTTTCTGCCGTCAGTCTTCTATGTTTCTATGTTTCTACCCAACCCACCAGAGGAGAAAGGCAGGAGATGGTTATGGGTCCCATCTTTTTTTATATATATATAATATTTTTTATTATTTTATGTAAACAAAACAATACAAACAGTAAAAAAAACCAACAACAAATAACATACAGAGGAGCTACAGTTGCTCCGCTCAAAAGTAGAAATCTTTTTTATACAAAAAGGAAAAACTAATTGTAAATTAGATCAAATCAGAGAAATACATTCTAATGTAAAACGTCACTACATAGCTTGTTCTTTCTAATAAGGTTTATGGGTCCCATCTTTTAAGGAGGTCCAGGTTAGGCAAAGTTGGCTCTTCTATGACTTGTGGACTTCCACTCCCAGAATTCCAGAGCCAATCGTGCTATCTCAGGAATTATGGGAGTTGAAGTCCACATGTCATAGAAGAGCCAAGTTTGCCTACCCCGATGCGGTCGGACACAGAAGAAGGGCCTTCTCCATGGCGGCTCCCTCCCCAATGGAGATTAAGATTGGTCTCCGGTTTGAGACCAATCCTAAAGGCCATGGAAACCAGGTTTGGCCCACAGACCTGAGGACTCTAGGGTGATATGGAGTCCCATCATGTGGTTGTTGATTGTTGTCACCAGGAGTGTGTGGATGCGTTGCTCTTGTTTGAACTGGTGGCTCATGACTGTAAGTCACCCGGGACTGGGGTGCGTGGTCATATAAGCCTCCCCCCTCAGTATGGCTTGGGCAGGGTGGGGGCAGGAGATAACTAGGTTGCAGGGCCACCAAAATCCATCTCCAGTGAGAAGCCAGGAGAGGACAAACTGCACAAAATGGAGCTATACTCTCTCTTACCTGTTGGGATTGTTGAATGAAATTTTGGGATCCCAAGCATCATAATTAAAGTGCGGGCTATATGGACCCAGGAAATGCAACACTTCTGTGTGTGGTTGGCTTCAACTTGGTTAGTCTGTTTGTGGCTTAGCAGCTGGGGAAAAACCCTGCCACTTTTGATTGTTGGATGGTTCAACGGATTTACCTTGTAGAGGTGGAAGAGGTCCTAAAGGTCATCTATTCCGACCCACTGTACATCCAGAAGCCCGGTTAGAGGTATTGCATCAAGCTAGACATAAAGTGGTTTGATATTAGCTTAGCTTGGGAGATAGTCAACTCTGCTGTATCGTTTTATGTGTGGTTGTGAGTTTTTATGGCTGGGTGTGATATGATAAGCGCCCATTCAATTTCCTCTCACTAATGACTGCATGACTGTAACTTGTTGCTTGTAGCCTTAAGATTTTTATTAATATGTATTGTTTCCTCGTTGCTTATTTGAGCCCTGTGACAATCATTAAGTGCTGTACTTCTTGACTCTTGACAAATGTATTTTTTCTTTTATGTACACTGAGAGCATCTGAACCAAAGACAAATTCATTGTGTATCCAATCACACTTGGCCAATAAAGAATCCTATTCTATTCTATTCTATTCTATTCTATACTATTCCATTCCATTCCACTATTGTGGACATTATCTGATGAATCTGGTTTGGTAAAGAGGTGTTTCATTGTGGGTTTCAGGAAGATCTAAATGAAACAAACACTTTTGGGGGTTTACTTCTTCCTCACAAATATCTTCTTCATAAGAAATGTGATTCTATAGAGGGAGTCTTCAACTTGCAGAAATTCATTTAGTGATAGTTCAAGTGATGGAGATGAAAACAGTGAGCTTATGACCATTTTTCACACCTAACAACCAATGCAGCATTCCCATGGTTACGTGATCAAATCAAGACCCTTGGCAACTTGTTCATAGATCTTTTGCGACCTTCCGACAAGCAAAGTCCATGGAGAAACCAGATTCACTTAACCCTGCTGTTCTGTTCGAAAAAAGTTCCTAATGTTATGTTCCCGGGTCACCCTGACCCGGACCAAAAACTCTTCATTTGCAGTGCTTATGTTTGGTCTTTTTGAAAGCTTTTTTCACCTGGAAACATGTTTGAACATTTCTGCACACAATGGAATGAAAATTGAACTGAAAAAATTAATCCTTATTGGTTTATTTTGCACATAAATGTGCCTCCCCCCCCCCGTTTTTGTGAAAGTTTTTTCAATTTATGGATAGTTTTGCTTGCAAAATCCATTCTATTTTACTAAAGTTGGTGTGGGATTGGTAGCTTGAACATTTCTGCACACAATGATATGAAAATTGAACTGAGAAAATTAATCCTTATTGGTTTATTTTGCTCATAAATGGGCCCCCATGCTTATACTCAAATAGGCTTATACTCGAGTAGGCTTATACTCGAGTATAAAATGATATGGTCTTATATTCAAAAATAAACCAATAAGAATCTTTTTTTTTTCAGTTCATTTCTATTTTTCTTATGTTTAGGATTGTTCAATTTAGTATATCAAAACTTTTGAGTTTATTGATAATTTTGCCTGCAAAATGCATTCTATTTTACTATTCTATTTTGGTGTGGGATTGGTAGCTTGAACCTTTCTGAACATAATGATATGAAAATTAAACTGAAAAAATGATCCTTATTGGTTTATTTTGCTCATAAATGGGCCCCCATGCTTATACTCAAATAGGCTTATACTCGAGTAGGCTTATACTCGAGTATAAAACAATAAACCAATAAGAGTCATTTTTTTCAGTTCATTTATATTTTTCTTATGTTCAGGATTGTTCAATTTAGTATATCAAACCTTTTGGGGGAAAATTCCTTAGGGATTTGTAGCCTTAAAAAATATAAATTGACACGAAATTCAAAAAGGATGGGGGGAGGGGCTTTTTGATCAAAATAAAAATATAAGTCTCAATTTTTCCAGTTCAATTTTCATATCATTATATTCATAAATGTTCAAACTAGTTTTCCAGTGGAAAAAGTTTTCAAAAAGACCAAATTCAAGTACCTAAAAAAAATCATTTTGATCCGGGTCTATATGACCCGAACAGAGTAAATGTGACTTTTTTTTTGCCAAGAAAAAAAATTTTCCCCCACCCCCACAAATATTTTTTTGATGATCAGCATTGTTAAATTGAGTAAATGAATGCGTAAGATTTTAAAGAATATTTCGGATTTGGAGCATAAAAAAATAAAAAGTGAAAATTGTTGCAAGCAGCCAGGGGGGGGGGAGGCCTTATTTCTGATGTTAAAAAAACAGTAAGAATCATTTTTTTCAGTTCCTTTATATTTTTCTTATATTCAGAAATGTTCAAGGTACCATTCCCACACCAACTCCAGTAAAATAGACTGCATTTTGCAAGCAAAACTATCCATAAATTGAAAAAACTTTCACAAAAACGGGGGGGGAGGCACATTTATGGGCAAAATAAACCAATAAGGATTAATTTTTTCAGTTCAATTTTCATTCCATTGTGTGAAGAAATGTTCAGACTACTTTCCAAGTGAAAAAAGCTTTCAAAAAGACCAAACATAAGCACTGCAAATGAAGAGTTTTCGGTCCGGGTCAGGGTGACCCGGGAACATAACATTAGGGAGTTTTTTTTTTTCAGCAAGAAAGAAACCTCCCACCCCCCCAAAAAAATTCTCATAGAGAGAACCCCTGAAATGATGAAAAGTCATGAAATTTCAAGTTTCAGATATGCAGGGAAAAATTTTTACAGGGTCTCAAACCTTGATTTCGGGTCTCACAGACCCGAACCATGTGACTTACTTAATGACTGCGGTGGTTCTCTCAACAACTGTGGCAAGAAAGGTGATAAAATGGAGCAAAAGTTACTCAACAACAGACTTAGAAACATAGAAACATAGAAGACTGACGGCAGAAAAAGACCTCATGATCCATCTAGTCTGCCCTTATACTATTTCCTGTATTTTATCTTAGGATGGATATAGAAACATAGAAACATAGAAACATAGAAGTCTGACGGCAGAAAAAGACCTCATGGTCCATCTAGTCTGCCCTTATACTATTTTCTGTATTTTATCTTAGGATGGATATATGTTTATCCCAGGCATGTTTAAATTCAGTTACTGTGGATTTACCAACCACGTCTGCTGGAAGTTTGTTCCAAGCATCTACTGCTCTTTCAGTAAAATAATATTTTCTCATGTTGCTTCTGATCTTTCCCCCAACTAACTTCAGATTGTGTCCCCTTGTTCTTGTGTTCACTTTCCTATTAAAAACACTTCCACGTCTGCTGGAAGTTTGTTCCAAGGATCTACTACTCTTTCTGTAAAATAATATTTTCTCATGTTGCTTTTGATCTTTCCCCCAACTAACCTCAGATTGTGTCCCCTTGACTTGGCTATAGAAATGTTGGGCTCAATTGTGGTCGTAAGTCAAGGACTCGATTTTCTAAAGAAATCTCAGCCTGGTGGTGACTTTGGGTGGCTGACAATGCCTGGAAACACAAGGATGGGCAATTTAAAAATAAAAAGAGCCCTCGTAATTGGAACACGGGTAACTAATTTAATTACACGCATACACATGATGCAGTGTTTCTGAGGCTGCTGCTTAGCTGACGAAATCGGCCTGAAAAACAAACACTTTGGGCCTGAGGGGAAGTGCCAGGTCTTCTAGGCCTTACGGATGGCTAACTTTTAAAATAAAGTATAATCACTTTTAATCAAGCCGGAGGATTTTTTAATTTACTGAAAGGATGAAGCAACTCCGGGGAAGAGAAAATTGAGCACAGATTAAAAACATAATAGCTCTGGTTCCATTTTTAAACACATAATTGCCTCTTCCTCTCAATGCTTTATACACACAAACACACAACACACACACATTAGTGGTGGGTTTCAAAAATTTTTACTATTGGTTCTGTGGCACTGGCTTGGTGGGCGTGGCAGGGAAAGGTCACTGCAAAATCCCCATTTCCTCCGGATCAGCTGGGACTCGGGAGGCAGAGAACGGATGGGAGTGGGCCAAGTCACAGGTGGAATTTATCTGTTCTCCAAACTACTCAAAATTTCATCTACCAGTTCTCCAGAACTGGCCAGAACCAGCTGAATCCCAACCTCTGACACATGCTTAAAGCTGGACTAGAGATAGATGAGATAGATTATTTTTTTATATATATATATAAATGTCACATGCTTTAGCTGAATTTGAAAATACGTACATACATACATGCATGTATGTATGTAGGTAGGTAGATGAGATAGGTAGGTAGGTAGATGAGATAGGTAGGTAGATGAGATAGATAGGTAGATAGATGAGATAGGTAGGTAGGTAGGTAGGTAGATGAGATAGATAGATAGGTAGGTAGGTAGATCAGATAGATAGGTAGGTAGGTAGGTAGATAGGTAGGTAGATGAGATAGGTAGGTAGGTAGGTAGATGAGATAGATAGATAGATAGGTAGGTAGGTAGATCAGATAGATAGGTAGGTAGGTAGGTAGATGACATAGATAGGTAGGTAGGTAGATCAGATAGATAGGTAGGTAGGTAGGTAGATGACATAGATAGGTAGGTAGGTAGATCAGATAGATAGATAGGTAGGTAGGTAGATAGGTAGATAGGTAGATGAGATAGATAGATAGGTAGGTAGGTAGGTAGATGAGATAGATAGGTAGATAGGTAGATAGATGAGATAGGTAGGTAGGTAGATTAGGTAGGTAGGTAGGTAGACAGACAGACAGACAGACACAGACAGACAGACAGGTAGATGCAAAAAAAAGAGGAAGAAATATTATCCCTGTCTGCCACCTTAATTTACTTATAAAGTCATCAAGGCAGATCAAACATAAATAAACAATCTGAGATCCAATGCTGTTCCAATCTGTGGTATGGCATGGACCAGAATACCTCCGGAACCATCTTCTGCCGCACGAATCCCAGCGACTGATTAGGTCCCACAGAGTTGGCTTCCTCTGGCTCCCATCGACTAAAAAATGTCATCTGCTAGGGCCCAGGCAAAGAGCCTTCTCTGTGGCGGCCCCGGCCCTCTGGAATCAATTTCCCCCAGAGATTAGAACCGCCCCACCTTCCTTGCCTTTCATAAGTTGCTAAAGACCTGAGATACCCCCCCAGGTATATATAGTTAATGCATGGAATGATTGTGTTGTATGGTTTTAATGTTGGGTTTTAGATGTTTTTAATATTAGATTTGTTATATTGTATTATTTGTTGTGAGCTGCTCCGAGTCCACAGAGAGGGGCGGCATACAAATCTAATTAATAATAATAATAATAATAATTATTATTATTATTATTAATAATTATTAATTATTATTATTATTATAGTACAGCACAGCAAACAAGATCACTATGCTGGATTTCGTATTTCATCACCAGTCGGGCTTCCCAAGTACCTAGGACTGCGTGATGTAGCAGCGAATTATGTTTGCCGATCCCAGTAAAGCGGCCTTTTGCAATTGACAGATGGAGATTTTGTCAATTCCGATGGTTTTCAAATGTCCGCTGAGATCCTTTGGCACTGCGCCCAGCGTGCCAAGGACCACTGGGACCACTTTCACTGGCTTATACCAGAGTTGTTGCAGCTCGATTTTTAGATCTTCGTATTTCACTAATTTATCTAGCTGCTATTATTATTATTATTATTAATAATTAATTAATTAATCAAATATCCGCAAAAATAACATCAAGCCCAGAGAAGACCCAGGGCCCCATAATTCAACAATTAATTAATCAAGTAATTAATTAATTAATTAATTAATTAATTAATTGTTGAATTATGGGGCCCTGGGTCTTCTCTGGGCTTGATGTTATTTTTGCGGATATTTGATGTCCCAGCAAGGTAACATCATCAGCGCCAGAAAGGGAGTGTGAGGCTTGTTTTCTGTTTACAACACAACACAATGCAATGCAATACTCCACTCCATTCCACTATTATGCTATGCTATATTCAATTATTATATTAGTTCTAAGAGGGGAGGGATTCAGTTCAGAAAATACAACTTCAGCAACAGAGTGATCAATGCCTGTAATGCAACTCTGTTGTTTCTTCCCCAAACACCCAAAACTTTAACCTCAGATTGTCTACTGTTGACCTCTCCCCACTTCTAAGAGGTCTGTAAGGGGCATGTATAAGCGCAGCATTTATTTATTTATTTATTATTTTTATTTACTTTATTTATTTATTTATTTATTCATTTATTTATTTATTTGTCAAACAAGTATAGTATTATAGTACATATTATCAAAACATAACATAACATAAGTAGAACGTAGCAATAGAAAGGATAATAAGACAGTAGGACAGGGACATTAGGCACAAAAGTGCACTTATGAATGCCCCGTACAGACCTCTTAGAAAGTGGAAGAGGTCAATTGTGCCTACCATCCCTGTACTTCTTTCCTATCATCCTCTTTATCACTTCCTTATACAGTACTTTGCCATGTTAATAACAACTATAACTCTATACTTGTATGACAAATATAATAAATATGAATGAATGAATGAATGAATGAATGTTACCAAATAGAAACATAGAAACATAGAAAGATAGAAGACTGACGGCAGAAAAAGACCTCATGGCCCATCTAGTCTGCCCTTATACTATTTTCTGTATTTTATCTTACAATGGATCTATGTTTATCCCAGGCATGTTTAAATTCAGTTACTGTGGATTTATCTACCACATCTGCTGGAAGTTTGTTCCAAGGATCTACTACTCTTTCAGTAAAATAATATTTTCTCACTTTGCTTTTGATCTTTCCCCCAACTAACTTCAGATTGTGCCCCCTTGTTCTTGTGTTCACTTTCCTATTAAAAACACTTCCCTCCTGGACCTTATTTAACCCTTTAACATATTTAAATGTTTCGATCATGTCCCCCCTTTTCCTTCTGTCCTCCAGACTCTACAGATGGAGTTCATTCAAATTGGGTCATGAAATGTGTGAAAGAAAAGTCCAAGATCAGAGAACATCAAGGTTCCCCTCCTCCTCCTCTTCCTCTTCCTCCCTGCGAACTCCTTTCCCTTCTGGCACTGCTGATATTCAATTCAATGCTTTCCGTGGAATGGCTAAAGTCTATTTCCAAAACGCCGGCAAGTTTCGGGGTTCTTTTAAGGCCACCCATCCTAACTTTGATTAGGAATCCCTGCCCTGCTCAAAGGCCAAGTCGGGGACGGAGGTGATTAACCCAGAATAAACAATCCCCCTTCCCCGTCGTCCTCCCACTTCAATGACAGCCCCCCCCCCGCCACACACCCAGCTGTGTATCTAAAACGCTCCGTGTTCAAGCCCTTGCCAGCCTACTCATTTAAATGGTTCGAAAAGAAAAAGGAAACCCATTAATTTTCGCTGCCCTCCCAAAGACACCCCAACATCGGACCCCGTTGGGCTGAGAGATGATCCGGAGCCTCTTTTAATGACCTCACGGGCGGCTGACCAGGGGAAGACCGGAGTCAACCTAATGAAGAAGTCGGATTTTGACTCTCCGGCTATTGTGGTGCAAATGGGGTCCCTCCCGTCTGCTATTGTTGGACCCCCGAAAGAGAGAGGGTCAGCATTCCGGCCCTGGGTTCCAGTTAATCAATCTGATTGGATTAGGGTCACCATGGTCCCTAATAGGGTCAAGGGTCGTGCCCAAGGGGATTAAGGGCTTTGTCGGAGGGGAGATGTAAAAGACCCCGGAGGAGGCTTGTCAATGGGGAAGGGAGGCAGGAGAGGGGGCAGGAGGGGAGGGCGGACCTGCCACGCGTAAGAATGGAGTCTGTAAGTGGGGAATGTAATTTGCCTCCTTCCTTCCTTCCCTATCTTCTTTCTTTCCTTCCTCTCTCCCTCTCTCTCTCACTCCCACCTTTCTTCCTCACTTTCCATTCTCTCTCTATCCTTCCACTCCCTTCCTTCCTTCTTTCTTTCTCCCTTCTTTCCTCCCTCCTTTCATCTTCCAGCCTTTCTTCCCCTCTCTTTCCCACTCCCTCCAGTTTCCCTTTCTCCTTCCTTCCTTCCTTCCTTCTTTCTCCCCTTCCCTCCCTCCTTTCCTTATCTTCCAGGCTTTCTTTCCCTCTTTCCCCCTCCCTCCAGACAGTCTCCATTTCTCCTTCCTTCCTTCCATTCCTTCCTTCATTCATTCCATCTCTTCCTTCCTTCCTTCCATTCCTTCCTTCCTTCTTTCCTTCCTTCCTTCCTACCTTCCCTCCCTCCCTCCCTCCCTCCAGGGCAATCTGTTCCATAGAGAAGGGGCCACCCCTGAAAAGGTTCTTTTACATGATCCCAGATTTTCGTATATATATTTTAGACGTTTATCCCACCACTCCTATTTTCTAAGTAACTCAAGGCAGTGAACATACCTAAAATTCTCCTTCCTGCTATTTACCCCACAACAACAGCCCTGTGAGGTGGGCTGCTGGGCTGAGAGAAAGGGACCGGCTCATTCACCTAGCCAGCTTTTGTGCCTAAGGCAAGACTAGAACTCACCGTCTCGTGGTGATTGGCCTAAAGACTAGCAGCCACCTCTTATGCCTAAGGAGGAACCACAATTCCCAACACCTCCTGGTCAGATGCAATACATACTTGTGTGGATTTTGGCCACGAGACAGGAAGCGGTGGAAGTGATGTGCCGGTGCCTGGAGGCTGTTGGGGCCTGGATGGGTGTCAACAGACTCAAGCTCAACCCGGATAAGACGGAGTGGCTGTGGGTTTTACCTCCCAAGGACAATCCCATCTGTCCGTCCATTACCCTGGGGGGGGGGGGAATTACTGACCCCCTCAGAGAGGGTCCGCAACTTGGGCGTCCGCCTCGATCCACAGCTCACATTAAAGAACCATCTTTCAGCTGTGGCGAGGGGGGCGTTTGCCCAGGTTCGCCTGGTGCACCAGTTGCGGCCCTACCTGGACCGGGACTCATTGCTCACAGTCACTCATGCCCTCATCACCTCTAGGCTCGACTACTGTAATGCTCTCTACATGGGGCTACCTTTGAAAAGTGTTCGGAAACTTCAGATCGTGCAGAATGCAGCTGCGAGAGCAGTCATGGGCTTACCCAGGTATGCCCATGTTTCACCATCACTCCGCAGCCTGCATTGGCTGCTGATCAGTTTCCGGTCACAATTCAAAGTGTTGGTTATGACCTTTAAAGCCCTTCATGGCACTGGACCAGAATATCTCCGAGACCGCCTTCTGCCGCACGAATCCCAGCGACCGATTAGGTCCCACAGAGTGGGCCTCCTCTGGGTCCCGTCAACTAAACAATGCCGGTTGGCGGGCCCCAGGGGGAGAGCCTTCTCTGTGGCGGCACCGACTCTCTGGAACCAACTCCCCCCGGAGATCAGAACTGCCCCTACTCTTCCTGCCTTCCGTAAACTCCTCAAAACCCACCTTTGCCGTCAGGCATGGGGAAACTAAACATCTTCCCCTGGGCACGTTGAATTTATATATGGTATGCTTGTGTGTGTGTATGTTAGTATAGGGGTTTTTCTTAAATTTATAATATTTTAATTAATTGGATTAATGTATTGGATTGTCTTTTCACTTGTTGTGAGCCGCCCCGAGTTTTCGGAGAGGGGCGGCATACAAATCCAAATAATAAATAAATAAATAAAATGTGGATACTGCAATAGCCATAAGTGGGAGAACCAATGCTAAGTCATTTTTTTCGATACCACTGTAACTTCGGTGGCCACTAAACAAATGGTCGCAAGTGAAGGACTTACATGCATCCTTCATCCAGGCATTATTGCCAGAAAAGCATCTGTCTACCGTGAGGTGGGTTCAGCCTTCCTTGGCAATTCCCAATTTAAAATGATGTCTTAAAAAGTTTGCCAATGGCCTCAGGCCGTTCACCCAAGACGTCCTTAAATTTCAGGAATTTCCCTTGTCATAAATCAAGACTTCATTGATGCCAAGTTGCTCCTCTTGTCTTGGTTGCAACAAACTCTGGAGACTTGGCGGATGTCAGGAAAAATCCCTCGGCCCACCCCCAGCCCCCAGTTTTATAAGCACCACAATGCAGGCAGCCTTTGACTTACGACCACAACTGAGCCCAACAACAGCTGCCCAGATTCCTTAGGGAATTGGGTGGCATAAAAATCAAATGGATGGATGGATGGATGGATGGATGGATGGACGGACGGACGACAGACAGACAGACAGATGAGATAGAATAGAATAGAATAGAATAGAATTTTTATTAGCCAAGTGTGATTGGACCCACAAGGAATTTGTCTTGGTGCCTATGCTCTCAGCGTACATAAAATAAAATATACATTTGTCAAGAATCATGTGGTACAACACTTAATGATTGTCATAGGGGTCAAATAAGCAATGAAGAAGCAGTATTAATAAAAATCTTAGGATATAAGCAACAAGTTACAGTCAAACAGTCAACATGGGATGGATAGATCGATCGATCGATCGATCGATCGATAGACAGACAGACAGACAGACAGACAGACAGACAGACAGACAGACAGACAGGCAAATATTCCTGTTGCTAGGCGACAGAGTTGTTCAATGTGTTTTGCTTCATTTTACCACCTTTCCTGCCACCGTTGTTAAGCGAATCGCAGCAATTGTTAATTTACAACATGGTTGTTAACCAAATCCAGCTTCCCAAATGGGCTTCTGACCATCAAGGGGTTGCAAAAGGGGATCAAGTGACCCCTGGGATGCTGCGACTGTTATAAATATGAGCCAGTTGCTAAGAGTCTCAATTTTGATCACGCGAACACGCAGCGGACGTAAGTGTGAAAAACAATCACAAATCATTTTTTTTTCAGTGCCATCGTAACTTTGAACAGTCACTAGGTTATAAACGAAGGACTATCTGTGTTTCCTGGCCGACATTCATTTATAAGCATGCTTTTTCTTACGTTCATTATGTTCTGAAATGTTATTGTTACTTTTTTTCCATTGCACACCGCTGGGATTTCTTTCTTATTTATTTATTTATTTATTTATTTATTTATTTATTATTTATTTATTGTTTAGATTTGTATGCCGCCCCTCTCCGCAGACTCGGGGCGGCTCACAGCAAGATACAGCAATTCATGACAAATCCAAATAAATTTAAAATATTTAAAAAGATTTAAAAAGAACCCCATTTACTAGCAAACACACACACAAACATACCATGCATAAATTGTACATGCCCGGGGGAGGTGTTTCAGTTCCCCCATGCCTGACGGCAAAGGTGGGTTTTAAGGAGTTTACGGAAGGCAGGGAGAGTAGGGGCAGTTCTAATCTCTGGGGGGAGTTGGTTCCAGAGAGTCGGGGCCGCCACAGAGAAGGCTCTTCCTCTGGGGCCCGCCAACCGACATTGTTTAGTTGACGGGACCCGGAGACGGCCCACTCTGTGGGACCTAATCGGTTGATGGGATTCGTGCGGCAGAAGGCGGTCTCGGAGATATTCTTCTTTCCCTTCAGAGTCCAAAACTGAATTGCAAAATTGGGCAGGTGTGAAAGAAAGATGGACTGAATGCAAAGAATCATTGGATTTTCCATAGGGGAATTGGCAAAGCTGAACTTCTTAAAAACTCTTTATTTTTATTATGGCCATACTAGGAAGAAAGAGACCCAGGAGGAATAGGTTCCCCCATTCCCCAGGGTGGACTTCAGGATCCATAATCCTGAGCCAAACATGCTGCTGGGGGATAATGGGAGCGGAGGTCCAAGTGGTATGGAGAGAGTCATTTTCATTCATTGCACAGGTTTTGTGACGTAAGGAATGGGTGCTGGAAACTACAAGTAAGTAGTTTTTGATTTTAACTACTTTAAGACAACCCAAAGTTTCAGACAATTGCAGAGCCAGCTTTGCCCCGTTTTACGACCTTTCTTGCCACTGTTGTTAAGTGAATCAGTGCGGTCGTTAAATTAGTAACATAGGGCTGTTAAGCGAATCTGCCTTTCCCCCATCATGTGACCCTGGCAAGCGTCATAAATGTGAGTCAGTTGCCATGTGGCTGGATTTTGATCATGTGACTATGGAGGAAACTGCCATGGTCGTAAGTGTGAAAAATGGTCATAAGTCCCTTTTTTCACTCACTTTAAGACAGCTGACGTCACGTGATCCCCTTCTGCGAGCCATGTCAACAGGGAAGCCCAATTCACTTAACAACTGTGATGCTTTCTTGAGAATTGAAGTGATTCACTTAACAACGGTGGCAAGAAAGCTTGCAAAAAAGGGGCACCCTTCACTTAACAACTTCTCCACTTAGAAATGTTGGCCTCCCTTATGGGTGTAAGTCGAGGACCACCTGCAACAGGAAGGCTCCTTTGAGGTCGTAATTCGAGGACTACCTTCTACTGAATTTGTCGGCTTGAATTTTGGCTTTGGGGAAAACCCAAGAGAGAACGAGAAAGAGGAAGGAACAAGACATTTTTTGCTGGCATCTTTCCGTTCATTTGAATACACCCTTTGGATATTTGAATTTTTGCCCAGAAATGGCATAGAATGAAGAACACTTTAATTAAATTCCTACATCTTGTGTACAAAGAAATAGTTAGTCAAATGAGAAAGACATTAATCATGTCCCAGTGAGTCAACCTAAGGAGCCAATTGTCGATTAACATAGGTTTTGAAAGAGGAGGTAGAGGATGCTGCAACAAGAAAATTGATAATTAAAAGGAGAGATAACATAACCCGAACAATCATGGATAAATTCTCCCCTGGGGGGCTGGGAGGGAATCAGCTTAGGAAATCGATCAAAACCGCAAAATATGCTTGAAAATGCAGGGAAAAGCTACTGGGTTTAGAGAGCTGTGAGTTTGAGAAACTTCACGCAGGAAAGTAACGAGAATGAAACCCCCAGGGAGAGAAATTAGGAGGTTTAAGGGGTTTAGAAATGGTGGGGGCGTCCTTTGTGGTCTCAGAGTTTGGGAGGGTTTTTTCTTGCAGACATTTCATGACCCAACTAGATAATATCATCAGTGCTAGAAACTAGAATCACCCCCTACTTTCCAGCATTGATGACATTACCTAGTTGGGCAATGAAACACCTGCAAGAAAACCATAAACTCCTAGAGCTACCAAGGACCCCACAGTTCTCCTCCTCTTCCTCATGCAGTCTGCAACCCATCCCTTTTCAGAACTGATGACATTACCTAGTTGGGTCATGAAACGTCTACAAGAAGAGCCCCAAGCTCAGAGACCCCCAGCAAATATATTTGCTTAACACTGCTGCCGCCAAAAAAAATATTGTCAAAGCCTACAGCCATAATAATAATAATAATAATAATAATAATAATAATAATAATAATAATAATAATTTATTAGATTTGTATGCCGCTCCTCTCCGAAGACTCGGGGCGGCTCACAACAATAATAAAAACAATGTTACAGTGGAACAAGTCTAATATTAAGAGAAAAAGACATATAAAACCCTATCATTTAAAACCAAAAAACACATACATACCAAACATAAAGTATAAAAGCCTGGGGGAGGGGTGTCAATTCCACCATGCCTGGCGATATAGGTGGGTCTTGAGTAGCTTACAAAAGACAAGGAAGGTGGGGGCAGTTCTAATCTCCCGGGGGAGTTGATTCCAGAGGGCCGGGGCTGCCACAGAGAAGGCTCTTTCCCTGGGGCCCGCCAAATGACATTGTTTAGTCGACGGGACCCAGAGAAGGCCAACTCTGTGGGACCTTATCGGTCTCTGGGTTTCATGCGGTAGCAAGCGGTTCCGGAGGTACTCTGGTCCAATGCCATGTAGGGCTTTAAAGGTCATAACCAACACTTTGAATTGTGACCAGAAACTGATCAGCAACCAGTGCAGGCCACGGAGTGTTGTAGAAACGTGGGCGAATCTGGGAAGCCCCACGATGGCTCTCGCGGCCGCGTTCTGCATGATCTGGAGTTTCCGAACACTTTTCAAAGGTAGCCCCATGTAGAGAGTGTTGCAGTAATCGAACCTCGAGGTGATAAGGGCATGAGTGACTGTGAGCAATGACTCCCTGTCCAAATAGGGCTGCAACTGGTGCACCAGGCGAACCTTGGCAAACGCCCTCCTCACCACAGCCGAAAGATGGTCGATGATCCACTTAATGAGTGGCACAACTGACCGTTGTAATTCCGGGCTCAATTATGATTGCAAGTTAAGGAGTACCTGTGTATCAATTTTTGGCAAGGTCACTTAGGTGATGGCATATGATGATGTGGGGTTTTAAAAGCCAATTGCTAAGATCAAGAATTTGAATGAAAGCAATGCCAAAGGGCTCAAGGTAGTCCTCAAAGTTACAACCGTTCGTTTAGTGACTGACCAAAGTTAAAGCAGCACTGAAAAAAGTGACTTATAACTGTTTTTCACACTTAATGACCGTTGTAGTAGTAGTAATAATAATAATAATAATAATAATAATAATAATAATTACGCCGCCCCTCTCCATGGATTCGTGATCAAAATTCGAACAGTTGGCAAATGACTCGTATTTATGACCGTCATAGTGTCCCGATTCTCCTTTTCCAACCTTCTGACAAGCAAAGTCGATGGGGAAGCCAGATTCAATGAATAACTGTGTTGTTAGGATAACAGCTGCCAGGGGATTCTATTAAGAACTGTGGCAAGGATGGTGGTAAAAACTAATTAAACAGTTTAGAAGTGGAAATTTGCTAAAATAAATAAATAAATTCGAGGCTCCGTGATTGTCATAAGTCAAAAACTTGCATCTTAGAGCATGAATTGAACGTGCCTTTTAGAGCATGTCTAGAGGATTCTGGGAGTGGAAGTCCTCCCCTCTTAAAGTTGCTAAACGTAAGAAATCCTGGCCTAGCCTGATCCAATTATTCTAGAGAATGGGAGGTTGGGTGTCTTTTCTTGAACTAAAACATCAAACAACAAAGCCCCAAATGTTTTCACCACCTCTCTTTCCTTGCAAAAACACCCATGTCTTAAATCTGGCTAAGAAAAGCGTCTCTGCTCAACTTACCTGCGCCTAAATTTCAAGATCTCATCCTTCTCGGCTTGACTCCGTCGGACGGTGGAGCCGGCAGGGCTTGCAAAGTCGGCCCCTGATACCTGCTGGGGTGACTTTATCCCTATTTTGTGACGAGAATGTCACGGTGCGTTAAGCTCACAATGGCCCGGAGATATTTTATATGAAGTTTGCTTTGGTCCCTGATTAGCAAGACCCCAAACTAAGTCATAGCAACGTAAAACTATGCGTCCGCTCGCCGGCAATTGGGAAATTCTCCATTCAAAACGGTGGCATCGAACAATTGCGAGGGCGTGTGAATTGTGGGGAGAAAAACACATTTTGCTCGATACGCAGGGCCTTAATCTGCCCGTCGCTGGGATATTGTGCTCTGAGCAGACCCCAGCAGGGCGTGGGGCGAAGGTCCCCCTCAACGGCCCCTTTTTCTTGGCCTGAGTTAATGATATACTGATGTTGTAGCCTCCCCTTAGCAAGACGATACAAGGCGTGGATGAAAAGCAGGGTCTTGCGAACACATCCTAAACGGCTGAACATTTTTGAGGGAGGGGCTGCAGGTCACTTACAGTGGGGCAGGCAGGGGGATCCCTTGCGAAACACGTCCAATGCTCCACTTGGCCACAAGACTGGGCTTCGATATGCTGCAATACATGGAGTCCTCAGCTTATGACACCAATTAAACCTTTGGTTGTTAAGCGAAACAGTTGTTAAAGTGAGTTTTGCATCCATCTTTCTTGCCCCGGTTGATAAGTGGATCACTGTGGTTGTTTATTGGAATCCGGCTTTCCTATTGACTTAGCTTCTCGAAAGGTGACATAACTGTGGGATTACTGTGACCGTCCTAAATATGAATCCGTTGCCCAGCTCTGGAATTTTGATCACGTGAGCAATGGGATGCTGAAATAGTTGTTAAGTGTGAAAGCTGGTCATAAGTCACTTTTTTTTTAACCTACGCATATAGTGTGACCCAGAAGGGTCTTCTCTGCAGTGGCTCCATCCCTGTGGAACATCATTCCTGCAGAGAAAACATTTGTCCCACACACTTTGACATTCTTTTCAAAAGTCCTTAAAGACAAAGGTGTGACCATTTGGCCTGTGGACCCCAGGGTGGTATGGAACCCATAAAGCGGTTTCCATAGAAGAGGATATTAGTTGGAGATTGGTGGGGTTCTTGGAGCTCTGAGTTTGATTATTTTCTGACCCAACTAGGGAATATCATCAGCGCTACGAGGCAGGGGATGGTCCTGGAGAGGAGGAAGAGGACTGCTTTGGGCAAAATGGAGCTGCCCACGTATGCAAGGTTGCCTGGTGCTCACAAACAACCATCCCTTCCCCCTCCTCCCAATCCACAAAACCAGAAACTCTGTCCTGGCATACAAGCAGAGCAAATTCTTAAGGCACTGATTATGTTACCAAGTTGGGTCACGAAATGGCTGCAGAAAGCAACAAAGACCCCACAGTTCTCCTCTCTGCAAAGCCCATTCCCTTCTAGCATTGATGATGTTACCTAGTCAGGTCTTGAAACGTCTTCAAGAAAACCACTCAGCTCAGAGACCAACAAGGACGCCCACAAGTGACTGGTTCAGTTGCTGTCACTGGGGGTGGCTGGATATTGACTTCACTCCTTGGGGCCTTTTGTTTTCAGCTCGAATGTCGATGCAAGCTAAATTGTACAGGGAGTCCTGAAAAAAGTGACTTATTTATTTATTTATTGGATTTGTATGCCGCCCCTCTCCGGAGACTCGGGGCGGCTAACAGCAATAATAGACAGCGTATAACAATAATCCAATACTAAAAACAATTTAAAACCCATTATAATAAAAAACCAAACATACATACACACATACCATGCATAAAATTGTGAAGACCTAGGGGGAAAGCGTATCTCAGTTCCCCCATGCCTGGCGGCAGAGGTGGGTTTTAAGTAGCTTACGAAAGGCAAGGAGGGAGGGGGCAATTCTAATCTCCGGGGGGAGTTGGTTCCAGAGGGCCGGGGCCGCCACAGAGAAGGCTCTTCCCCTGGGTCCCGCCAAATGGCATTGTTTAGTTGATGGGACCCGGAGAAGACCCACTCTGTGGGACCTAACTGGTCGCTGGGATTCGTGTAGCAGAAGCCGGTCCCTGACTTGTTACTGTGTTTCACACTTATGACCACTGTGGCATCCCCCTGTGGTCACGTGATCAAAATAAGTTGCCCTCAGTCAGTGTGAGTGAACCCTAATCCAGCTCTTAAGATAAAAGTTAAAAAAAAATCAAATTAATTGATTGATGAGGCAGGAGCCTGCTGTGATATGAATCCTGCTCCCGGATCAGATCCTATTTGTGTGTCTGTGTCAAAACAACAGGAATAGTTAGGCGAATTGTCTCTGGAGTTAATTTTGGAAGTTTTCCAAATTTTGATTTTTGGGAAGTCAAGTTTTGATTTGAAGGTGCGCAATTCGCCGTGTTCTTACAAACTTGGACGTGTTGCCTAAGTAACCCAAACATATGTTCCACCTACCGTGAAGATATACACCATTTCTTGGCAGGGATCTAGGCTTTAATAACTTTCCTGAAATTATTAAATGGGTTATTTATCTGAAAGGAGCATCGGGCGCCCTGAGGATAATTTCATGCACCCATTCAAACACGACAAGGTCTTATCAAACAGTTTGAACAAAGCATAAACTCAAAATTGAATTTTTGGATGCCAGTCAGAAGCTAGTCGTTGTCGACTTACAACCACAATCGTTCGACGTTGCAGTGCCGTCCCCAAAAGGGGGACTTACAACCATTCCTCTCACTTATGACCATCACAGCATCCCCATGGGCTCGTATTTATGACGGTTGCAGCCTTCCGGGGTCATGTGATTCTCTTTTGTGACCTTCCCAGCCGGCTTCTGGCGAGTAACATCAACAAAGGGAGCTGGATTCGCTTAACAACCATGTGATCCGCTTAACAGCTGCAGAGATTTGTGTGAGAATTGTGGCAATAAGGGTCATAAAAGCAGGCTGCCTCAGTTAGCAAGAGATATTCTGCTTCTAATTGCAATCATAAGTCGAGGTTGCAAAATGGGACAAAGCAACTGTCTCGCTTCGCAACAACATTTTCAGCTCAGTTGTCGTTGTAAGATGATACAAACTAAATTGCACAGGGAGTCTTGAAAAAGTGACTTGTTACTGCTTTTCACGATTACAACCACTGCGGCATCCTCGTGGACACATGATCAAAATTACGACGCTTGACAACAAAGTTCATAGTTATGATGGCTGCAGTGTCCCAGGGTCACCTGATCTCCCTTTTGTGATCTTTTGACAAGCAAAGTCCATGTGGCAAGAAAGGTCGTTAAATGAAGCGCAATTTACTCAACTGTCTCACTTAGCAAGGGAAATTTGGAGCTTAGTTCTGTTTGTAAGGACCACCTGTATCGCAGCTTTTTCAATACGAGCTTATTTACCTTGGAGAATGTCTTAGGTATAGCATGAAAATTAAAAAAGAATAATCTTTGCATCTTTGTTAGTTGTCGAATGCATTTTGGGTCCCTTCCATTCTTTCCTTTGACCTTTCCCCCTTTTTATTTCAGCTTAAATCTTAAATGTTTGGTTCTGAATTTTAATAGAGTTATGAGAAAGAGAGAGAGAGAGAGAGAGAGAGGGAGAGAGGGAGGGATGCCTGCCACCACCATTTTGAATTTTTTCTCTTGCTTCCCTTTATTGCTAAGGATTTTTTTTTTAATTATTCTAATGCTTGAAGCAAACAATCTGTTTCTACAGATCCCATCGCGATGAAATCATGAAGATACATGGAAAAATTTCCTTTCCTAGACACCTAAGTTTCCCGGGGCAAAGGGAGAGAGAGAGAGATTTTTTTAAAAGAAAAAAAAAGAAAAAAATAATCGTTTATGATTCCCCAAGAACATATAATGCAGCAATCAAAACTATTAAACTTTGGCAAGGCACCAGGTTGAGGTAGAGATTATCCCAGAAGAAGAAAAAAATATTGCAAAGAAAAAAGGAGAGAGGGAGAGACTTGGAAGTTTTTTTAACCTACCTGTAATTTATGGAGAACGCCACAGATGCGTGGGAAGCTGAACCCGAAGGCTGGAAAGGAATTAAACAAGATGGGAGGGATAAACCACAAGTTTTGGATCCTTGCTTTCGGCAAAAATATTGGGCACGTTGGAAACCAAATATTGATTCGGAATTGCTTCTCGCTTTTGCTTTTTGTATGCCAAGAGCAAATGTCTGCCTGTCGAAATCTATTGACAGAGGAGACCATGTCTCAGTTTCTGTAGGCTGAGGTGGATCCGAGTTGTGGTTCTGCGTGATACCTGTTGTTGGGTTTTGGAGGAAATTGTAGTGCATTTAGGATTAGGGTTGGAACTTGGAGGAGGTCCTTGGTATGCTCTGAGTCATGGCCTAACCAGGGAATGTGGTCAGTGCTAGAAGGAAAGTGGGGCTTAGCAGAGGACGAGGAAGAGGAAGAGGGTGACTGTGGGATCATTGGTGCTGTCTGAGTATAGTTTTTTTTAAAAATTATTTATTTATTTAGTCTAATACATAATGTAGGTATGTGAGGATATAACCATAGCAACATACATCAATAGAAGAATAGGGGTGAAAACATTAGGAATAATATAGAAGAAATTATCATTGGGAATAATGGAGTTCATATTCATGAAGCTAGTAAAAACATAAGAGAGACCTTAGGACAGGGGATGGAAGGCACACTGGTGCACTTATGCACCTCCCTTACAGTGATTTTCTTGCAGATGTTTCATAATCCCACTAGGAAATATCAACAATGCCAAAAGGGAGTGAGATTTGTAAAGGAGGAGGAGGAAGAGGAAAATTGTGAGGTCGTTGGTGTTCTCTGAATTTGGTGGTTTGCTTGCAAATGTTCATGAAACTCATGAACTCAAAGTCATGAACTCAACTAGGGAACCTCATAAGAGCTAGAAGTAAATGGGTTTTGCTCCCTGTTTATATTCAGTAACCTACCTTGTGGCTGGGGTGTGGTTTTCTCTTTGGTGACACCTTGAGGATATTGTTTTCTGATTAATTTTTTTATCTAGTCTTAATCCCTGCCTATCTAGAGAGGATGCATTTGGATCTATTTCCTTTCCCTCGTCACTTTTGTCTCTTTTGAATGGCATGTAAAGATGGCTTATCTCAATGTGTCCATGGATCTCCAAGGTGTCTGAATGCCAAACTTTCAGGAACTCCCTAGCCTTTTAGGAGTCAACTTGGTATAGGATACTCACAGATATGCTCAGTAGAAACGTTGGTTGACAAGTGTCCATGTGTTGTGAAATTTAAGAGTTTTCATCATTTCGTCATCCGATTCCTAGTTGGGTTTGAACATTCCCTCTGCTCGTCTCCTGCCTGGCTGCCTTACATAGGGATTGTTACAGTGATTATACTGTATGTTTTGGATGGCTTCTGGGGAATTTTCTTCTTGAACTACTGGGTCAACAGAGGCGGTCCTCAGCTTAGAATCATTCATTTCATAGTTCCCTCTAAGCTGAGCAGTGAGCAATCGCTCACTTAAAAATCATCATCAACTCAGAGTTTTCCAAACCTGCCCAGAAGCCGAGAGGGAAAGAGTGAGAGGGAAGGAGAGAGAGAGGAAGAGAGGAAGAGAGAGAAACAGATAGAAAAAAGAGAGGAAGGAAAAGAGAAAGAAAAAGAATGGGAGTAAGGAAGAGAGAAAGAAAATCAAAATCTAGTTTGAAACTAGCTCAACTATTTAAGTGGCATTTTGATATTGATAGAGTTGCCCTATTATGAGCTCACTGTGATAGACACACAGTACAGTATTTTATTTTGAAATTCTCTGAGGCAAAACAGGGTGGGTTTTTTATTTGTTTGTTTGTTTGTTTGTTTATTTATTTAGACACTATACTTTTCCGCCCACCCCCCCAAAAAATTATAGGGAACAGATTCATTTAGTGACCGATATTACAACACCACTGAAAAAACCAGAACACAGGTAGTTCTCAACATATGGACCATAGTTGAGCCCAGAATTTATTTTGCTAAGTGAGGTTTGCCCCATTTTATGACTTTTCTCACCACAGTTGTTATGTGGATCATTGCAGTTGTTAAGTTAGTAACATGGTTGTTAAGTGAGTCTGGACTTCCCCATTGACTTTGTCAGAAAGTCGCAAAAGGCAAACACGTGATCCCGGGACACTGAGACCGTCATAAACATGAATATAAATATAAATATGAATCAATTGCCAAGCATCTGAATTTTGATCGCATGACCAAGGTGAGGCTGCAATGGCTGTTAAGTGTGACAAACAATCCAAAGTTCACTCTTTTCAGTCCCATTGTAATTTCAAACAGTTATTAAATGAACTGTTATAAATTGAGGACTACCTGTAGCAGAATTACAGCATTGTAATGGATCTTGGAAGTTATCTAGTCCAACCGCTTGCTCAAGCAGGAAACTCTATCATTTCAGACAAATAGAACAGAACAGAACAGGACACAATAGAGAACAGAACAGGACCCGCTCTGGGTCCTTGGAGAGGGGTGGCATACAAGTCCAATAATAATAAAGAGAACAGAATATGGAATGGAGTGGAGTGGAACAGAACATAATTCTTTATTGTGTGGGATTGCACACACAAGGAATTTGTCTTTGGTGCAGATGCTCTCAACGTACATAAAATAAAATATACATTTGTCAAGAATCATGAGGTACAACGCTTAATGATTGTCACAGGGGTCAATAAGCAATGAGGAAACAATCAATATTAATAAAAATCTTAAGGATACAAGCAACAAGTTACAGTCATACAGTCATAAGTGGGAGGAAATGGGTGATAGGAAAGATGGGTAAAAACTAATAGTAATAGTAGTGCAGACTTAGTAAATAGTTTGATAGTGGTTCAGGGAATTATTTGTTTAGCAGAGTGATGGTGTTTGGGAAAAAATGTTCTTGTGTCTAGTTTTCTTGGTGTGCAGTGCTCTGTAGTGATGTTTTGAGGGAGGGAGTTGTTTGTCCAACGTCGGTGTTGGAAGTGACTTATTTTCATTTTTCGCGCTTAAAGCCGTTGCAGCATCCCCACGATTGATTGTTTATTTATTTATTATTTATTAATTGGATTTGTATGCCGCTTCTCTCCGAGGACTCAGGGCGGCTCACAACATATCAAAGAAAACATAACAATATATCTGAATCCAATTAATGTAATTAAAAAACGTAAAAGTTCTAATACAATTAAAAACATTCATTACCATTCACTCCATGAAACAGACTTAGACACTCCTTGGTCAGGGGGGAAGATCTAAAGACCCCAGGCCTGGCAGCATAGACAAATCTTTAAACTCTTTTGGAAGGCAAGGAGGGTGGGTCCGGTGCGAATCTCTGGGGGAGAGCTGATTCCAAAGGGCCGGGCCCCCCACAGAAAAGGCTCTTTCCCTAGGTCCCACCAAGTGACATCGTCTGGTTGATGGGACCCTGAGGAGGCCGACTCTGTGGGACCTGACCGGATGCTGGGATTCGTGCGGCAGAAGGCGGTCTCGGAGATAATCTGGTCCGATGCCACGTAGGGCTTTGTAGGTCATGAATTGTAGGTCACTTTGAATTGAGTCCGGAAACTAATCGGCAGCCAATGCAGTCCGCAGAGTGATGGTGAAATATGGATATGCCTGGGAAGGATCATAACCACTTGGTGGCTGCATTTCAGATGATTTGAAGTTTCATGTGATCAAAATTCAGGTGGTTAGGAACTGACTCATATTTACGACTCCCAGGGTCATGAGCAAAGTCAATGGGGGAAGCCAGATTCACTTAACAACTGTGTAACTCAACTTAACAACCAAAGGGATTCACTTAACAACTGTAACAAGAAACATTGTAAAATTGTGGCAAAACTCACTTTAACAGCTGTCTTGCTTAGAAACAGACATTTTGGTAGTAAGTCGAGGACCATCTGTATTGGATACTGGTGAATATTGTGTGAATATTAGCCTACTGTACTGGCTGGGGATTATGAGCGTTAGAGTCCCACCTTACTCATGGCCTGAGGTTAGGAAGTTTGCTTTGGTGCTCCACCAAAACCTGTCTAACCGCCTTCCGGAGTTGGCTAACATTTCTCTTTAATTGCCCACTTCCCGAATTAATCTGTTCGGGGGCTCACATAATCCAGGGAGCACTCTGTTGGCTAAGCAGGCTAGACTGAGCAATAACCAAGCTTTGCAGGTACACAAGACAACCACTAGAAGATTAACCAGCGTGTTTCTAAGGTGATGTCAACTTAGACAATAAATCATTTTAGTGTAATCCACAGAAGCCCAGTGCTATAAAATAATATAAATGCAACTGGAAGTATCTTTAAAAACAAGAACAACACTAATTCAGAACAGGCAGTCCTTGACGTATGACCACAAGTCATCCTAAAATTTATATTGAACGAGCGTTGTTTCATTTTACGGCCTTTGTTTGCCACAGTGGTTAAGTAAATCACTGCAGTTGTTAAAAGAATCTGTCTTCCCCATTGCCTTGTCTAAAGGTCACTAAAGGGGATCTCGTGACCCGGGGCGCTGCGACCGTCATAAATATGAATCAGTTTCCAAGCATCTGAATTTGATCACGTGGCAATGATCATAAATTTGGGGGAAAAAAACATTTTATAAAATTGCTGTTGTAATTTTGAACAGTCTCTAAGTGAAATGTTGTAAGACAAGGACTTCCTGTGAATCAATAAAATAAAATAATAAAATGGAGAACAATGGTCCTCAGCCACTTTTTTCAGTGCCATGGTAGCTTCGAATGGTCACTAATGAACTGTCATAAATTAAGGACTATCTGTAGAAGTGAAGAGAAACACCCTTATTATTATTATCAATATTAAAAGATACATTTTATTTATTCAACTAATTTCTAGATCGTCCACCTTCCCTTAAGTGACCTTTGGCCCTTTACACATGGAACAGGGTAGTTCTCGAGTTATGACCATAATGGAACCCCAAATGTATGTTGCAAACATATGCAACATTTGTTAAGTGAATTTGCCCCATTTTATGAATTTTCTTGCCATAGTTGTTAAATGAATAAATGCAATTGTTACTCTAATAAAATATTTGTTAAGTAAATTTGGCTTCCCTCAGTGATTTTGATCCTAGGACCTTGGGACACTACAACTGTCATAAATATGAATCTGTAGCCAAGCGTCCAAATTTATATGTATGTATGCATATATGTATGTATGTGTATAAATATATATATGTGTGTGTGTGTGTGTGTGTGTGTGTGTGTGTATATATATATATATATATATATATATATATATATATACACACACACACACACACACACACACACACATACATACAAATGTCTGAATTTTGATCACGTGACCCTGGGGATATTGCAATGGTCGTAAGAGAGAAAAGTGGCGATAACTTCATTTTTTTCAGGGTGTTCTAACTATGAACTGTTACTAAATGAACTGTTGTAAGTCGAGGACTATCTGTAGAATCGAATATTATGATTATTATCAATCTTAAAAGATCTGTTTTATTTATTTTGTTGATTGATCAAACTTCTACATCCTCCACCCTACCTCGGTGACTTTGGTTACCCACAATACAATAAAATCAAGGAAAAGGGTGATTAGGAGCACAGTTAAAACAAATTTAAAACATGGTTAAAGTTTACAAGTTAAAAGATTTTGGTCAGATTTTCAAATGTTCTAGGATAATAATCAAGCTTTTGGTGCCCTTAAGCAGGTGGATGAATGCCATGTCATTGTTTCAGCCACCCTCTTCAAAATTGGTAGACTTCAACTCCCAGAATTCCCCAGCCATCATGAAGTTAAAATCTGTTCATTTTATGCCTGTTGGCAGCCTAGCAATTGCCCAAAGAGGTCAGAAATGGATATTGGTCAAGGTTTCATTCTGTGTTGTAAATAAACTTCAGCCAGCGCAAATTTAATTCTAAAGTCTTCCTCTTCCAAGGAGAACTGCTGGCATTTTTTTCTTAAGGGATTCTATCTTCAAGGTCATCCTTCAAAAAAGATTTCCACCAGCCTGATGGATGGATGGATGGATGGATGATAGAGCCAGGAGTATGGATGGAAGGAATGATGGGTGGAACAATGGATAAATGAGGTGATGAGATGATGGATAAATGGATGGAGGGAAGTAGGGGTGGATGAAATGACAGACGGGACAATGGATGGATGGGATGAAGATGGGATTATGGATGGAAGGATAGATGCATGGTTGGACAAATAGACGGATGGATGGATGGTGTGCCATCAAACCATTTCCAACCCTAGTGATCACACAGATGTAATTTATCCAGGATGATTTGTCCCTAAACTGGTCCTTCCGTTGATTCCACCATAATTGAGTCGATACACCTTCTCTTGGTAACCTACTTCTTCTCTTCCCTTCCATCTTTCCCAATACAATTGACTTCTTAAGGAAGCCGAGTCTTTGCAGTGATTGACCGATAGATTATCTGCCATCAAGTTGGTGTCAAAGTTTCAGTGTCCAGATAGCAGGGGTGGGTTCTAACTTACCTTGCTGCCGGTTCACTTTCTCATGCGCCATGCCTTGTGGTTATACCCACAGTTTGCGTGCACATGCGCAGTGCTGCAAGATTAAAAACAAAAAAGCCAAAAACAAGAGGGCGACATATGTGCAGTGCTGGAAACTCAGCTTCTTCAGAAGAAAATGAGTCTTGGTGGTGCAGTGGTTAGAGTGCAGTACTGCAAGCTGCTTCTGCTAGCTGCCGGCTATAGTTCACCAGTTCACATGTCACCAAGCTTAAGGTTGACTCAGCCTTCCGTCCTTCCAAGGTGGGTAAAATGAGGACCCAGATTGTTGGGGGCAAGAGGCTGACTCTGTAAACCATTTAGAGAGAGGGCTGTAAAGCACTATGAAGCAGTATATAAGTCTAAGTGCTATTGCTATTTTTTTTTAAAGCCAGAAAAAAATTCAGAAAACCCCCTTTAAAAAAAAAAAAAGATGGTGGCACCCATAGACCAGCACTGACCAAACTGGTTCCGTGACATCATCATGACCTCACTAGCTGATTGCTACTAGTTTGGGTGAACCCGTCCAATCTGAGAGGAACCCACCTCTTCCAGATAGGTAGATCTTCTCCAGGAAGATCTTTCCATAACCTGGTCCTTCAAGTCTCCCAACAGTGCCTCCATCCCAACTGTAACTCAGCCCACCCCCTTTATTTCTGGTTGTCCTATGCTACCCTTCTCTTCCATCTTTGGCTTCTCAAAGGAATTGTGCATTAATTGATTGATGGTGAAGCCAATGTTGACTTTTAGTGACCACACAGATCCATCTTCTCCAGAAGATCTGCCCCATCCTTCAATAATAATTAATAATAATAATAATAATTATTATTATTATTATTATTATTATTATTATTATTATTATTATTATTATTTATTAGATTTGTATGCCGCTCCTCTCCGTAGATTCGGGGCGGCTCACAACAATAATAAAAAACAATATTATAGCGAAACAAATCTAATATTAAAAAGAAGCATATAAAACCCTATCATATTTAAAAACCAAACAACACATATGTACCAAACATAAAAGAGCCTGGGGGAAAGGTGTTTCAGTTCCCCCATGCCTGGCGATATAGGTGGGCCTTGAGTAATTTACGAAAGACAAGGAGGGTGAGGGCAGTTCTAATCTCCGGGGGGAGTTGATTCCAGAGGGCCGAGGCCGCCACAGAGAAGGCTCTTCCCCTGGGGCCCGCCAAACGACATTGTTTAGTCGACAGGACCCGGAGAAGGCCAACTCTGTGGGACCTAACTGGTCGCTGGGATTCGTGCAGTAGCAGGCGGTTCCGGAGGTACTCTGGTCCAATGCCATGTAGGGCTTTAAAGGTCATAACCAACACTTTGAATTGTGACCGGAACCTGATCGGCAGCCAGTGCAGGCCACGGAGTGTTGTAGAAATGTGGGCAAATCTGGGAAGTCCCACGATGGCTCTCGCGGCCGTGTTTCTGCACGATCTGAAGTTTCCGAACACTTTTCAAAGGTAGCCCCATGTAGAGAGCGTTGCAGTAATCGAACCTCGAGGTGACCTTCAAGTCTTCCAAAAGCGCCCCAGGGTAAACTGAGTCTATACCCACCTTCTCATCATTGTGCCCTACTTCTCTCTCCTTCTACCCTTACCAACTTCATTAAGGTCTTCTTCAGAAAAATGCACCAACTAAATGTTGGGTAGGTTTATGTGCCTTCAAGACTGTTGACTCTGAGCAACCACTGGATAGGACTTATCAATAAGGACCTGTCTCCAACTTAGCTATTCAACTCTCCATAGTGGAGCCCACCCATGCCTCCATCATCACCATAACCTCTGTTGGCCTTCTCCTCTTTCCTCCCACCTTTCTAAGACATGTACAAGTGCTCTACAAGGTTCTTCAGGAGGGGGCTTTAATGCGCAGGTCGGTCAAACTGTGGAGGCTTTGCCATACCCTGGTTTCGAAAGCTTTGCCTTCCACCCCCATTCTGGCCCACCCCTCAGTCCTTCCAAAAGGCCTACCACGAACATCTCAAGTCATGACCTGCTGCTTGTCACGGCTACACCTCTGGCAAACCACCCAGGCCGGCTAACAAATATGCCCCCAGCCCCCTCGGCTCTTATCTCCGTCAAAGGGCTTACATTTTTATATGGCATCTTAATAACCCTTCACTTCCATTACAACTGCGTTCCTCTCATCCTCTTTCGCTCTTCTGCAAAGCCTGAGGCACCTCGCTGGAGCTCAGGAGGGTCAGGTCTGTTCCAAAGCATCCGGGCAGGGGTGGGTGAGGAGCTAGAAGCTCCTTTTGGAGACCCTGGGGGATTTGTCTCATCTTTCTTCATCCCTGCTCAAAGCCACAAGAAAGGGAAGGTCCTTTCGGAGATCTTTTGATGGGGCCACCAAGAAACCTCCTAAGGAATAGAGGAGCCCTAAAAATATTGGATTTTTCTGTTGGTATGACAGGCTGGAGCAGTGTTTCTTCACATTGGCATCTTGAAAATGGGTGGACTTCCACTCCCAGAATTGCCCCAGCCAGTATGAGGAGTTCCAATGCATGTTGGCTGAAGAACTCTGGGTATTAAAGTCCATGTGTGATGCCTGGGGAATTCCGAGTCTCTACACATTTTCAACCTGTGAAAATTGAGAATGTTGTTTATAAAAAAAGCTTAGAAAGGAACAATCTTTTCCTTTCCTTTCCTCTCTCTACCCACTCCTTCCCTCTTTCCTGCTTACTTCCCTTTCTTTCTCCTTCCTCTTTCCCTTCTTCTTTCTCCTTCCTTTCTCCTCCTCCTTCCTTTTCCTTCCTTCCTCTTCCTTCCCTTCTTTATTCTCCTTCCTTACTTCCTCTTCCCTTCCCTCCCTCCTTCATTCTCTTTCATTCCTTTCCCTTCCTTTCTCTTGTCTTCTCTGTTCTCTCTCTTCTCTTTCTACCCACCGTTCTGGCTGAGGAATTCTTGGAGTTGAAGACCAAACATCTTCAGGCTGCAAAGAAACACCAGATTAAAGCAATGTGTGAGTGAGCCCAGATTTTTTTTAAAAAGCACACTTGGTCAAACAAGTGGTTGCGGTCTGGCTCAGCCATAAACCACAATAGGTGGATTACATTGAGCCAGGTTAAAGGTAGCTACCCACATTACGGTTAAGCAAGTATGAGGGATGTAATTGTCTCTTTGGACATGGGTCTGAGATGATACGATTAAAAGGAAAATCCTAATTTCTGAAGGCTTCAGGATTTTAAAGAAGCTGCGGACGTGCGATATTTAATGTAAATTTTTAGAATGGCCTGTTCAGGTATCATATTGGAATTTTGGTTTATCTTTGTACAACTCTGAAGGTGATGGCCAGTGGGCAGGTATGAATTTAAAGTTATCACACAATAGCATTTATAGTGTGGCTGATAACCCTTCCAGGGCAGCAAGGAATTTTCCATTTGCTGCCTGTTTCGACCAGTGCACAACTATTTATTTTTATATATTATATAACATTATATGATATCATATTACACTGTATTATGGTACAATATTATGCTACCATATATAATAATATATGGTGTTATATTACATGATGTTATATGAAATATTTTATTTATTGATTTATTTCATTGAATTTTTTTTTATTTTGTTATCTTATTTTATTTTACTTTATTTTGCTCTGCTTTCCTTTCTGCTCTGCATTGGTTTGCTTTGTTTTACAGACAGTCCTCAACTTATGACTACAATTGTGCCCAACATTTCTGTTGCTAAGCGAGATATTTGTTAAGAGAGTTTTGTCCACTCTTGCCACTGTTGTTAAGTGAATCACTGTGATTTTTAAATTACTAACACAGTTGTCAACTGAATCTGGCTTCCTCTATGGCAGTGATGGTGAACTTTTTTTATCTCGGGTGCCAAAAGAGCATGCGTGCATGCTATCACGCATGTGTGAGTGCCCACGCCCATAATTCAATGCCTGGGGAGGGTGAAAACAGCTTCCCCCACCCCCTGGGGGCCCTCTGGAGGCTGGAAACAGCCTGTTTCCCAACTTCTGGTGGGTCCAGTAGGCTCGTGTTTCACCCTCCACAGGCTCCAAAGGCTTCCCTGGAGCCAGAGGATGGTAAAATCACCCTCCCCCATCCCCCTAGAGGCTCTCTGGAAGCCAAAACGCCCCCCCCGAGCCCCTGTGCGAGCCAAAAATCAGCTGGCCAGCATACACATGGACATTGGGGCTGAGCTAGGGCAACGGCCCGCGTTCCAGCAGATATGGCTCTGCGTGCCACCTGTGGCCTTTGTCTAGAGGTCACAAATGAGATCACTGACTCCTAGGATAGTCCAATCGTCATAAATACCAGTCAATTTCCAAGCCTTCGAATTTGGATCACATCAGATGACCACAAGGATGGCTGCAATAGTGGCAAAAGGGGAAATGGTCATAAATCCCTTTTTTTCACTGCAGTTATCACTTCAAGCAGTCACTAAATGAATGGTTATAAATTGAGGATTACCTATAACCCCAGCCAGAAGAGGCAATAACAAATTGTTCATTGATCCCGGAAATCAACACTGACAGTTTTTAAGAAGAGATTATATCCTTGATAACGAACCCATTGAAACGTGGAGCCATATCCGAGGCCACGCGAGGCTTTGCCCTACGCCAGCTCCAGCACGCATGTGTGTGTTGGCCATCTTATTTTTGTCCTTCTGGCGGGCGGAGGGAAGCAATTTTTGCCCTCCACAGGCTTTAGGAAAGCCTCTGGATGCAACGGGCCTACTTTTGTAGGCTTCAGTGAGGCCTGAACACATGTGTGGTGGGGAGCAGCATGGCGTGTGTGTGGGGGGGGGCATGTGTGGGGGGAGGGCATTGCATTATGGGTGTTGATGTGCCCTGTGTACTATCGCATGCGCCCTTTTGGCACCCCCCCAAAAAAAGCTTCGCCATCACTGGATTAGACCATTATTTGTTTGAAATAGTATGGGTTTTCCTGCTTGAGTAGGGGGTTGGACTAAAGATCTCCAGGGTCCCGTCCAACTTTCTTATTCCATTACAGGTAGTCCTCAATTTACAACCGTTCATTTAGTGATGATATAAAGTCACAAGGCCACTGGGGGGGAAAGTGAGTTATGACCATTTTTCTCACTTACAACCTTTGCGTCATCCCCTTGGTCACGTGATCAAAATTCAGAAATTTGGCAGCTGACTCACATTTATGATGGCTGGGATTATCCCAGTCACCTTTTGGGATCTTCTGACAAGTTGTTTCCCTTTTTTTCTGCAGCCACCCGGGAATCGGCCTTCGTCCACGCTATTGCATCCGCCGGTGTTGCTTTCGCCGTCACCCGATCCTGCGCCGAAGGGTCTTCCACGATCTGTGGCTGTGACAACCGTCACAAAGGCCCCCCTGGAGAAGGGTGGAAGTGGGGTGGCTGCAGCGAGGACGTGGACTTCGGCAGCATGGTGTCACGGGAATTTGCGGATGCACGAGAGAACCGCCCGGATGCTCGCTCGGCCATGAACAGACACAACAACGAAGCAGGACGGACGGTAAGGATTGTGGTCCTCTTGTTTGCGTTCCCTTAACAGGGTCCGCGTTGAAAGATGACATTTTCTTCCGATTTGAAATTGACGTACAGACACGTCCATGCACTGCAGCAGGGACACATAAGCCATCTACCCCACTTCTAAAACAGGTAGTCCTCGACTTACGATCACAATCGGGACCTGAATTTCGGTTGCTAAGCAAGGCGATTGATCACTCTGGGACACTGAGACCATCATAAGTATGAGTCAGTTGCCACACATCTGAATTTTGATGACGTGACCTTAAGGGACACTGCAATGGTCCTATGTCAACCTTTTTTTCAGGGCTGTGGCAATGTCCAATGGTCACTAAACAAATGCTTGTAAGTTGAGGACTTCCTGTACAAATATTATGATCAATTAATCTTCTGCTTCTTTGTCCCCCTCTTTCTTTGTTTCTCTTTCTCTTTTCTTTTGTTTTTTGTTCTTTTTTCCTTCCTACCTCCCTCCCTTTTCTTGTTTCCTTCCTTCCTTTCTCACTTTCCTTTCTTTTTCTTTCCTTCCTTTGTTTCCTTCCTTTTGACTTTTTTTCTTTTTTCCGTCCTCCCTTTCCTTTTCCTTTTTTTCTTCCTTTCTTCTTTTTCCTTCCTTCCTTCCCTTCTTTCTATTTCCTTCCCTCCTCCCTCCCTCCTTCTCTCTCTCTCTCTTTCTTTCTCTCTTTTTCAGTCCATCATAGACCACATGCATCTCAAATGCAAGTGCCACGGACTGTCTGGCAGCTGTGAGGTCAAAACCTGCTGGTGGTCTCAACCAGACTTCCGGGTCATCGGCGACTACCTTAAAGATAAGTACGACAGTGCTTCTGAGATGGTGGTGGAGAAACACCGAGAATCCCGCGGCTGGGTTGAGACCCTGCGCCCGAAATATAACTTCTTCAAAGCGCCCACGGAGCGAGACCTGGTCTACTACGAAAACTCCCCCAACTTTTGCGAACCCAACCCTGAAACCGGCTCGTTCGGCACCCGCGACAGAGTCTGCAACATCACCTCGCACGGCATCGATGGCTGCGACCTGCTGTGTTGTGGCCGCGGGCACAACACGAGGACTGAGAAGAGGAAGGAGAAGTGCCATTGCATCTTCCACTGGTGCTGCTATGTCAGCTGCCAGGAATGCATAAGGATCTACGACGTCCACACGTGCAAGTAAGAAGGAATTAACCTGCTCCATTGTAGGAGAATGAACCGGAAAGAACATGGGGGTTTTTTAGTTGGGGGAGAACAAAAAAAGACTTCTTGAGAGTGAATGAAGACAAATGGAGAGAGAGAGAAAGAGAGGGAACGAGAAGTTAAAATGGGTGGACTAGGATAGGTCTGATGGTCTTCTGGGTCGTCCCGCCTGGAAGTTGTTCTGTTTGCAATGCCGTCAACGAGAGAAACGAACAGAGAGGTCATTCACTCTCACTATCGTTCTACAGAGAAGAGATGGTGATTTCTTTAACTAGACATAGAATTGGGTCGGGGGTGCTCTGTAGTTGTCTTTTGGGTGTCACCCCTTCCTTCTTTGAAACCACAAGTCACCGGATCGGTAGGTGAATTCTGAATTCGGAAGATGATTCTGCACGAGGATCCTTGTATTACACACCAAGTGTAAATCAGGACTTTGTCGTGTGGGACTGAAAACTGTCTGCAGGTGATGGTTTATCAAAGATCTCCCATAACTTCTTGAGGGAACTAAAAGGATCTGAGCAGACCCTTTGCTCTATGGATGGGCCGTGTGTGTGGCCTCCGGACCTGGATGATAACAATGTCTCATGCCATTATGGGAGGTGATGTTTCCACCACATTTTGAGGAGACAATTGTGCTCGTACAGCATGTTGGACAAAAGATACACACACACACACACACATACATGCTGTGGGTCAAGTAGGACTCTCTCGTGCTGCCTGGAATTGGTTTCGAGGACATTTGTGTTTTTTTTCTCGTTCAGGCTGCGAGAAGTCATCTTGTCGCACTGGGCTGGTTATCTACACTTGGACATTTATCAGATCCAATAAATGGTTCTCTTGTGATCAATGCCTTATTGTATGGTTAGACAACAAATATTGTATTGCTGTGATAGAGAGAATGAGAAACCAGGTCCTTCTCTCTGAATAGTCTTCATCTTTATTTGAGCCATGCAAGACATGAAATAAAATGTTGAATCCATGGTCATCACTGATTTTGATGGGGTTTTGATTTCAAGGTCAAACGTCCGCCTGCTGTGCGCCCGTTGCCCCGCGTCAAAATGCTTCCTCTACTTGTTCCCAGCTGGGGTACAGTTAGTCCTCAACTTACGATTGCAGTTGAACCCAAAATTTCCGTTGCTAAGTAAGACGGTTGTTAAGTGAGTTTATATGAACTTTATATGAACTTTCTTGCCCCTGTTGTTAAGCGAAGCATGCAGCTGTTAAGTTAGAAAAACATTGAATTTTCTTATGAGAGGCTTGGAAATGGAGATCATGTGACCCCCAATTTTGATCCCTTGAGCCTGTGGGTGCTGCAACAATTGTGTGAAAAATGGCTGTACGTCTCTTCTTTTCAGTGCTGTGTAATTTGGGACAATCACTAAACAAAGGGTTGTAAGTCGAGGACTGTCTGTAGATATATCCTAAGAGATTCTAGGTAGAGATACCTAAATCTTTTCCTCCCTACCCAGGACTGTGTGGTGTCTTGGAATGCGGTACATCCTCTAATTCCTCTTTCAGCAGCGCAATTAATCACAACCTAGCAGTGTACTTCCAGTTGCATCCAGAGAGTAGATCCAGACTGGTAAAGAGAAGAGACTTGTGAGGACCAATAGTTCCTCAAATATGTATTTTTGGGACCATACACAACAGATAAACACAAAAACCTCAGGGCATAGAATTACAGAATAAAAAATCGGAAGAGACCTTGGAGGTCTTCTAGACTAGTCCTTTGGCTCAAGCAGAAGACCCTATATTACTCAGGATGAATTCTTTAAAAAAACCCCAGTGTTGGTATATCCAGAATGTCTGAAGGCAAGTTGTTCCACGGATTAATTGTTCTCACTGTCAGGATGTTTCTCCCTAGTTGTAGGTTCCTTCTTTCCTTGATTAGCTTCCAGCCACTGTTTGCCTTCAGGTGCTTTGGAGAACAGGTTGACTCCCTCTTTTTTGTGGTTATCATGTCTCCCCTAGTCCTCATTTTCATTAAAGGCATACCCAGTTCCTGCAAACGTTTCTTTGTTTTAGCCTCCAGTCCTCTAATCATCTTCGTTGCTCTTCTCTGCACTCGTTCTAGAGTCCGCATCTTTTTTACATTGAGGATGTAGCATTCCAAGTATGGCATTATAAAGTGGCATTAATCTTTCACATGGTCTTGATTCTATCCCTCTATTAAACCGGCAATGGAGTCCAGAGAAGCCCAAGGAGTTTTCCCACGCATGCCTAGATAGCTTTTCTATGTATCAGAGACATCTATGGGATTCTACACTTTAGAGAAAAAAGCAAAACAAATGCAAAGTTGCATGCTCATTGTGCACCTTTGTGTTTGTGCTCCTGGTGTTACAATACTGTACACCAATGAAAGCAAGGAGCTTGTGTTGCTATGGTAGAACACTCAATAGAAGGTTCACCAAACCTTAGAACAGAGATGGGTTCCAGCCAGTTCTGACCAGTTCTGGAGAACTAAGCAATAGAACTAGTCACTACTGGACTCTGCTGTTTCCTCCCCCAATCCCTAAACCTTCAACCTTACATTATCTACAATAGACCTCTCCCTTTTTCTAAGAGGTCTGTAAGGGGCGTGCATAAGTGCACCTTTGTGACTACCATCCCTGTCCTACTGTCTTTTTATCTTTTCTATCTCTACTTTATTTTTATATTATGTTAAACATACTACAATACTATATATAGCCACTGGACTGTATGTAAGGCAAATAACTAAAGGTAAAAGGAAGAAGAAACCCCTATGGTTTAGCAATGATGTAAGGGCTATAGTCAATGAAAAAAAGGCTGCCTACAGGAGGTATAAAGAGTCTGGAAGTATAGCTGATAGAGAGGTGTATAAAATGAGACAGAAGGAGGTGAAACAGAGGCTAAAGCCTCAAAAGAGGAAGAAATTGCCAAATCTGTAAAGAAGGGGGATAAAACCTTCTTCAGATATATTAGTGATAGGAAGAAGAAAAACTGCAGCATCACGAAGCTTAGTACCGGGAATGATACATGCATTGATGGGAATAAGGAGATCGCTGACCATTTCAATAGCTACTTCTGTTCAGTTTTCTCAAAAGACACCTTACAATATAATACTATAGATGGATATAGCATTGCTTCCAGCCGTACGGATTCAGCTCCAGTGATCTTAGAAGCCAATGTCTTAGAAAAACTTGAACGATTAAAGATAAATAAGGTAATGGGTCCAGATGGCATCCACCCCAGAGTTCTTAAAGAACTCAGATTTGTCATTGCTGCCCCCCTGACTGATTTGTTTAACCAATCCCTGTTAACAGGAGATGTTCCTGAGGATTGGAGAATGGCCAGTGTTGTTCCTATCCACAAGAAGGGCAGTAGAGAAGAAGCTGGTAACTACAGGCCAGTTAGCTTGACATCAGTTATAGTTAAATTGATGGAGACTCTACTCAAAAAGAGGATAAATCAGCACCTAAAAAACAATAACTTATTGGACCCAAATCAGCATGGCTTTACTGAAGGCAAATCATGTCAGACTAATCTCATTGATTTCTTTGACTATGTCACAAAGGTGTTGGATGAAGGTGGTGCCATGGATATTGCCTATCTGGACTTCAGTAAAGCCTTTGATACGATTCCACATAAAGAGCTGATAGATAAATTAGTGAAGATTGGACTTAATCCCTGGATAGTTCAGTGGATTTGCAGCTGGCTGAAGCATAGACATCAGAGAGTTATTGTTAATGGCGAGTATTCTGAGCAGAGTCAGGTTACAAGCGGTGTTCTGGGTCCTATTCTTTTTAATATGTTTGTGAGTGACATAAGGGAAGGTTTGGTAGGGAAGGTTTGCCTATTTGCCGATGACTCTAAAGTGTGCAATAGGGTTGATATTCCTGGAGGCGTCTGTAACATGGTAAATGATTTAGCTTTACTAGATAAATGGTCAAAGCAATGGAAACTGCAGTTTAATGTTTCCAAATGTAAAATAATGCACTTGGGGAAAAGGAATCCTCAATTGGAGTATTGTATTGGCAGTTCTATGTTAGCAAAAACTTCAGAAGAGAAGGATTTAGGGGTAGTGATTTCTGACAGTCTCAAAATGGGTGAGCAGTGTGGTTGGGCGGTAGGAAAAGCAAGTAAGATGCTTGGCTGCATAGCTAGAGGTATAACAAGCAGGAAGAGGGAGATTGTGATCCCACTACAGTATATAGAGTGCTGGTGAGACCACATTTGGAATACTGTGTTCAGTTCTGGAGACCTCACCTACAAAAAGATATTGACAAAATTGAACGGGTCCAAAGACGGGCTACAAGAATGGTGGAAGGTTTTAAGCCTAAAACGTATCAGGAAAGACTTCATGAACTCAATCTGTATAGTCTGGAGAACAGAAGGAAAAGGGGGGACATGATCGAAACATTTAAATATGTCAAAGGGTTAAATAAGGTTCAGGAGGGAAGTGTTTTTAATAGGAAAGTGAACACAAGAACAAGGGGACACAATTTGAAGTTAGTTGGGGGAAAGATCAAAAGCAATATAAGAAAATATTATTTTACTGAAAGTGTAGTAGATCCTTGGAACAAACTTCCAGCAGACGTGGTTGGTAAATCCACAGTAACTGAATTTAAACATGCCTGGGATAAACATAGATCCATCCTAAGATAAAATACAAAAAATAGTATAAGGGCAGACTAGATGGATCATGAGGTCTTTTTCTGCTGTCAGTCTTCTATGTTTCTATGTTTCTATATTTGTATGACTAATAAATAATAAATACCACGTCTGACTGGCCCCGCCCCATCTATTCTCTGTCTCCCAAGTCCCAGATGATCGGAAGGGAATTGGAATTTTGCAGTATCCTTTCCCTGCCACAGTCACCAAGCCATGCCCACAGAACTGGTAGTAAAACATTTTGAATCCGACTACTGCCTTAGAAGCAGTGTTCCAGGGAACACCTATATGGTTAAATGTCACCATCTCCGCAGGTGCAATAATCCCAGGCAGTGGTCAACTAACTGCCAAACTGGTAGCATAAATTGAATCTCAAAGACCAGGTGACAAAAACACTACACTGATATGAGAATATATTTGCTATTCAGGATTGAACTATTGCTGTAATGGTCCTTAATGCTCTCTTAGCGAGGAGGACGAGGAGGAAGAGGAAGAGGAGGAGGAGGAGGAGGAAGGACTGTGGGGTTCTTGGTGTTCTCTGAGCTTGGTGGTTTTCTCCCAGACATTTCATGATCCAATTAGGGAATGTCATCAGTTCTAGGAGGAAGCTGCAAGGAGGATGAGGAGAAGAAGAAGGAAGAAGAGGAAGAAGAAGAGGAGGAGGGGGAGGGGGAGTATTGGGTCGTTGGTGCTCTCTGAGCTTGGTGGTTTTCTTGCAGATATTTCATGACCCAACTAGGGAACGTCATCAGTATGCTAGAAAAGAGGAGGAAGTTGCAAGGAGGATGTGGAGGAGGAGAAGAAGAAGGAAGAAGAAGAGGAAGAAGAGGAGAAGGAGAGGGGGGAGTGTTGGGCCCTTAATGTTATCTGAGCTTGGATGTTTTTCAATCCTAGAAAGGGGGGAGGGTGAGGAGGGGGAAGGGGAAGAGGGGGGAGTGTTGTTTCATGACCCAGTGGTGGAAGGGAGTAGGGATGTTGCAGTGTCTATTTAATGTGAAAAATTGTCATGTCACTTTTTTCACTGCGACTGTAACTTCAAACGGTCACTAAACCAAATGTTGTAAGTCAAGGACCACCTGTATCAGAGCCAGGCATGCAAGGCAACCACCAGCCAGGTCCAAATAATCCACTACATTACATGTAATTTTTGCTACATGTGTAATTTTAATTGAACACTGGGTTCAATTTAATTATTTTTTAAATCATATCATTATAAGCAAGAAAATCCAGCTTCTTATTCCCTCTTGACTTTGCTTGTTGGAAGATAGCTTGGAAACTGACAAATGGATATTCTCTAGGATGCTGCAACTGTCATAAATACATGCCAGTGGCCAAGCGGCCAAATTTTAATCACATGACCATGGGGATGTTGCAACTGCCGTAAATGCAAGGGCCACCCCTCAGCCCGTTTTCTAGCTCTGCTGTAACTTCAAATGTGTGTTAAAAGACTGATTGTAATCACCTGACCCTGGGAATGTTACAACAGTTGTTAAGTGCGAAGAACGGTGGTTAAATGGAAGGACCAGTCATAAATTTGAAATGGTGCAGTAAGGTTTCCTAGCTAAGCAGGAAGTTGGACTAGGTCCCTTCCAATTCTGTTAATCTATTCTATTCTAAGTCACCTTTTTCAGTTCTGTGGTAACTGAACAGTCACTAAATGGATGGTTGTAAGTTGATGATTCATATAGGATAGGAGCTGGAAGGGACCTTGGAGGTCTTCTAGTCCAGCCCCCTGCTCAAACAGGAGAACCTCTACTATGTCAGTCAAATGAGTATCCAGTCTCCTCTAAAAAGCCTCCAATGATGCAGAACCCAGGACTTCTGGTGGCCAGCTGTTCCACTGGTTAATTGTCCTCACTGTTAGGAAGTTTCTCTAGAATAGAACAGAAGAGAACAGAACAGAAGAAATGAGCTGCAAGGGACCTTGGGAGGCCTAGTCCAGCCCACTGCTCAAGCAGGAGAAGCCATACCATTTCAGATAACTGGCTATCCAATTTCTTCTTTAAAACAACCAGTAATGGAGCACCAATGACCTCTGGTGACAACTTATTCCATTGGTTAACTATCCTCACTCTTAGGAAGTTTCTCCTTAATTCCAGGCTGCTACTCTCTTTAATTTCCAACCATTATTTCTTATCCTGCCCTTTGTTGCTTTGGAGCATAATTTGATCCCCTCTTCTTTGGGGAAGCCCTTCAAATATTGTAGTATAGCTATTATGACACACCTGGTCCTTCTTGTCTCCAGACTAGCCAAACCCAAATCCTTCAAAAAGTGACTTATGACTGTCCTGGCATCCTTGTTTGTGTGATCACTTGATCAAAATTCAGATGTTTGTCAACTGACTTCCTATTTACGATGGTTGCGCTGTCCAGGGATGTGTGACACATTATCCCCCTTGGCAAGCAAAATCAACAGGAAAGTTACTGAAATGGGGCAAAAGTTACTGAACAAATGTCTCATTTAGCGTCATAAATATTATTATTATTATTATTATTATTATTATTATTATTATTATTATTAATTAGATTTGTATGCCGCCCCTCTCTGCTCCCCTCTCCATTGCAGTCGTAAGTCAAGGACTACATGTATACCCTTGCTCCATATGTAAGGATGGGTAGCAAATGACATTTCTTACATGCCAAAAATTAGCGGTGATTGATTGATTGATGCTTACCTTCTGCTTCGGATTTTAAACATGGGAAAAAAATAAATGCAGGTAGTCCTTCATTTAGTGACCGTTCAAAGGTACAACAGCACTAAAAAAATGACTTAGGTTTTTCATACTCATGTTACATGATCAAAATGCAAACAGATGGCAACTAGCATGTACTTATGAAGTTTGCAGTGTCCTGCGGTCATGCAAGTACCTTTAGCCACCTTCTGACAAGCAAAGTCAACAGGAAAGCCAGATTCACTTAGCAACTTAACAATTGCTGGGATTCGCTTAGCAACGGTGGTAAAAAAGATTGTAAAACTCACTGAACAAACGTCACATGTAATGACAGAAACTTTGGGCTCAATTGCAGTCCTGAGTCATAGTACAAAGGGAGAGTGGAGGAGTGTATGATACGGATACCTGGGGAGCTCACCTGTTCTTGCTCTCTGATCTGTCTACCTTTACCTGTCTGTTGAAAGACACCTAGCTAGAGAAGGGAACTTTTGGACAGGGGTTGCCAAACAGATTTGAGGATCAGTGCTGGGAGGATGGCAAGGTGTGTGTTCCAGCCCAGGCAGGTCTTTGACCCCCCTAGGGGGATGGACCCGGCTGGGGTTCACCTGGATGCAAGGATGCTTTCAAGAGGTGAGACGTGTATAGCAACCAACTGTTTTGAAGAGGGGTCAATAGCATCCATCAGAGGAGCAGCTCTGACAGAGGGAAGGCAACCGGTCTGCCTCTGGCTGATACCACTTGAAACAGAGTGGGGCGTTGACAGATTTTGTGGGAGGTCTCCTTCAGCCACACCTGGGTGGCCAGGTCTTGGTTCTCTGGCTCAAAAGCCAGTCCAACCGATTACCAGTCATTTATCATCATTGTAGATATATGGGTCTCTCTCTCTCTCTCTCTCTCTCTCTCTCTCTCTCTCTCCCTCCCTCCCTCTCTCTCTCATGTGATCCCAGGGCTATTGCGACTGTCATAAACATGAGTCAGTTGCCAAATGTCTGAATTTTGGTCATGTGACCATGGAGAAGCTTCAATGGTTATGTAGAAAATGGTCCTAACTCAGTTTTCCCAGTGTCATTGCAACTTCAGTCACTAAATGAACCGTTGTAAGTTGCATTTCACCTTAATCTTTTACCTGACTATGCTTTAAATTTGGGGAGCTCCTGAGTTGCTCCTACAGGAGCCCAATCTACATCTGGGGAAGACGAAGGGGTAGGGGAGAGGAAAAAATCTTGTATTTCCAAATTTTAGGGGTGAGCTCCCATTTCACTGCTCTGGCAGGGAACAATAGTCTTTGGAGTTCTTATCCTGCCATTAGAGCATGCATTCTGCACAATTATTTGTTTCAAGTCTGGAAAAAAGTTTGTTCGTACTCTTCCTCTCCAGTTTTGTACCTCTACATCTCCATTCCTGTCACTCACAGAGGCCCTCCCCACAAACCCCTTCCTGGGTCAGCTCTGTTTTCCTGGGGAGTGCCAAGGGAGTGTGGGGTGGGATGTAGCACATCAAAGGCTGGCCAGAGTTTTAAACAATGTGATGTTTAATTTGAGGTAGGGGAACTAGAGTCAGACCCTCTTTGACCTGCAAATGGTAAAAGGGGGGGGAGAGAGAAATATCTCTGGAACACAGGGACACCGGGGGTTTGTTTGTTTGCTTTTTTGAACCAATTTGCATTCTGCAAGAGGGTTGCAACTTGCAAGAGCTGAGACACCCCAACAGTTGGGCATTAGGGTGGGTTTTCCTCCTCTATGCTTTTCCCCTTTTCCCCTTTTCACAGCCTCTCAAGTACCTGCTAACCTGGCTACTTCCCTCTAGCTGCCCCGCCCACCTCTGGGGACCCCCCTCCCAGATGAACACATCCCCCAGGGAGAAGCGATAATACAAAGGGAAGAGGGGGCCACATCTGCCCAAAACTTCAGCCATAAAATTCTTTTCAAGGACTTGGGGGGTGGAGAGAAGAGATTCTCATTTGCAATTGATGGGTGGGTTGTGTGAGAGGGAGGGAGGGGAAAAGAGACTTCGGGGGAAGGGTCCGTACAGTTTCACTTCCAGTATTTTGGAGCATGGGGTCTTGTGGGCTGGCCCTGGCCACTCAGCCAAGCCTACCTTGCTGGGTTGTCTTGGAAGAATGGACAGGGATCGTCTATAGGTCTACTGTATTGAAATATTGATTAATTCAGGAAGGCTGGGAGAAAGGTGGATTTAAATTCCCAGAATCCCTCTGCCAGCATGAATGGACTTCAATTCCCAGAATTCCCTAGCAACCATGTTAGTTTGGCCTGAGAGACAGGCCCTGGCCCAAAGCCACTCAGCTGGATTTCATGCCTAAGGCGGGACTAGAACTCAACATCTCCTTGTGATTGGTTAAGTCATGCAGCTGGGTTTCCATGTCTAAGGCAGGATGAGAACTCAGTCTTCTGGTGATTGGATGAATCTCTCAGTGGTTTTCTGTGCCTAAGGCGGGACTAGAACTCAACAGCTCCTTGTGATTGGCTAAGTCACGCAGCTGGATTTCATGTCTAAGGCGGGCCGATAACCCAGTCTCCTGGTGATTGGCCCAAATTCACCCATTTTTGTGTGTGGCTAAGGCGGGACTAGAACTCACTATCTCCTGGTGATTGGTTGAGTCTTTTATGCCTAAAGCAGGACTAGGGCTCACTGGTGATTGGCCTAAAGTCATCCAGACAGCTTTCATGTCTAAGGTGAGATGAGAACTCATCACCTATTGGTGATCGGGTGAGTCACTCAGCTAGTTTTCATGCCTAAAACAGGAATATAACATACCATCCTGCTGCTTTAACCAGTACTGTATACCAAATTGGTTGCAACAACCTGCAGCATTTTGTGATTGTACCATTGTGATTGTGATCTCCCATTCAGAAGAAAGAATTCCGAGTTAAAACAGTGATTCATTTAACAACAGCCATAAAAACAGTCATAAACTCAGATCTGGACCCGTGATTGCCTCGACATACATACAATCATATTTTATTACATAATTCCAGTTCAAATTGCAGTGTTAAATTCTGGACTACCAGTAGTACCGAAAGAAACTATTTTTTGAAAACAACAAGACAAAATGTCATGGAAGATTAGAAACAAGCCAATCATATATCTGTATGCTACAATATACTGGTTGATAGTCCTCAACATACAACATTTGTTTAGTGACCATTTGAAATTTCAACGGCACTAAAAAATATGATTTATGACCATTTGTCACACTTAACAACTTTGGCCATGGTCATGTAGTCAAAACTCAGTATACAGTGGTACCTCTACTTAAGAACGCCTCCACTTAAGAACTTTTCTAGATAAGAACCGGGTGCTCAAGATTTTTTTTGCCTCTTAAAAACCATTTTCTACTTAAGAACCCGAGCCCAGAAAAATTTCCCAGGAGGCCCAGCCAGTTTCCTGCCATTCCCCCTTTAATCCCAGCTATCTCTGGCTTTTCTGGGCTGCCAGAGTAGCCTTTCGGTGGCCCTTAAGCAGTGGTGGGCTCCTATGGGAACGGTCAGGAACAAAGTTCCGGTATCAAAATTTGGAGCTCCACCCCACAGCACCCAATTCGCACTGAAAGATGTTGAAACAAAATGCATAAGCCACGCCCACAGTGTGGTAGTAAAAATTTTGGTAGCCCATCATTGCCCTTAAGGAGGCTTTGGCAGTCCAGAGCGAACAAAGCATTTTCCTTTCTCTGGGCACTTGGAGAGGGAATAAACCACTTCGCTGTGGGGAGTCCCTCGCGCTGCCTCCCATACACCCGGTGCGAGGTTGTTTCCCAGAGTGTCTGGGCATGGAAAGGCAAAAGGGGTTGTTTCATCCCGGCTGAATCAAATTCCAAGCTTTTATTTCTTTCCTAATGAGTTTGCACACATTATTTGCTTTTACATTGGGAAAAATTGATTCTTCTTGCAAACTTTTCTACTTAAGAACCTGGTCACGGAACGAATTAAGTTCTTAAGTAGAAGTACCACTGCATTTGACAACTGGTTCATATTTATGATGGTGCAATGTCCTGGGGGTGGGGTGTGTTACGTGACACCCTTTTGCAATCACCTGACAAGCAAAGCCCATGGGGAAGCCAGATTCACTAAGTAAACGGATGACTAACTTAACAAACTACAGCGATTTGTTTTATAATAGTGGTAAGAAAAGTGGTAAAATGGGGTGAAACTCACTTAACAACTGTCTCACTTAGCAACATAAATTCTGGGCTCAGTTGTAGTTGTAATTTGAGGATGACCTATAATAGGAATTGAAAACTCTCATTAAAACTGTCCAACTTATGCCCAAGAAAACCAAGGTTAAAAAGTCTTGAGTCTCTTTCTCACATGTTCTTTCTGGCCTTTGCTAATGTTTTAAACTGGGAGTTTCCAACCTTTAAGACTTTTGGACTTTAACTCCGAGAGTTCCTCAGCCAGTCATGAATGATAGAAATGGAAGACACCAGAAGGGTCATCCAAGTCAAGGATCTCAAATGTTGGTCACTTTAAGACTTGTGGACCTCAACTCCCAAAGTTCCTCAGCCAGCAAAATTGGCTGAGGAACTCTGGGAGTTGAAGTCCATAAATCTTAAAATGGCCCAAGGTTGGAGACCCCCAGTTTTAGTCCATTATATCATCTTGTTACATCCAATTAATTTTAAGTCTTGCATAATGTAACTTGATTTTTCTCCCTGAGTTTTATTATGTACAGGTAGTCCTTGACGTATTACCATAACTCAGCTCAAAATTTCTGTTGCTAAGTGAGAAAGTTGTGAGGGTTTTATTATTTTCCTTGCCACGGTTGTTAAGTGAATCACTGGCAATTGTCAAGTGAATCACATGGTTGCTAAGTGAATCTGGCTTCCCCATTGACTTTGCTTGTCATGAGGTCTTGAGAAGGGGATCATTGCAACGGTCATAAATACAAGTCTGTTGCCCAGCGTCTGAATTTTGATCATGTGACCCCGGAGATGCTATAATGGCCGTATGTGTCATAAGTCACGTTTTAGTGCTGTTGTAATCTGAATGGTCACTAAATGAATGGTTGTAAGTCAAACAGTCCCTGTGCTGTTTTTTAAACACAATAAAATTTATTCCTCCTCCTCACTGCAACACCACAATGTTGCTTTTATCATCAGGCTGGCAGCCAGAAGAAGAAAAAATCTATATTGCATATCTCTTTACAAAAATGATTCGCCATCCCTTTTTTTTTTTTTTTTGAGAATATTTTTCATCCCAACTTCTGGTTATAGTCCAGAGGTCTCCAAACTTGGCAACTTTGAAACTTGTGGGCCAACTCCCAGAATTCCCCAGACACACAGCATGGCTGGATGACGAATTCTGGGAACTGAAGTCCCCCAAGTCTTAAAGCTGCATGGTTGGCTGAGGAATTGTGGGAGTCCAGGTCCACAACTCTTAAAGACTGTGCCATTCTGGGAACTGAAGCCTATACATGATTGGCTGGGGAATTCTGGGAGTTGAAATCCATACATCTCAAAGATACTTGCTGGCTGAGAATTCTGGGAATTGAAGTCTACAACTCTTAAAGATGTATGGTTAACTCTGGAATTCTGGGAGCTGAAGTCCATAAATCCTAAAGCTGCATGATTGACTGGGGAATTCTGGGAGTTAAAATCCACAAGTCTTAAAGCTGAATCGTTGGCTGAGGAATTATGGGAGTTGAAATCCATAAGTCTCAAACATACTTGCTGGCTGAGAATTTTGGGAGTTGAAGTCCCCCAAGTCTTAAAGGTGCATGGTTGGCTGGGGAATTCTGGGAATTGAAGTCTACAAGTCTTAAAGATACTTGCTTATTGAGGAATTCTGGGAGTTGAAGCCCATTGAGAACTATTGGAGTTGAAGTCTTCAAGTCTTAAAGCTACCAATTTTGGAGACCTCTGTTCTAGTCCAAAGCAGAACACCCTTTGCTGGTGGTCTCCCCTCCTGTTGCTAACCAGAACCCCACCCTGTTAATTGTTCAAGATCAGCCCCCAACAACCACTGGAAGCCATCTGCGGTGGACTCCAAGGAAGACTGCAAGTGGAAAGATCATGATGACCAACCGATGATCCAGACCAGCCCGTTTTTCAAGATAAAAAATAATGATAAATCAAATTTTCCGGTCCTGTGAAAAACAGAAAAGAAGGGGAAAATGGATACTTACTGTTTGGAGGATTCAAGTTGATTTTGTGTCAAGCGGTAAATAGATTGTGTAAATATTGCGGCAGAGGATTGGTTTGCCCACAAAACTGAGAAAAGCCAGAGGAATGAGTCAGCCAGACACGAGGATTAAAATGAAAAGCCGGAGGTAAAAATGTTACTTTCCACCTCATTTTCACTCCCTTCCTTCTTTGTAGCCCCAAGCTATGAAAACATCTCTGCTCAATCTTTTTTCTTAATTTTTTTTCATTTTATTTTTTCTGAAATGAAAAAGAAAAAAAAATTAACTAAAAGATGTTAAGAGATTTGGGTTTCAGCCAGCCTGTTGACAGAGCTCTGACACGCTTTTAATGACTCTGAATTGGGTAGCTGTTGCCCAAACATTCCTGAGATGGTTGGATTTAATCACCCATCCCTTCTTCTAAATTATTTTCTTCGCCTCATTAATTTTCAGGTTCCTTCTGGGACGTCTGGGGAGGGAGGGAGAAAATGTAATTTTTGTCTCTTTGGATGCCTGGGAAAACAAACAAACAGATGTGGGTTCAACCCCCACCCCCAATTAGGATCACATGGAATAGTGCAATGGTTTGATAATTTAGAGATGTATGTGTGTGAGAGAGAGCGAAAGAGAGAGGGAGAGAGAGAGAGATGGGTGGATAGATGATTGATGGATAAATAGATAATATATATGATAAATGGAGAGAGGAGTGGGGAGAGAGATAATAGAGAGATAGCTAGATGGAGGGAGGGAAAGAGGGAGAAATAATACACACATAGGTAGGTAGGGAGGGAGAGAGAGAGATGGTAAGTAGGGAGGTGAATGGATGGATAAATGGACGGATGAATGGATATATATATAGAGAGAGGGGGGGAGAATAGCAAGATAGACTAGAGATGATAAATGGAGGGAGGGAGGGATGGGGAGAGAGATAATAGATAGATAGATAGATAGAGAGAGAGAGAGAGAGAGAGAGAGAGAGAGGTAATAGCGAGATAGATGATAAATAGAGGGAGGGAAGGAAGGATGGGGAGAAAGAGGGAAAGAAATAATAGAGAGGCATAGATGATGGATGGTATATGCACACACACTCGCACATAAGTATTTCTATCAAGTATAACATATTTTTGCTGATAATGAAAAGGAAGGGAGACTAGTATAGATCTATTTCGAGCTCTTTTGCTCTCTTCAGCTAGCTATACCAGGATTTTAACCTATGGGGTCGGCCCTGCAAGGCAGCAGCTTTAATCTCTAGACCACAGGATCTCCTCCGCCCAGTATATATGTTACAAGCTGAGACAGGAGGAGAACCTGTAACCCAAGGTTAATGTTACTGCCTTACAGGCAGACTGCCCAGGTTCAAATCCTGGTAAGGGTCTGGCTAGCTGATGAGAGCTAAATAGCTTGAAATAGATCTAGAAAAAAATATGTTATATATAGCTAGATAGGGGGGGGGGGGGGGTTGAGGGATTGAGAGAGATTCTGCAAGTGATATCGGAGCAATGAGCATCTCCGGGAGCAAAAAGTTTTGCACAGGTGACAAATCAAAATTCAAACCCTATGGCTGAACCCCAACAGGTAATTCCTAGGTCTGTTTATCCTCAATCCATGGGACTCAAAGGGGTTTTAAAAACACAGTTAGACACCCACACTCACACACACACTCTGCACTTGGTCTCTAGGAGAGCATGTATATGTATGTGTGGCAGAATGTCAGCTCTGCCTTTTTTTTCCTATGCAAATTCGGGTGTGCAGCAATTCACAATTCTGAGTTGATCTCCTTTACAGGAAGCGAGGAATTCCTTAGGGGGCACTCTAAACCTTGCTGGAAAAAAAAAATAAAGAAAGAAGAGAAAAAAGAAATTAAATTAAAATTAAACCCCCATCCCTTTGCGACGTGGCCTTCCAGCTCGGCATCCCTCAGGGTCCATAATGGTGTAATTGAGGCGGTTAGTCTGGACTCTGGTGTGATATTGTGAGGACATGAATAAAGCTGGCTACTCCAGGCTGGGATGCACTGCGAGGATCTGCTTGGCTCTATTCAGGCTGTGGCTAATCTGTTTCATTGCTCCTCGCCCCTCAAATTCCTGGCCCAGTGGTGGGTTTTTCTCTGGGTTTTGTTACTGTTTCTTAAAGACCTCGGCGGGCTGCCGGGCCTGAAAGGAATCAAATTATTAAAGATTTTGTGGAAAATCCAAGGAGAATGGAACCTATTCTATAAGAAGGATGGCATTGTGTCTCTGGAGGGGAAGGTTCTCAGCTGCTCTTTGCGGCGTGGTGTTCGACTCGGCTTTAGTGGCCTTAACCCTTTCGAAAGGAAAAAAAAATGATATTTAGCTGAGCAAAAAATGTACCCTTCCCCGCCCCCTTTTCTTTCCGTTTTTCATTTTCTTTCTTTTTTCTTTCTTTCTTTCATTCTTTCTTTCTGTTTTTCTCCCTTTCTTCCTAAATTCCTCCCTCCATTTCTCCCTCTCTTGTTTATCTATTTTTCCTTCTTCCCTCCTTCCTTCTTTCCTCTCTCCCTCCCTTGTTTCCTTCCTTCCCTCTCTTCCAAGTTTCCTTCCTTCATTTTTTCTTTCTAACTTTCCCCTTCCATTCTTCCTTCTTTCCTATTTCTTTCTTCCTCCCTCCCTCTCTTTCCCTTTTTCTTTCTTTTCAATCCTCTCACTTTCTTTCTTTCTTTCCTTCCTTCCTTCTCTTTCTCCCCCCCCTCTCTCTTTTCTTTCCTTTTTTCTTTCATCATAAGGGTTTTTATCATTCCATGCTCTGCTTCCTGTCCAGTTTTATTAATTTTTTTCTCAATGCCCAACAGAAATTTCCCTTACAAGGCTGGCCCAACAGGATGTAAAATGAAGAACTGAACTAGGAACCAGGATGGCAAAAGCTGAGTGGATAGATGGGTAGGAAGGAAGGAAGATCAAGCCAAGCCCAAGATAATTAATTGTTTCTTCCAGTCACCTTGATGCACTGTTTAATCTAAGCATCAATGGGAAAATTACCCAGGCCAATCCCTTAGGAATTAACAGACTAACAACAGTAAGAAGGAAATTTGGAGATCTTCTCATCTAACACTCAGCTCAAGCAGCTGACCCTCTAGAATTTCAGACAAAAGGTTGTCCAATCTCTTCTTAAAAACCTCCATTGATTAAACATCCACAACTTTTGCAGGGAAGCTGTTCCATGGGTTAATTGTTCTAAGGAGGTTTCTCCTTAGTTCCAGGTTGATTCTCTCCTTGATTAGTTTCCACCCAATGCTTTTTCTCTTGCCTTCAGGGGCTTTAAACAAAAGGTTGACCCCCTTTTCTTTGTGGCAGCTCTTCAAATACTGGGAGAATGCTATCATACTTCCTTTAGTCAGTGGTAAAATCCTTAACTACCGGTTCTGTGAGTGTGGTTTGGTGGGCCTGGCAGGGGAAGGATACTGCAAAATCCCCATCCCCTCCCCACTCTGGGGCCAGCCGGAGGTGGTATTTGCTGGTCCTCCAAACTACTCAAAATTTCTGCTACCGGTTCTCCAGAACCTGCTGAATTTCACCTCTGTCTCTAGTGCTTCTTTTCATTAGACTAGACATACCAAATTCCTGCAACCATCCTTTGCATATTTTGGCCTACAGCCCCATATCATCTGTTGCTCTTCTCTGCAGTCTTTCTAGAGCCTCCTCATCTTTTTTATATAATGGTGTCCAAATATGCATGCAAATATTCCTCCTGTGTTCTCACCAAGGCTTTACACAATGCTATTGAATCTTCACATGATCTTGATTCTACCCCTCGGTTGATGCAGCCTAGGACTGCGTGGGTTGAATGCAACGGTTGAGGTTAGCTTGCTGTCCTTGCCGTCTCTTTCTTAGTGACCATTGAGGGTTGTCCAACCATCTCAGATGCCAGAGCTGGCGCCATGAGCCTGTTCTCTCTTTCACATCCTGCTGTTTGCGGAAACAATGTCAAGCTAACCCACCTGCGGAGCAGATAACAACATGTTAACATCGGTTAAGAAGCCAGGCTGGGCGGTAGAAGGGATTCCCGCGAGTGTGCATGGAGACTCTGGGGATGGGGCCAGGGGCCACGGCCAGGCGCTTTGTGTGGCAGGCAACACAATTTCATGGCCTGTGATTGTCAGTGGTGTGGGGTAGGGGCGGGAGGTAGATTTGCACAAAGACTGGCTTTTCTCAGGGGGAGCCATGGAAATTCCACCGGTGCCCCCCCTTTCCCCCCTCAAAGCATTGCAAATGCGGGGGGGGGTAGATATCCTTGACTTACAACAGTTTGTTTAGTGATAGTTCAAAGTTACAACAGCAATGAAAAAAAACAAACGACTCATGACCGTTTTTCAAAACGTAAAACTATTATGGTATCTCCAAGGTCACATGGTCAAAATTCAGATGATTGGCAACTGACTCATATTTGTGACAGGTGCAGTATTATATGATCATTTTTGGTAAGAAACAAAATCAAAGGGGAAACTGGATTCGCTTAAACAACTGTGTAGCTGAATTTACAACTGCAGTGATTCACTTAACGACGGTGGCAAGAAAGGTCATATCATAGGGCAAAGGTCACCTCAAAACTGTCTTGGTTAGCAACAGACATTTTGGGCTCCGTTATAGTCATATGTCGAGGACTGGATGAAAAGCCCTCCTCTCGTCCTGAGATGGATAACCCAACGCTTGTCAGAGCACAAATCAAAGCGTCAGACGGCTCATCTCTTTAAAGTCTGGGAGGATTAAAAAGAGAAGGAATTTTTTTTTAAAGCACAACCAAGGTTTGTGCTTTGCCTTAACCACAGAAAAAAAAAATATCACTCCCTGAACAACAAAATAAAAGAAAGGAAGAAAGAGCAAGCAAAAAAGAAGGTCTTACGCTTGGAGCCATAATCGTAAAGCGTGGATTAGGAAGAAAATTTCGCTTACCACATCTGTCAGCCAAACGGCAAAAAGGCAGGTTTTAATTGCTGGGATCTTCCTGCATCTGTTTGGATTGTTGAAAAGGAACAGAGGGATCCCTGCTCAAAGGAAAGCTTCTCCTGACACTTGGAGGTTGCCTCTTGCAAAAAAGAAAAATAGCTTTTTTTTGGTCAGCTAAAGCAGTTCATATTCTCATTCCCTCTCTCTCTCTACCTCCCTTTTTCTCCCTCTGTTCCTACCTCTCCCGCTTTCTCCTCCTCTAATCCTACTCTTTCTATCCTTGATGACGTTACCTAGCTCGGCCATGAAACATCTGCAAGAAAACCAACCAGCTCCAAATGCATCAAGGACCCCACAGGTCAATCCTTAACCCCAGATATTTTTTTGACTCTGAGCACCAACACTCCTGAACATGTTGCCCCTCTTCTTCTGAATGCTGATCTTGATTAGCAAATTTTGTTGCTGTGACTGCTGCTTTTAACTGTCCATTTTATTGTGTATCTCAGTATTTTCCTTTCGAAGGTGTGCAGATTCCACAAAATCCCACTTAAAAAGATATGTTGGCAAACTTACCCAATGAATCTCAGCCTCAGACCGAATTGGGGGGAGGGCACCACAAGTGTCATGAACCACAAGCTGCATGAAACATAGCCAAGAAGGCTTCAAGAGTTGTAAACCTAATCCTACGTAGCTTCTGCTCTGGCAATCTCACACTACTTACCAGAGTTTACAAAACTTTCACCAGACCCATCCTGGAATACAGCTTATCTGTTTGGAACCCATATCGCATCTCAGGCATTTTCACACCATTGAAAATGTCCAAAGATACTTCACCAGAAGAGCCCTTCACTCCTCCACTTGAAATAGAATTCCCTACTAGGCTAGACTTTCAATCTTGGGCCTAGAAAGTTTAGAACTAAGACGCCTTAAACAAGATCTAAGTATTGCTCCCAAGATCATATGCTGCAATGTCCTGCCTGTCGGCGACTACTTCAGCTTCATCCACAACAACACAAGAGCACACAACAGATTTAAACTTAATATTAACCGCTCCAAACTTGACTGTAAAAATATGACTTCAGTAGCCGAGTTGTCGAAGAGTGGAACTCATTACCGGACTCCATAGTGTCATCCCCAAACCCCCAACACTTTACCCTTAGATTATCTACGGTTGACCTATCCAGATTCCTGTCCTATTGCTCTCCTATATCTCCTATACCTTTCTTCTATTCCTATATCTCTTCTTCTATTCTTTCACTGATATGTTCTATTACTATATCTTCTTTTCTATTCCTTCTTAGATATATTTTACTATGAGTATCTCCTCTATAACCTTCATCATGTATTTACTATGTGTATATAGATATACAGTATATATACCCACTAAAACCCTCATTGTGTATTGGACTAACTAACTAACTAACTAACTAACTAACTAACTAACTAACTAACTAACTAACTAATAAAATAATCCCAACCATCTAAAATGGTTTGTGGAACCCCAAGTTTCATGAACCTCAAAGATCTCAAGTTTTATGAATCTTAACCCTAACCATCTTAGGTAGTTTGAGGAACCTCAACTTTCATGAATGAGCAGAAGCATCAGGGGCAAAATTCTTAAAAAAGTGAAGGATCTTAGATGAACTCATCAGGAATTTGGTGTAGAATGCCAAACTTCTAGAAAACAAAGGAAAATTGAAGGATACAAGGAATTTGAGAAAGAGTTGGTTGAAACCCTGAGGAGAGGAATTCCATCTAAATGAGGACATGTTACTGCAAGTATTATGCTCCTTGACTATTTTAAATCAGATTTAATTTGAAGAAACCATTTAGAGAGGTTCTATGGTTGCTACAATGGCAAATAAATGGTACACTGAATTATGACAAGCTCTGGGCCATCTCTCCCCTACCACAAGGGCTTCTTTCCATAAATGAAAATATTTTAAAATTGGATTTGTACACTGTTTGTGTTGTTGTGAGCCGCCCCGAGTCTTCAGAGAGGGGCGGCATACAAATCTAATAAGTTATTAAATTATTATTATTGGGGCTAGACTTGAGTTTCAAAAGGATCTTGACAGATTTGAGCACTGTGGCCTATCTAACAAAATACAATTTGTCGGTGAGAAAAGTAAGATTTTACATTTAGGCAGGAAAAAACAAATGCTCAGGTATAAAACAGGGAGTATGGCTTGATAACAGAAACTGTGAGAGGGATCTTGGAGTCCTAGTGGACAACCATTTAAATAGGAGCCAGCCGTGTGCAGCAGCTGCCAAATAACCCAACACAGTTCTAGGCTGCATTAACAGAGGGAGAGAATCAAGATTACATGAAATGTTAATATCACTTTATATGGCCTTGTTAAGGCCACACTTTAAATATGGCATGCAATTTTGGTTGCCACAATACAAAAAAGATGTAGAGACTCTGGAAAGACTGCAGAGAAGAGCAACAAAGATGATTAGGGGACTAAAACAAATGAAGAGCGGTTGCAGGAACTGATCATGGCTAGTTTAATGAAAAGAAGGACCAGGGGAAACATGATGAGCCGGGGTGGCGGAGCAGGTAGAGTGCTGTACTGCAGGCCACTGAAGCTGACTTGTAGATCTGAAGGTCAGCGGTTCAAATCTCATCACTGGCTCAAGGTTGACTCAGCCTTCCATCCTTCCGAGGTGGGCAAAATGAGGACCCGGATTGTGGCGGCAATAGCCTAGCTCTGTTAAATAAGTGCTATTGCTAATATGTTGTAAGCTGCCCTGAGTCTAAGGAGAAGGGCGGCATAAAAATTGAATAAATGAATGAATGAATGAATGAATGAATAAATAAATAAATAAATAAATAATAGCAGTGTTCTAATATCTCAGGGGTTGCCACAAAGAAGAAGGAGTGAAGTTATTCTCCAAAGCACCTGAAGGCAGAACAAGGAGCAATGGGAACAAGAAGCAACTTAGAACTAAGGAGAAATTTAGTTAGAACAATTAATCAGTAGAAGAGCTTTGCCTCCAGAAGTTGTCAATGCCCCAACACTGGAAGTTTTTAAGAAAAGATTGGACAGCTGTTTGTCTCAAATGGTAAAGGGCAGTGACGGTGAACCCTTTTGGCACCCAGTGCCCAAACAGGAGCTGGTGTGTATGTGTGTGCATGCGCGTGCATGTGTGTGCAATAAAGCACCAGAAACCCAAAGACCAGCTGGCTGGGGCGAATGTGTGTGGCAGCCAGCTGGTTTCCGAGTTTCCGGCACACATATGCACACCGGCCAACTGGCCTTCATGCGTGCCACATCATTGAAGACCAGTTTTTTGGCAGGTTTTGGCCATTTTCAGACTGTTTTTCAGGCCAAAAACAGTCTAGAAAATGGGTTTTAAAAAGGGCTGAAAAGAAGGTAGAAAATGGCCTGAAAACGGCCATTATCAGGACATTTTCCAGCACTCCAATACCCGCAAAGACCAACTGGCTTGCATGCATGTGCGCCCCAGAAACCAGAAGAGCAACTGGCGATAGCGCATGTGCCCAGAGGGCTCTGCATGCCACCTGTGGCACATGTACCATAGGTTTGCCATCACAGGTATAGGGTATTTTGCTTGAGGAGGAGGTTGGACTAGAACCGTGATGGCGAACCTTTTTTCCCTCGGGTGCCCAAAGTGTGCGAAAGATCAAAATTTGGATGCTTGGCAACCAGTGTGTATGTCGGAGGCTACCTGGGTAAAGAGTTGGGACGTCAGTGCTGATAGGTTAATCAAGCAGTTCCATGAAAATTATCCGAACAAGCTAAAGGGTCCCAGAGGGGGAAGGTAGGATGGTTTGGAACAATGCAACCCCTAGTCTCAAGGGAGGCCGCCTGTCAGGCCCAAAGTAAAAATGTGAATTCAAAGGCTGGCCTGACAGTGTGTTTATAACTGCAGCAGCATGCTGGGTTTGTGTGATAACCATTTGCAACCTTCCCAGCTGGCTTCCAACAAGCAGTCAATGGGGAAGAGCCAGAGTCACTTAACAACTGCAATAATTTGCTTAACGACCATGGAAGAAATGGTTGTGAAAGGGGTATGACTCTCTTTATCACAACCCTGCTTAGCAATGAAAATTCTGATAGCCATTGTGGTAATTAAATTGAGGACTCTGTATTTATAAATGCAGGTAGTCCTTGGCTCACCTCCAGAACTGAGCCCCAAATATTCTGTGGTTAAGCAATATGTTTGTTAAGTAAGTTTTGCCCCATTTTGCGATCTTTCCTGGAGATGTTAAGTTAAACACCCAGTCGTTAAGCGAATCTGACTTCCCCATTAATTTTGCTTGTCGGAAGGTCTCAAAGGGGGATCACGTGATCCCATGACTGCAACTGTCATAGATATGAGTCAGCTGCCAATGGTCCGAATTTAGATCATGTGACCATTGGGAGGCTGCAATGGTTGTAAGTGTGAAAAACAGCCACAGTTAAATATTTTCAGAGCCGTTGCAACTTTGAATGGTCACTAAACAAACTTTCGTGAGTCCAGGACTGTCTGTCTCGTGCGCCCTTGCACACTGGAAGGAAGATCAGAACTCCGAACCTGCCTTTGCAAAGGGGAAGCAGAACAGGCCTCAAGCTTGCAAACTCTGCCGGTGGTATCTATGTGAGTTCGACAATTGTGCGTTTCCAACACAAGATTTGGAAGAACACAGCCAAGCTAGGCTCCAGGGAAACTGCCTGAATTCATGCTGTGGTTCCTAAGGAAATGCATTGTTTGGCTCTGTTTAGTAGTCCAACAACGAAGTCCGAGGCCTTATCCTGTGGCCGGTTATTTATTTATTTATTTATTCTTTTTAATCCACTGCAGTTCAATTTGTTGGGAAAACTAAATTGCCTTCCATTTCCTCCAATTCCGGCCGATTTTATTTCTGAAAAAGGTTTCAATGCCAAAGGGTTTCATGCAGGGATGGGCTACTGACCGAACTGGGGGGAGGGGGACGGGGGACGGGATGCAGTGGGGTAGCGAAAATGGAGCTCCACCCCAGAGCACCCAATTTGCACTGAAAGTTGTTGAAAGAAAATGCAGGGCGTCCTGCATAAGCCATGCCCAGTGTGGTAGTAAAAATTTTGGCAGCCCTTCACTGGTTTTATGCTACGATAAAGTTGGTTTCGGGTTATAATAAACACTCCAAAGCACCTTTAACAGGATAACTGAGTTAGAAGGGAACTTGGAGGTCTTCTAGACAAACCCCCTTCCTTCAAGGAGGAAACCCTAACCATTTAAGATGTTTTGTAAGTTAAAATCAGAATAGGAAGGCTATCAGTTCTGACCATATGGAGAATTCTTGACTTATGAACACAGTTCAGCTCAAAATTTGTAAGCAAGATGGTGGTTATGTGAATTTTGCCCCAATTTATGACTTGTTAAGGGAATCGCTGCAGTTATTAAGTTGTTAAGTGAATCATTGGCCGCCCCAATGACTTTTATTAACAGAGGGTCAGAAGTTGTTTTTCTCATCGCCACTGTAACTTTTTTTTTAAAGTATAATTTCCCCCCCCTCCATACAAACTTTTACCTATATATTTCAAAATTGTCAGGTTACAATAAAAAAACAGCATTTAGTTAGTAAATCATGGATAACTGTCCCCCCAAAAGTTTAATAGTTCCAAATTAAGTTATTTTCGGTATCAATCAACCCCCCCCAACATTGCCATTGTAACTTAAAATGGTCATTAAATGAAGTGTTGTAAGTTGAGGACTGAAAAAATCTACTGTGTCTAAAGATGTCAGCGGGGGTGGGTCAAAAAAGTCAAGATGGCAGCCACAGAGGTGTGGAGGAAGCTTTGCCTGTTTCAGCTTGCTTGTGACCACTAACTGGAGTTACATGTAGTCCTGGTCTTACAAACCAGTTATTTAGTGATTGTGATACGTTTATGACAGTAATATAGTGCCTTGTGGGTCATATGATTGCAATTTGCAGCCTTTTCCATCTGGCCTCTGGCATGCAATACAGGAAGCCAGATTTGCTTAATGACTGAATGTTTCACTTAATGACCAGAGTATAAAACTGGGCCCAATCGTGTGATGAGTCACTTAATCACCAGATTGCTTAGCAACTAAAATTCTGGACCCAATTATGGTTGTAACTTGTGTACTACCAGTATTAACAATCAACACATAATCTGTCCAAACACTTCTTTGACTGCGTTATTGCAGGAGTATCTAAATCAGTATTTCTGCAATTTAGCATATTTAAGAAAGGTGGATTTCAACTCCCAGAATTCCCCAGGGAACTATGATAGGGACAAGTCATATTTATACACACTAATCAAAAGGGGCGATAAAAACGGTAAGGAGGAAACAAACAAAAAACCAGAACACAACTCTCCAACAGCCAGTTGCTGGATAAGCAGGGATTAAAGTGTTGGTTATGACCTATAAAGCCCTTCATGGCACCGGACCAGATTATCTCAGGGACCGCCTTCTGCTGCACAAATCCCAGCGACCAGTTAGGTCCCACAGAGTGGATCTTCTCCGGGTCCCGTCAACTAAGCAATGTCGGCTGGCGGGACCCAGGGGAAGAGCCTTCTCTGTGGCGGCCCCAGCCCTCTGGAACCAACTCCCCCCAGAGATTAGAACTGCCCCCACCCTCCTTGCCTTTCGTAAACAACTTAAAACCCACCTCTGCCATCAGGCATGGGGGAATTGAGATCCTCTTTCCCCCTAGGCCTTTACAATTCTATGCATGGTATGTATGTATGTATGCTTGGTTTTTATATTAATAGATTATTAATCATTTCTAATACCAAATTACTATTGTACACTGTTTTATTGTCGCTGTTAGCCGCCCCGAGTCTCCGGAGAGGGGCGGCATACAAATCCAATAAATAAATAAAAATAAATTAATTAATTAATTAATACTAGACAAACAATCCATCAGAAAAAAACATCCTAATCACAGAATTACCAAGGAGAAAACATGCATGTGATGCCTAGGGGTAAGCAAAGTTGGGTCTTCTATGACTTGTGGACTTCAACTCAAAGAATTCCTGAGCCAATCATGTTAGCTCAGGAATTCTAGGAGTTGGAGCCCACTCATCTTAAAGCACCCTGACTAGTGCATTCTGGGAGTTTAGGTCCACCCATCTTAAAGTTGCCCAGGTTGAGAATCCCTGCTGTCAATAAATGAGCCGGGGTGGCGCAGCATGTAGAGTGCTGTACTGCAGGCCACTGAAGCTGACTTGTAGATCTGAAGGTCAGCGGTTCAAATCTCATCACCGGCTCAAGGTTGACTCAGCCTTCCATCCTTCTGAGGTGGGTAAAATGAGGACCCGGATTGTGGGGGCAATAGCCTAGCTCTGTTTTAAAAAAGTGCTATTGCTAACATGTTGTAAGCCGCCCTGAGTCTAAGGAGAAGGGCGGCATAAAAATCAAATAAATAAATAAATAAATAAATCAATCCTCCCCACCCCAAATTCCACCACACAGTCCTCACCACGCCCCATTAACCTGCACCTTGCTTCCAACAGCTGATCTCCGGGGGGGCGGCTCTGCCTTGCAACAGAGCTATGATCTCATCCTCCACCCATAGCTTCTCTCTCTCTCTCTCTCTCTCTCTCTCTCAATTCCTTAGACCCAAGAGAGGCCAAAGGGTTTGAATAGGTACCCTTGTCAAGGAGAGAAAGAGCGAGCAGAAAGGCACAAGGGAGACCCTTGTTGGTTCGAGCAACAGGTCATCTCAAGGATCTTCAACCATTTCACCCTCACCACCTGAACTTATTACAGAGGAATTCCATCTTGAGATTCGGCTAATTTCTGGTGGGGTGAGGCCGCTGATCGGGAGACCCTTGCCAGGACCTTCAAGTGTGTTTTTCAGGCAAGGGGGGAGGAAGACATGAAAGAAGAAGACGTTATTGAGAAGACTTCAAAGGGAGGGTGACGTTCCTACCAGATGTGAATAATTGCTGGGTCAGTGTTTTAATCACAGGTGAGCCAGCCCTATAGGGAAAATATACCTGTGACAGTGAGGGAGGGGAGGGGAGAGACTTGGGAAGAGTTGGTGAAAATGCATTGGAGTGGGGGGTGGGAGAGGGACTGAGCCCCCCCCCCCCAAACAAGGCTTTGATACGGTACGGAAAGTCTACAAGCCCCAGAAATGTATTTTGTGAGGTATGATGGAAATCGTGAGTCAGCCTCTCTTTTTTATTAATAAGGACTCCTTGACCCCTGTAATTGAAGAGGGCAATTTAATCAGAGAGGGCAGGGGCGGATGAAGAGAAGGGGATGAAGTTTAGAATTGGGCCCTTCTTTGATTTCATGATAACCTGCAGGCCTCTCCTCTCCTCTGATCCCAGGCTCGCATTGTCTCATCCCATGGTGGTTGGGCATTTGTATAGTTGGTTGACTAGAGAGCCTGTATTTAGAAGCAGACACCCATTCAGGGTGGAGGCGAACATGTGATTTCCTCTGCTGGGCCTCTGATTGGTGGGAAGAAGAGGTCCACCATGGCCAAAGTTGCTCTTCTGGAAGACAAGATGTCCAAAAATGAATTTGGTGTTCCCTGAGCTTGGCGGTTCTTCTTACAGACCTTTCATGGTCCAACTAAGGAACATTATCAGTGCTAGAAGGGAGAGGGATTTGCATGGGGGGGGGTGTAGGAGGAAGAGGACTGTGGGGTACTTGGTGCTCTCTTAAATCAATGGTTTGGTTGCAGATTTTTCATCAGCCAACATCGGGTAATGCCAACATGAATGGTTGTCCCAGGACATTAAAAACCCCTGCCAAAATCTTCCTTAGACAAATGTGTGACGCTTAGAAGGGAGGGAGGAAGGGAGGGTAGGAAGGCATGAAAAGAAAGGAGGGAGGGAGAGAAAGGAAGGAAGGAAGAAAGAAAACACACACCCAGGCGTAGCAGACACAAGACAGAGGGAATCGTCAAGGCTCAGCATCAGCTGTGTTTGGGTGGGATTACCTTTTCTCTCTCTCTCTTTCTTTCCATAAACATGACCGTGTCACTCCAATTCAAGAATCCGTTAACTCTCTAGGGCAGTCTTCCAATTACCTGCTATTTTTCCCCTTCCCCCTTCCCTTCCTATTTTTCTTTCCTTTTCTTTCCTTTCTCTCCATTACCCCTTCTTTCTTTCTTTCTTTCTTTCCTTCCTTCCCTTCTTTCCTTCCTGTTTTGACTTTCTTTTCAATCCTCCCTTCCTTCTTCATTACTCTTTTCCCTTCTCTTCAGACTCCCTTTACACTGCCGTTGTAACCTCAAATAGCCATTAAATGATGTTTTGTGATTCAAGGACTACCTGTATTGTTTATTAAATATAAGCAGCTGCCCTGTTGTTGGAACTCCCACTCTCTCTCCAATCAGTACAGGCAATGCCTGACCCATTTTGGGCGGGGGGAGTTTATTGAGTAGGCGCAGACCCCAAAACCGGTCCTTTCATCTTCCCAGTTCACCAGCTGGGAAGGTGTTTTCTTCCCCTCTGGACTGCAAAAGGGCCACGAAAAGCTCCATTGCAAAAGCTGCAGTAATGATGCATTTGGACCTCAGCCCCTTGGATAAACAGTGATTTGCCCTCTGCCAGCTTCTAAATTGCTGTTTATAACCAAAGCAGACCGCAAACTGGGGGAAAGCAGAACTGCAACCTAAGCAAGGTGATTTGACACCCTTCAGAGATTGGCGAGAGGGATAAGTCACTCTTTGCGGTGAATCGCGTAATGCCCAGATGATTGCAACCATCATCTCTGGAGGGGAAGATCTGGACAAAAATGGGTTCCCACCAGTGCAGTAGAAGGGAAGAGGTGGGAACAAAGTGCTTGTGTTTTATTTATTCGTCCTTTTATTTATTTATGATTACATTTATAAGTCATCCTACTGGCCAAAAGGTCTATCTGGTTGCAAAGGGAATTTTATTAATTAAATTTTATTAATTAAATTTATAAATTTATAATAATTGTGGATGCTTCCTACAGAATTTGCTGGTTAAATTGTATTTATTTTTTTCTTGAATTATGCTTTCTTGAACTATGTTGCACCTCAAGAATTCCCCAGGCAGGGTGCTTTAAGAGAGGTGGGCTTCAATTCCCAGGATTCCTTAGCCAGCATTCAGTGTTGTTGCAACTTCAAACTTAACTAAACAATGGTTCTAAATTGAGGACTACTTGTATTTTCACTTTTTTACTTTTAGATTCATGAAAGCTGGCTGAGTGACTTTGAGTCATTCACCAGAAGACTTGAGTTCTAGTTCCTGCCTCAGGCATGAAAACCGATTGGTTGACTTTGAGCCAATCACCAAGAGTCAGTGAGTTCTAGTCCCGGTCCTAAGCAGGAAAGCCACTTGGTGACTTAGGCAACTCATGTCTCTCTTTCACTCAGTCCAGCCTACCCTAGAAGATCATTGGGTTCAGGAAAAGAGGAGTCATTAAACAAAAAGGTGAGATATAAGTATAAATAAAGGAATATTGACTTCCTTCTTTCCCTGTGCAGATCCCTACTTGGTGGTCTCCTTTCTACATGAATTGTTCTTTGGAGCCAAAAAATCCTTTTCTGTTGCTCACAGGACTGATGGAACTGCCTGACAGCCTCCTCAGAGAAGGTGACTGATGTTTTGGTTTTCCATCAAATTTTGCATCCCTGGGGATGCAGAGGCGTGAAGATTATCAGCTTCTAGGCTGAGTCAGCAAACAAGGATGTGTGAGAAATGCCCAATAAAACATCAACTGTTAGGAAGACCTACAAAGGCAGCAGAGTTCCCAATTTTGAGGAGATAGACCAATGTCCCTTACACATCCCCCTCCAACCCCCAGGAAAATCTCCAAAGAGTTATAATTCTGGACAGAGATTTTTTTAAAAAACCTGTTTGTTTATTTATTATATGTAGCTGATCTGTCAAGGGATAGCTCACATCATTCTGGAAACAAAATATCAGAAAATCTTCTCATTCCTTCTCCATCCCTTTGCCTCTTATATTCTTTTTTCCTTCCCTGTTCTCTTCTCCCCTTAATTTCTAGATCGGTTTTCCCCCTTGGTTAGCCTCTATCCACTGTGCCTTCAGGTGCTTTGGAGAACAGCTTGACTCCCTCTTCTTTGTGGCAGTCCCTGAAATACTGGAAGACTGCTAACATATCCTTCCCTAGGTCTTTTTATTTCATTTTATTTATTTTATTTATTATTTAGATTTGTATGCCGCCCCTCTCCGCAGACTCGGGGCGGCTCACAACAGAATAAAAACAATTTATAACAAATCCAAATATAATTTAAGATATTTTTTTTAAAAACCGGTTTGATTTAAAAAAAACCATTTACTAAACAAACATACATGCAAACATACCATGCATACATTGTATAAGCCCAGGGGAGATGTCTCAGTTTCCCCATGCCTGATGACAAAGGTGCTTAAGGAGCTTATGAAAGGCAAGGAGAGTAGGGGCAGTTCTAATCTCTGGGGCGAGTTGGTTCCAGAGAGTCGGGGCCGCCACAGAGAAGGCTCTTCCCCTGGGGCCCGCCAACCGACATTGTTTAGTTGAAGGGACCCGGAGAAGGCCCACTCTGTGGGACCTAATCGGTCGCTGGGATTTGTGCGGCAGAAGGCGGTCTCGGAGATATTCTGGTCCAGTGTCATGAAGGGCTTTAAAGGTCATAACCAACACTTTGAATTGTGACCGGAAACTGATCGGCAACCAATGCAAACTGCGGAGTGTTGGTGAAACATGGGCATACCTGGGTAAGCCCATGACTGCTCTCGCAGACCAATTCCAGCAATCATTTGTATGTTTTAGCCTCCAGTCCCCTAATCATCTTTCTTGCTCTTCTCTACACTTTTTCTAGAGTCTCCACATCTTTTTTACATCACAGTGACCCAAACTAAATCCAGAATGCAAAATATGGTTATACCAAGTCACTATAATTAACAATTCATATGATCCTGATTCTCTACCTTTGACAATACAGCGTAGGATTGTGTTGGCTGTTTTGGTGGTTGCAGCACAAGGCTGGCCCATATTTAAAGAGCAACTGGTACGTATTTGATCAGCTGATTGCATCTTCTATCTGCCCGGCCCTCCTGCTTGGGCAAAACCCCTCTGGGGTCTGCTTTTGGGAAACAAAGTCAGTGAACGTCATTATCACCTGCGGTTTTTGATCATATGTTTCTTCTTGGTTTTGTGGATCCTCCTTTTATTAACGGGGGAACGCATGACCTAAGAGGCTAATTCTAGCGTTGGCAGACATCAAATGGACTCTCCTGCTCCCCCTCGACCCCCATCTCCCCTTCCCCCAAACGCTTTGGCAAATGTCCCCTGCTAAGCACCTCTGAAATTACCAGGTTCACAAGTTGACTCGGCATGTGGAGAAGCCTTCTCTTTGATCCCCCAGATCTGGCAGCCTGCCACTCACAGTAAGTGATTGATGGCAAACCAGAGGGGTGTTAGATCCCCTCCGCTCTCTTTTGAACTTGTAGGTGCTGCTAAGCCGGGAAGATAATTAACCTTAATTAACCTTCAGGGTTGACGTGAGTCATGAAGACTTGTCTTGGAAGGACAAGAGCAGGAAGAAGAAGAAGAAGAAGAAGAAGAAGAAGAAGAAGAAGAAGAAGAAGAAGAAGAAGAAGAAGAAGAAGAAGAAGAAGGTGAAACTTAGGTGTAGCTTTTCAACTTCACTTTGTTTTTTGAGTCTTGCTATTATGTTCGCTTTGCAGAGTCAGAATGAGGTTGATCCGACCCTGGGTTGCATTGATGGTCTACCAAATCAATGATATAGGTGAGGAGATTAACAGGCAACTCATCAAATTTGCAGATGATATCAAACTGGCAGGAATAGCAGACTCTCCAGAAGATAGGCTCAAGGTACAGAAGGATCTTGACAGACTGGAAACCTGAGCGCTATCTAACAAAATGAAATTCAATGGTGAGAAAAGTCAGGTTCTACATTTAGGCAAGAAAAAATGAAATGCACAGGGGGCACCTGGTGGAACAGCACTAACTGCAAAAGGGATCCTGGTGTCTTTCTTTTTCTTTCTTTCTTTCTTTCTTTCTTTCTTTCTTTATTTATTTATTTATTTATTTATTTATTTATTTATTTATTTATTTATTTATTTATTTATTTATTTATTTATTTATTTATTTGGCAATGAGTTAAAGATGAGCCAGCAGTGTGCCGCAGCAGCCAAAAAAAACAATGCAGTTCTAGGCTGCATTAACAGAGGGATAGGAGGAGGAGGAAGGAGGGAAGAAGGAGAAAAGAGACAAGGAGGAAGAGATAAAATAGGGAGGAGAAAAAAGAAGAAAAAGATAAGCCGAAGGAGGAGGGGAAAGAGGAGGAGGAAGGCTGGTAGGGAGAGACAAAGGAGACGGAGAAGGAGAAGATAGAGGAGGAGGAGACAGAATAGGAGATGGGAAGATAGACAAGAAGCGGAGGGGAGGGGGAGGGGAGGAAGCATTCGCTCCTCAAAGCAAGCTGTCTCCAGGTTCTAAGTCAGATAAAGAGGCCAGAAATCTCACAGCCTGCCCTGTGGATTCCCTTCTGCCATCCAGACCTTTTCTACCCTTTCCCACCCCACCCCGGAACCGCTTGCCTTTTGCATGTCTGCGAGAGCTTCTCCGTGCCCCATAAAGCTCAGTCCTCACCCCAAAGATAAAGGGAAGGTGACAAACGGAACATCCTGTCACCCCCAACCCCACCACGTGAGCCCGGCCATTGACAACTGGGTGCCAAGGCTGGGCTTGGCGGCTGCCCAGACAGACGGGCAGTCAGGGAGAGTGGAGATCGGCACAGGGGGAAAGGCATCCCGGCATGAGACCCTTCCTCTGCTGGAGCGTTTGGGCTTTCCTGGGCATCCATATTTTATTTTCAAACAGAAATGATGAGAAGCAGGGTCCCCCCTCCTCCCCCTGGACTTCAAAAAGGAAAGGATGCAGTCTTATCTGCATAGGAATCGGAGAAAGAGAGAGAGAGAGAGAGAGAGAGAGAGAGATAGGCAGGTAGGCAGGCAGTCTGTCTACGGAGATTTATAGGGTTACCTTTAATATATCCCTGATGTGTAGGAGAGAATTTAAATGCCAAGAGACATTTCCAGGTTTTTCAGAAATATTCCTGGGAAGGAAGGAAGGAAGGGAAGGAGGGAGGGAGGAAAGAAAGGAAGAAGGAAAGAAAGAAAAAAGGAAGAGGGAAGAAGAAAGGAAGAAGAAACAAAAAAGGGATGGAATGAGGAAAAATAAAAGCAAGGTACAAAGGAGGAAAGAAAGAAAAGGGAAGGAGGAAATCAAGGATGGAATGACGGGGAAGAAGGAAGGGAAAAGTGAGAAAGGACGGAAGGAAAGACAGGGGAGGAAGGAAGGGGAAAAAAGAAGGGAAGGGGAAGATGGAGACGTGGTCTTTTTCTCCATCCTCTATACAGCTAGAATGGAAAGAGTCTATCCTGTCTCTCATTCCAACTCCAGTATCTCATGGAGAAAGGAGGGAGATTCTGGGGATGGTGATTGGCCAGCCAGCCAGCAACCAATGGCATGCATTTTCCACCTCCCTTGTAAGATGCAGGGACCACTGATCAAAGCTAGTCTGGTCACAGGTGATTGTAGCATCCCAGAGTCATGTGATCGCTGTTGACAACCTTCCCAGACAGCTCCCCACAAGCAAAACCAACGGAAAAAGCCAGATTCATTTACCAACTGCATGATTCACTTAACAACTGCAGTGATTCATTTAACAATCATGTCATAAATACATGCTGGTTGACAAGCCCCTGAATTTTTGTTCACATGAACCTAGGGATGCTGCAAGAGTCATAAGCTGGAGGATTAGTTGTAAGTCACTTTTTTTCAGGCCCATCGTAATTTTGAATACAGTATTCTCTAAATAAATTGTCATAAGTCAAGTGAGGGATATTTTAGTACTTTTTTAAATCTGTCCCTCTTTCTGTCTCTCTCCTCTCTCTGTCTTCTTCACAGCCTGGGTTCTTTCTTTCTTTCTTTCTTTCTTTCTTTCTTTCTTTAATTTGTTTATTTATTTATTTATTTATACTAAATAAAAGCTCAGCTTAATTGTTTTTCTCTCTCTCTCTCTTCCCTCTCTCCATCTCACCTGACTAGCTTGAAGGCACAAAGATTCCTGTCCTTGCTGGGTTTGCACCTTTCTGCGTTGGCTGGACCACCTGGGATACGTCAGGCGCCTTCACTGGAGGGGCATGAAGGGCCTCTTGAGAACCCCGAGGCAGGGACTACAACTCCCAACACTCTCAGCCAGCACTGTGTAAGAAGTCTATTTTTTCTCCTTCGCCTCCTCCTCTTCTACCTTCTTCCTTCCTCTCCTCCATCATGTTCTCCTTTCTTTTTCTCCTTCTCTTCTTTCTCCCTTTTCTCCTTTCTCTCCTTCTCCTCATCCTCCTCCCTTCCTCACCTTCTCCTCCTCCACCACCTTCTCCTTCCTTCCTCTCCTTCTCTTCCTTCCTTCCTTCCTCTCCTCCTCTCCCCAAATGCCTCTTCCTTGTAACATTGATGATATTCCTTAATTAGGTCACTAAACGTCTTCAAACAAACCATCAAGCAGAGAGCACCAAGGATCCCATAGTTCAGCCCAGGTATTTGGTTGTGTTGGAAATTGGATTGTGCACACTTGCGAAAAGGAAATTACTTGAACCCGGGACACTGCAATCATCATAAATATGAGTCTGATTTTTGATCATGTGCAATGGTCATTAAGTGTGAAAAATGATCCTGAGTCTTTTTTTCACTGCCATGATAACTTCAAACAATCACTAAATGAATTGTTGTAAATTGAGGACTACCTATAATAAGCAATAATCATCAGTATTTGAAAGCATTACTTGTTTTGTTTTTATTGTTTAAATTACAACCTATTGTCCTCTGTACATTTTTTAGGGATTTTATTTCTTCTGGAAGGCTGTGGAGAACTGAATTTGTGTTTGTGTAATAAGTGATATTCATCAATCATTAAATAATCTGGAGTGCTGATCTGTTCTGGAAAAAGCAGAGTGTCAGAAAAAGCCAAAAAATTAAAAAGAAAGAGAAGATACAGATAATCCTCGATTTACAACAGATCATTTAGTGACACTTTGAAGATACAGCACTGAAACAAATGACTTCTTATCGTTTTTCACACATGATCATTGCAGAGTCCTCATGGTTACATGATCAAAATTCGGACATTTGGTAACTGACTCATATTTATGAGGGTTGCAGTGTCTGGAGTCACGTGATCTGCTTTTGCGACCTTTGACAAGCCAAGTCAGTGGGGAATCCAGATTAATTTAACAACCATGTGACATTTAACAACTGCAAGAATTCAGTTAACAACTGAGCCAAGAAAGATCCTACTCACAACAAATATTTATTTGTTTGTTTATATTTATATGCCACCTATTCCAATAGGATTCAGCAACTTTTCACTTAACATAAATTTTGGGCTCAATTATGGCTGGAATTTGAGGACTACCTGTACTTGGAAAGCCAGAAAAAATAGGAACAACAGAAGAAGAGAGAGCAGACGACTTAGATGAAAATTTGATGTGATGCAAATTGTCCCTCTAACCTGCTGGGGAAAAGGAGAACAAATTTTGATATTCAGTTTATTTATTTTGCTCCAAAAATAGCAGAAAAACAGAGTTGAAAATCTTTCAGTCCAATTCTCTGCTTAAGGCTGGAGACTTTATAACATTTCAGACAAGTGGTTACACGATCTATTCTTAAAATCCTCCAGTGATGGAGCAGCCACAGCTTCTGCAGGCAAGCTGTTCCACTGATTAATTGTTCTCAATATCAGGAAATTTCTTCTTAGTTCCAAGATGCTTCTCTCCTTCATTATTAGTTTCCACCCAATGCTTTACTCATGCCTTCAGTGCTTTTAGACAACAGCTTAACCCCATCTTCTTTGTGGCAGCTCATCAAATACTGGAAGGCTGCTATCATGTCTCCCCTAGTCCTTCTTTTCATTAAATTAGACATACCCAATTCCTGCAACCATTCTTCATATGTTTTGGCCGCCAGTCCTCTAATCTTCTTTGTTGCTCTTCTCGGCACTCTTTTTAGAGTCTCCACATCTTTTTTACATCGTGGTGACTAAAATTGGATGCAGTATTCCAAGTGTGGCCTTACCAAGCCATTATAAAGTGGTATTAACACTTTGTGTAATCTTGATTCTATCCCTCGGTTAATGCAGCCTAGAACTGGCACACTGCTGGCTCATATTCAAGTGATCTCTCCTTGATTAGTTTCCATCCATTCTTTTTTGTCCTGCCTTTAAGTGCTTTGGAGAATAGGTTGATCCCCCTCCTTCTTCTCCGTGACAGCTCCTCAAATATTTGGAAGCCTGCTATCAAGTCACCCCTAGTCGTTCCTTTCATTAAAGCAGCCATCCCTAATTCCTGCAGCTGTTTTCATATATTTTATCTTCCAGCCCCCTAATCATCTTTGTTGCTCTTCTCTGCAGTCTTTCCAGAATTTCAAATCGTTTTTTACACCTTGGTGAGAGCAGGAAATTTAAAGGAAGAATTCAGCATCTCTGTGCCAAAGTGATCCCAAGGTCTTAAAGCTTTATGCACCAGCCCCCGCCCCCCCCCCCGAATCTCTTTACAGCTAAAGAGATGGAGTTAAGCCAGTCTGGGCCCACTCCAGAGTGCCCTGCTCGAGCTGGCTTCTTCCTTCCATGTCCTGCCAAATCAGATCTGACATTTCATTTAAAAATCTCAGTTTAACAGCGGGGATGGGAAGCTTGCATGGCAGCATCGAAATCCTTTGCAGCAGAAATGAATCTAAACGGTTTATCTCTGGCTTGGTTCTTTCCTCATTTTCAGCCAGGGTTATTAAATCTGGCTTCGCCATTGTTAAGTGAACAACCACATGACACCCCTCCCCCCTGGGATATGGATTAACTAACAATAAGAGCCAGTTGCCAAATGTCCAAATTTTAATGGGAACGCTGCGATGGTTGTAAGTGGGAAGAACACTCCAAAGTACTTTTTTTTCAGTGCTGTCGTCACTTTGAATGGTCATTGAATGAATGAGTTGTAAATTGAGGACTATCTGTAATTCTGCAAGGCAACTTAGGAAGAGGTATTCAGAGACTCTCTTTATCAAGGACCAATAGGGGATTTTTGGGGGGAGGGGTTTGAAAACAGGATCTGTACTGATATCCTCCCCCTTTTCTTAGGGAGCCTGATGTGATGTGTGGAAGAAACACCCCCCCCCCTTTCCTATCTGGTAGGCACATCCTTGCAAAATTGGACTGCCCACTTAACTGTTTAATGGATGGGGGGAGATCCCAAAAGAACTCTCTTGTGCCCCCCCTCTCTTATGCCTAGTTATTTGGGATGAAATCATAAGGTGAAGAAGAAGCAGAAGATGGGGAAAGGGAAAGAAGGAGAAAGAGGAGACATGGGAGGAGAAGAAGGAAAAGGAGAAGAGGAAGACAAGGAAGTGAAGAAAGAAGAAGGGGGAGGAGGAGGAAGGAAGGAGTAGAGGGAGGAGGAGGACTGTGAAACATTTGGTCTTCTCTGAGCTTGATTACGTGTTTTGCAAATGTTTTATGCCTTACCAGTAACTAGGGAACATCAAGGGAGGGGGCTTTGCAAGGACGGGGAGGGGGTGGGAGGAGGACTCAACTAGATACCATCATCAGTGTGAGAGAATGTGGGCTTTACACACTGTAGCCAGCCTTCCCATGTTGGTGTGGTGTGGTTTTCTCCTTGATGATGCCTTGATTTGAGTATTGTTTTCTACTTGATGGTCTGATGTCAATCCCTGCTTATCTGGGTGTAGCAGCTTTGTAAACCAAAAAGCCCCAGCAGGTTCCAGGGAAAAAAAAGGTGTCGTCTATAACAGTGTTTCCCAACTTTGGCAACTTGAAGATATCTGGACTTCAACTCCCAGAATTCCCCAGCCAGCGAATGATGGCTGGGGAATTCTGGGAGTTGAAGTCCAAATATCTTCAAGTTGCCAAGGTTGGGAAACACTGGTCTATAATACACAATGTAATGATTATTAACAGTAACTATGTAAGATAAACAAAAAGACTAGCAGAGTGCATCTGTGAACACCAACTAGCTATCAGAAGGCCCAATGAAAACTCACAATACCTGGACACTCCCAGTTGGGAAACTGATTAAACTAATTCCAAAAGTGCTAGGGAATTCCCAGAGTAATGGCATTCAGATGTTTCCACCATCAATGGATTCATTGAGATAAACCACATTTACCCGCCATTCAAAAGAGACAATGAGAAAGCAAGAAGGGAACAAAAGTACTGGAACACACGATCATTTGCTGCAAAGATAATTCTGTAATGTTGGGTTTTTTTAATAATACAAGGTCATCCTCGAATTACAATCTTTCACTCAACGACTGTTTGAATTTATGACTGTTCTGAAGGAAGGGACTTAACAACCAATCCTTGACATACAATAAGATTTTCTGAAAGGAAGTTTGGGGTAATAAAAGAAAAAATATTTATACTTGGTCTTCTCTGCTTTTAAAAGGAGAGAAACACATTTGCATGGCTTGTTAGCTTTGCTTAATTAGTATGTCAGATTTATAATAATAATAACAACAACAACAACAACAACAAAAACAATAATAATAATAATCTGAAGCATAACACACCAGACATCCTGATTGTGGAGAAAAAGAAAGCATGGATCATCGACATCGCAATCCCAGGAGACAGCAGAATTGAGGAGAAGCAGCTAGAGAAATTAGTGAAATACGAAGATCTAAAAGTCGAGCTGCAACGACTCTGGCATAAGCCCGTGAAAGTGGTCCCAGTGGTCCTTGGCATACTGGGCGCAGTGCCAAAGGATCTCAGTGGACATTTGAAAACCATCGCAATTGACAAAATCTCCACCTGTCAATTGCAAAAGGCCGCTTTACTGGGATCAGCAAACATAATTCGCCACTACATCACGCAGTCCTAGGTGCTTGGGAAGCGCCCGACTGGTGATGAAATACGAAATCCAGCATAGTGATCTCGTTTGCTGTGTTGTATTGACATAATAATAATAATAATAATAATAATAATAATAATAATAATAATAATAATTATTATTATTATTATTATTTATTAGATTTGTATGCCGTCCCTCTATGAAGACACTCGGGGCGGCTCACAACAATAATAATAACAGTATGCAATATAACAAATCTTTACTGAACAAGTAAAGCTAAAGAAGCCAAACCTGGTTAGAGAAAGGATGGAAGAGGACTATAAGATCCCTGTTCTAGCCTGGCCAGAAAAAAGATCATAACAATACATTATCTTGTCATGAAAACTATATGGACACCAGGAGTGGAACTCACTTTGAGAGAGATGATAGCAAACCGCTTTTCCTTATTAACTTGGTGTTATCTGGAAGATTTGGAAATCAACCCCATTCCTCTACATTACAGGTAGTCTTCAACTTATAATGACCACTGAGCCCAGCATTTCTGTTGCTAAGTGAGTTTTAACCCATTTTCTCGCCTCAGTTATTAAGCTGGTCACATGGTTATTAAATCTGGCTTTGCCATTGTTAAGTGAACAACCACATGACACCCCTCCCCCCAGGATATGGGTTAACTGACAATATGAGTCAGTTGACAAATGTCCAAATTTTCATGGGAACACAGCAATGGTTGTAAGTGGGAAGAACACTCCGAAGTCCTTTTTTCAGTGCCGTCGTCACTTCGAATGGTCATTGAAGGAATGGGTTGTAAATTGAGGACTATCTGTAATTCTGCAAGGCAGCTTAGGAAGCGTGTTCAGAGGCCCTTCCAGGCTGGTCAGCTTTGGGTCTGAGAACTCCACTTGGGAGAGCAAAGGGTTATTTTAAATATGGGTCTTTGCCATCCTAACCTCTCAACTACAGGTAGTCCTCGACTTACAACAGTTTACTTAGTGACTGTTCAAAGCAGTGGTAAGTTGTAAAATATTTTGCCATTGGTTTGCATGTGCACATATCCCAGGGAGGTGGGTGGAGCCTCTGGCTACTGGTGTTACCAGTTCTAAGAACCGGTCCAAAGCAGGAGTGACCCATTTGGTTGAAAATTACAACCACACAGAAAAATGTGACAACCATTTTCCACAGTCACAAACATGGCAGCATTGAAATTCAGACGCTTGGCAACTGGTTCATATTTATGACTGTTGCAGTGTCCCAAGATCATGCGATTCCCTTTGGCGACCTTCTCACAAGCAAAATCATTGGGGAAGCCAGACTCACTTAACAGCCAATGTTAACTGCAGTGATTCACTTAACAACTGTGGCAAAAAAGGTTGCAAAATGGAGCAAAACTAACCTAGCAAATGTCTTGCTTAAAAGCAGAACTTTTGGGCTCAATTGTGGTCGTAAGTTGAAGCAATTTTCTGCCACGTCAGTACCAGTAGTCCCCATCCTTCAACCGTTTAATGACCGTTCGCAGTTCCTAACAGTGAGAAAAGCCATACTACAAATTTAACTACTGCAGTGATTCACTTAACCACTGCGGCAAGAAAGTTCATCTAATGCAGCAAAACCTGTTTAATGAATATCTCATTTGTTAGCAACAGAAATATGGGGCTCAACTGTGGTCCTTAGTCGAGGACTGCCTGTAAATTCAAGTTTCTGGATTTCAGTAGGGTTTCCTATCTCCTTGGGGCAGCTGGAAGGAGAGATTTTGGGGGAAGAGGGGAGGGTCCTCCCCCTTTCTTGAGTTTCCTTTGCAGAAATGTCTGTGGCCCCAGGCAGTACTTAAGACATGCGCAGGATGAAACACACCACTACTTCCAAGCTCCAGGGATGAAAATCTTTTAATACTTCATGAGTGGTGGTGAGGGGGGGAAAACCACCAAAACAACGCGATTGCACTTCCCATCAAAGACTTCCCATCGAATTTGGAATTTCCAACCACTAAGCTCCTCCAAAGTCAAAAGTAGCAGGGAGAGGTCTGAGGCAGGGGCTGCACTTTCCTCCACCCTTTTTTTAAATAAAGGGAAAAAAATCCAAGATTTAAGAGAAATAAGGATTTGAATATGGCATGGCTTCAGTTTTTCTTTTCTTTTTTAAAATAGGCAACGAAAGCTCCTGCATTGAGGCGGCGGGGAGGGGGGGGGTAGAGAATCCACGAGCTCAGATTTGACAATAAGAGGATTGTTGGGCTCGAAGGAGGGGTCAAGATAATGTAAATGGCAGAGCGAATGAATTTTATAGGGATTTTTTTTTTTTTTTGCAGAAAGAAGGGGGAGGTCACCTGCAGCCAAGGAAGGATAAAGATTCAGGCCCCAAAAAACGGCAGGTGAAGAGATCCCCTTTTCGTTTTCAAATGCAGTGTGTGGGGGGGGGACTCCTATTTTGGATCAACAAAGATTCCCCTCCCACCGAACAGAATTGCTAAGATGTACCCAAATACCTCCCCAAACTGTTGGAAATGCAAAAACGAAATAGGTTCTTATTATTAGTTGGGGGAAAGATCAAAAGCAACATGAGAAAATATTATTTGACTGAAAGAGTAGTAGATCCTTGGAACAAACTTCCAGCAGACGTGGTTGGTAAATCCACAGCAACTGAATTGAAACATGCCTGGGATAAACATATATCCATCCTAAGATAAAATACAGGAAATAGTATAAGGGCAGACTAGATGGACCATGAAGTCTTTTTCTGCCGTCAGACTTCTATGTTTCTATGTTTCTATCATCAATGGTGGACATGCAATAAAGTCCGGATATATTGGAGAATGGTAGAAAAAATGATAAAAGAGATTACATCATATGAAATAGCAAAAAATCCCCTGAATTTTATCTTCTAGGCATAGCTAAACAGAAATATAAGAAAGATATCTCTTTTCTGGTTGTACATATTTTAACAGCCGCTAGGATAGTTTATGCACAAAATTGGAAAGGGGAAGATATCCCCCAAAAAGAGGATGTAATTAAAAAAATATTGGATTGTGCAGAGATGGATATGATGACGAGAAGGCTGAATGATCAAGAAGAATCTGACTTTTACATTGTTTGGGATAAACTTTATATATGGATAGATAAGAATAAGTTGAAAACAAGGTAAAGAAAACGGTATGAATATAATTAAATGTTATTGTCATTTTTTGCTGTTGTTAGTGTTGTTGCTTTCTTTTTTTTACCAATTTAATTTTATGTTCATTAGAATATATAAACAAAGTTCTTCTTTTCAATTAGAATATTAGTCTGATTTAAAGACTTAAGACTTTATCCTTTTTTCTGTATTAAAAATTGACTTCAAGAAAAGAGGGGTAATTGTAACCCCTAATATGTGTTTAAATGTTTGTAAGTCTGTATGTCTTTTTTATTCAAAATCAATAAACTTTATTTTTTAAAAAAGAAAAGATTCCCCTCCCCCTTGCCGGTAGGTTTATCCTTTCTCCATCCTTTTTCCTGCCCATAAACACAATGTAAGAATGGTTTGCAAAGGGAATTGGCAGAGATGGTCAAGTTGACCTGTTTGATTAGAGATTAGGCAATAAGCAAATGGATAAAGGACTGTAAAACCTTGGTAGATTTCTGGCTGAAAATTAAATCTGAAGGGGGTGGTGGAAGTAACCAGTGATTTATGGGTTGGATGGTTAGAAGGGAATATAGAAAGATGAGAGATGCTATAATTATATAGAGAGACCAGGGGTGTCAAACTAGATTTCATTGGGGAGCCCCATCAGGGTTGTGTTTGACCTTGGCGGCCGGGTGGGCATGACCAGCTTGATGTCACTCGTGTTGTGGGGTGGTGCCTATGTTCTGCCAAGGAAAACTGAGTGCTGAGAAGCTGTGATAGCCCCCTGCAACCCTCTGCCAGTGAAAAGGGAGCTGTGTTTTAGCTGGCAGAAGGTTCCAGGAGGACGTCGCAGCCTTCCCAAGCTCCGTTTTCACTGGTAGAAGCACCGCGGGCTTGTCCTTTGCTGCGGGCCAGATCTAAGCATTCTACTTGATGGATGCAGGCCGGATGCAGGCTGCGGGCCTTGAGTTTGACACCCTGATATACAGAGAGCAGAGGTGAGTTCCTATTGGTGCAGTCCAGTGTGCACACTCTGGTAGTGGTGTACTGATGATGGCTTCAGTGCTGTCTTTGCGCAACGCCATCTCATTTTTTGTAAAAAAAAAATTGCAACCTTTCAGTTCTCTGAACATGCGCAGAAGTAAAATAGTCCCTCTAAGCATGCACAAAAGTAAAATCACACAAGAAGATGCACGTGTGCTCGTACGTTCGTGAGTGCAAAAAGTTGTGATGTGCATTGGTAGGAACGGTAAGAGGAACCCACCCCTGACAGATAGGATAACATACACTTGTAATTTCTATAGAAGTTATGGAAGACTGGTTCTCCACCGGACAACCAGGATTTGAGATCAAGGCTCAAGAGTGATGGAACATTGTGATCTGAGTGAAACTACTTGATCCAAATAGATCCCTCAAAGAGCCAAACCACAACAACAACACCGTCAAAGCTCCATCTTAACCAATGCCCATAAGGAACTGGCATAGCTTCAATTGTAACACACAGCTGCCCATTTGCCATTTTTGCCCATGCCCTGTAAACACCCCTGGACATGGACAGATATCCCCAAACTGATGAAGGCGAGGACTGACAATGAGGATCTGATAACTATAGCTGGTTTACTTGTTGGTAAACCTCTGATTGCATGAAAAACATGAGGGACTTCTTGGAATGGACCACAAATGCTTGTGCAACCATGGATCCATACTCCAAGTATCCCCCCCCATTGGCTCCCAGGCTTTCATTGGAACCCCAAGTGAGAGGCAAAAAGGGGCCCATCCTATGACTCCCCATCGCCGCCCTTCCCCCCAAACCCCAGCCTGCTGCCCAAATGTGCTGAATGTCTTCATCGAATCAATATGGCCTTCAAGATAGTAGCAATGGACAAAATTCGGGAAATTGGCAAGCCTGAAGCGAAATCATTTAGGGATGTTTTTCCTGACTTTTATCTCCCTTTATGCAAATACCCCTCGAAAGTCTTCAGCGTGGGGCGCATGATGATATATCTATTTTTTTTTAAAGGACATATTTTCCAAGCGATGCAGGATGCACAATTGATTTTTTTTTAAAAAAAAATCTCTTCCAGCTAACTACTTTCTTTGCCGTGGAGCTGAGCAGCTATCATGTTTTACCCCCTGCTGGGTTGCTATATTTTCCATATTATCTCTCCAACTGCAGGCGGAGAGCGTTGCGCGCAATGCTCTTTTACATGTAGATTGAATTTTGCACCCCATTTTGGGACTTTCGAGATTAACCGTATATCCCCAGCAGGACTCGGTCTAGACCGTGGTGGCTCGCAACAGGGGTGGTGCCATCCGTCACAACGCCAACCCTAAAGAGGCTGTGGGGGGGGGAAATGGGTGGGTTGCCTTGACTGCAGCATCTCTGCTCAAAAATGTCAATGGAGCAAAACACACAAAAAAAGGAAAATTAAATCGAAGGGGGAACCGAAAGGGCTGGTTCAATAGCAGCGGCAGGAATGGGGGGGAGGAATGGGGTGAACAGCATCCAGGATTGAAATATGATTAGGCCGACTTAAGGATCACTTATTTGGGGGACCCTTAAAGATGGGGAGGGGAGGGCTTGACTGAGGCTCTACTAAAATGCCTTGGATGATTGTGATGTAGTGTCGACTGGGTGCCAGCAAACTACAGGTGGTCCTCAACTTATGACCTCAATTGAGCCCAAAACTTCCATTGGTGAGACATTTGTTCAGTGAGTTTTGTCCTCTTTCACAGCCTTTCTTGCTACGGTTGTTAAGAGAAGCAATGCAGTTGTTAAGTTAGCGACAAGGCTGTTAAGCAAATCTGGCTTCCCTATTGACTGCTCATCGGACGATTGCAGAAGAGGACTCTGCAAACGTCATAAATACAGGCCAGTTGCCAAGTGTCCAGATTTTGTGTGAAAAACGGGCATAAGTCACATTCTTCTGTTGTCACTAAACAAATTGTTATAAATATTTCATTATCCAGCTAGGTAACATCTGCAAATGAGCAATCAGAAGATGATGAAAATGCCTTAATTTTACTGGAAAACTGAGCATCTTAGATCAAGCCGAGTCCAAAAATGGTAAGAGACGTTAGAGAATTAAGCCTGGCACTCTGACAAATTGGCCATCGACAGGCACACAGAGATAAGGAACATCTACACTCCATTCCAAAGAGAGAATTGAAAAGCTAAAAGACCATAGTATTCCCTTAACAGTGGTAAAGGCTCAGATAAACAGAGATTAACAGCAAGATTAATACTAGATCAACAATCAAGCAGCCAGTAAGCAATACCCTAACAATGAACCAATAAGAACACTCCCGCCCATACTGACAGGGCAAGCCATGTGTATAAACCATGAGCAACCTGGACTCCAATCTAGCATAAGGTTACTTAGTTGGGTCATAGAATATCTGAAAGAATTCAACCCTCAGGAAGCACCATGGACCCCACAATCAATGTTTCCTTCTTCCTTCTCTTTCTCTCTGCAAACCTCCCTCTCTTTTAGCACTGATGATGTTACCTAGAATCATGAACTATGTGTAGGAATACAAACAAGCTCAGAGAGTAAGAAGAACCTCACATTCCCCACAAGCCCCATTCCCTTCTAAGACTCATGATGTTACCTAGCTGGGTCATGAAACATGTGCAAGAAACAAGCAAACTCAAAGAGCACCAAAGGCCTCAACCCTGAGTAAATATTCCCTTCTAGAGGCAGACCCTTCATTGCATTGGGTGCCAGTTTGCTTCCAGGTCAATTCAAGGCATTAGTTGTGACTTTTAAAACTCTGCATGGCACAGATAGTAGGTTACTTGAAGAACCGCCTCATCCTCATCACACTAGCCCATCCCAACTGGGCAGGTAGGGAAGGTGTGTTATGGACCTTAGGGGTTAAGAACTTTTAGACCTGGAATCTAGGAGCAGTGACCACTTTTAGTGACCAAGCAAAGTCAAACTGAAAAAACTGACTTGTGACCAATTTTTACAACTGATACAGCATCCCCAGGGTCACGCAATCAAAATTTGGGTGCTTGGCAACTGGATCATATTTATGATAGTCCTGGGATCACATGAGCCCCTTTTATGATCTTCTGGCAGCATAGCCAATGGGAGAAGCCAGATTCATTTAACAGCCGTGTTACTAACTTAACAGTTGCAGTGGTTCACTTAGCAACTGTGGTAAGAAGGATTGTAAATTGGGGCAGATATCACTTAATAAATGTTTCAATTAGCAACAAAAATTTTGGGCTCAATTGTGATCATAAATCAAGAACTATCTGTATTTTATGTGGCTTTGTGGGATATTTTAATCCCTTGGTTGTACATTACCCAGAGTGAGAGAAATGGCTGTTATCTAAACTCACTAAATAAAATAAAAATAAATATTAGAGCAGTTTCAAAGCAATACCAAAGAGAGGTGGCAGGCTAGTCTTTTCTGGGTGTGTTAAGCAAAAATGCAACTTACCTGCATTGCTTTAATTTAGATTCCTGCATCTTTCAATTGTAATCGCTCCTTCCAATTTTGTCTTTTTGCTTTGATGGGACAGCCTGACCCTTATTTCAGCACAGTCATTCTCATTTTGAGTCATGTAATAACATAATTTAATAGATATCATAAAATTTTTCTGAGTCATACAATGTAAGGCCTTTTGAGTCATACTATAAAGTTGCAGTCTGGTTCATGCTAGGAGATGTGGTAATTCTCCAACAAGGAAAGTCTGCTGGACTTTTTCCTTATCTTGCTGCTCCCTCTAGTGTTCTGAAAACTTCCACCCAACTCAGTCCGGGATCTGCACTGGCTATTCGTGTATTTTTGAAAATATTTCTTATTCTTTTTAAAAATAAACTTTAAAGGAAAAATACAATGTCAGGTGATAAGGGTGACATTACACAGATGGATCTGCAGTCCTCACCTCAAAAGATCAGATGGGTATTGCATGAAATTTAAAACCCAGGCTAGAGGCAGCATAGAGGAGGAGGAGACCTGGGAAGGTTGGGGGGTCGGAGACATAGAAACATAGAAACATAGAAGACTGACGGCAGAAAAAGACCTCACGGTCCATCTAGTCTGCCCTTATACTATTTTCTGTATTTTATCTTACAATGGATATATGTTTATCCCAGGCATGTTTAAATTCAGTTACTGTGGATTTATCTACCACATCTGCTGGAAGTTTGTTCCAAGGATCTACTACTCTTTCAGTAAAATAATATTTTCTCACGTTGCTTTTGATCTTTCCCCCAACTAACTTCAGATTGTGCCCCCTTGTTCTTGGGTTCACTTTCCTATTAAAAACACTTCCCTCCTGAACCTTATTTAACCCTTTAACATATTTAAATGTTTCGATCATGTCCCCACTTTCCCTTCTGTCCTCCAGAGTCCAGACTATACAGATGGAGTTCATGAAGTCTTTCCTGATACGTTTGATGCTTAAGACCTTCCACCATTCTTGTAGCCCGTCTTTGGACCCGTTCAATTTTGTCAATATCTTTTTGTAGGTGAGGTCTCCAGAACTGAACACAGTATTCCAAATGTGGTCTCACCAGCGCTCTATATAAGGGGATCACAATCTCCCTCTTCCTGCTTGTTATATCTCTAGCTATGCAGCCAAGCATCCTACTTGCTTTTCCTACTGCCCGACCACACTGCTCACCCATTTTGAGGCTGTCAGAAATCACTACCCCTAAATCCTTCTCTTCTGAAGTATTTGCTAACACAGAACTGCCAATACAATACTCAGATTGACGATTCCTTTTCCCCAAGTGCATTATTTTACATTTGGAAACATTAAACTGCAGTTGCCATTGCTTTGACCATTTATCTAGTAAAGTTAAATCATTTACCATATTACAGACCCCTCCAGGAATATCAACCCTATTGCACACTTTAGAGTCATCGGCAAATAGGCAAACCTTCCTATTCAGATGATATTCAGAACCAACGCTACAGGCAGTATTGTGGAGGAAGAGGAGGAGGAGGAAGGAAGGAAGAAGAGGAAGAAGAGAAAGGGGAAGGAAGGAAGAAAGGGAAGGGCTAGGGGAAAAGGAAGGAGGAGGAGGGAGAGGGTGGAGGGGGGAAGGAAAAGGGAAAGGGGAAAAGGAAGAAGAAGAAGACTCGATATGATAGCAGTCTTCCAATAGATGAGAGGGTTGTCACAGAGAAGAGGGGGGGGAGTGTCAACTATTGGACAAGAGCAAATGGAGAAAATTTATCAAGAAGAGAACCAACCTAAAACTACAGAAAAATTTCCTGCCAGTGAGAACAAGAATTGGTGGATTATTAATAATGGAACAACTTTCCTCCAGAGGTTGTGGGCACTCCGTCACTGGTGGGTTAAAGAAGGGACTGCACAACCACTTGTCTGAAATGTTGTAGGACAGTGATGGGGAACCATTTTTTTTGTTTGCGTGGCAAGAGGAAGATATTTGCACGTGCCAGTGCGCGTACACATGCCACACCCATTGCCTGCACCCCAAGCATGCGCACCACCCCGTACTGCCCCTGCACATGCGTACAACCCCCTCCAGCCCTTGCACATACACACAGGCCTCACTGAAGCCTGTGATGGTCAAAAACGGCTAAACCGGAAGTTCGGAAAAGTTCCCTGAAGCCTCCAGTGGGCAAAACGGCCTTTCCCAAGGTCAAAAATCAGCTGGACAGCACTGGGGCTGACATAGAGCAATGCCTTGCATGCCCTACATTATGGCTCCACGTGCCACAGGTTCGCTATCTCTGTTATACGATCTCCTGCTTGGGCAGGGGATTGATTGATTGATTGATTAATTAATTAGATTTGTATGCCGCCCCTCTGAAGACTTGGAGCTGCACACAACAGCAAAGCACAGTACAAATCCAATGATTAAAGAACAGTTAAAACCCTTAACATAAACAAACATACATAAAACGGAACAAAAGCATACATAAAACGGAACGGCCAGGGGGAATCAATTTCCCCATGCCTGGCGACAGAGGTGGGTTTTTAGGAGTTTGTGAAGGGCAAGGAGGGTGGGGGCAGTCCAGATCTCCGGGGGGGGGGAGGGGTTGGACAAGAAGATCTCCAAAGTCCCTTCCAACTCCATTATTTTATGTTCTATGTTCCAAGCCAGCTGAGAAAGTCACAAATGGTGGTGATTGAGTGACCTTGGATTGTTGCAACCATCTTAAAATATATGCTGGTTACCAAGCATTCCCATGATCATAAAAATGCTGCAACGGTCAGAAGTGTGAGGACTATTCATAATTCACATTTTCCCATAGTGTTGTAATTTCAAACAGTGATTAAACAAAATGTGATCAAAATTCAGACACTTGACAACTGGCTTGTATTTATGACAGTTGCAATGCCCCAGGGCCACGAGACCCTCTTTTCCAGCCTTTTGACAACCAGTCACTAAATAAGCCAAGTCCTTTTAATAACCATGCTACTAACTTAATGACTACAATGTTTCATTTAACAACTGTGACAAGAAAGGTTGTAAAATGGGGCAAAACTCAGTAACAATAGCAATAGAAATTTGGGCTCAATTGTGGTTGTAAATCGACTATCTGTAAACGAATCTATCAAATCTGAATGAGATTAAATCGGTGTTTTTTAAATTTGGGTACTAAAAGGTGGGTGGACTTCAACTCCCAGAATCCATCTTAAAGTGGGCAAATCTGGGAATTTTGTTGGAAATCTTTTTGCCATTTTCCATTTCACCTTTCCTTGCCTCTGAAAGTAGGTCAGTGGGATTCATTCGCTAAACCAGAGCGTTTTCTCCCTTGATCCATTTTTAGGGTTAAAAAAAGGAAACAGAAAAATTAGCACTTTAGTTTTTCTCTAAAATTCACAAAAGCTCAGAAGGATTTTTGCCTTCCGAACAACAGATCTTCCCTTGCTTTATTAAAAAAAACTATCCCTCCACCACTTTTGATTTTGAAGAATTGCATGGAAGGTTTAAACAGGAAATAATATTATTTGAGGGTTGTCGTCCCATTCCCCCCACCCTACCCCTGACTTTCTAGATCCATCAGGATCATTCCCTTGGATGATCCCAGTCAAGTAAGCTATTTTTCAGTCTCAAACAGTTATTTTGGGGGAATCTATGTTTTGAAACTGGTCACAATTCACTGGGGCAGCCATTTTGTGAGAGTGCTCAGGGTTTCAAGGGTGTGCCAGGAAGCATCACCGCCCCCTAATTTGGTGACTTGTAGGCCTGCAGGCAAGTGATTCTAGACTACAGAAGGTTACACTGGTAGCACCTGCTGTGAGTGGAAATGATTTTATTTATTTGTATCCTGCCTTTTATTATTTTTTACAAATAACTCAAGGGTGAATATATCTAACACAGCTTCCTCCTCCTATTTCCCCCATAAAGACAGGTGGACAGGGCTGAGAGAGAGAGACTGGACCAAATTCACTTGAACCAGCATTCGTGCCTAACTCACAGTCTCCTGATGATTGCCCCAAAGTCACCAAGCTGGGACTAGAACTCCCCATCTTCTGGTGATTGGTCCAATCTTATCTGTCTTTCACATTTAAGGTGGGATTGGAATTCACAGTCTCTGTGGCTGATAACGATATTGAGAAACCAAAGGGTTCAACCATCCTGTTTCATGGGAGGTTATGAAGCTGGCACCAAGGTGGTTCTTCAAGGTGGACCATCGTGAAGGACAGCTTGCGAAGAGCTCTGTCTTAAGAAGGTTGGCAAGCGAAGGTCACTGAAGCATGAAATGGTCCACCAAGGAAAAATACCTGGCTTCCACCATCCGCTTTCATTGTGGTCACCAAGGAGAAAGTTTGAGTCATATCAACGGGCCCTTCACTTTCAATAGTTAATGAGAGAAGCTGGATGTGCTCTTGGGGCTCAAGCTGGTTCCTTTTCTTTTGTTGAATGACTTCTCCATCCCTTCTTGGCAAACGGAGGATTGGCGAAAACAGAAGAGGATCTCACTCAGGGAGGTAGTTATCCAGGCATTAAGCTTCAGGAGAGTCCCGTGAGACAAAACAGAGACGTCGGAGGGGGCTGGATGCCTTTGTCTGCCCGACGTAATCTGTCTTTTTGTCCTGGAGATCCAGATAATTGGAATTTAGCAGCCTCCACCTCCATGCTTTTCCAACAGTCACCGAGAAAATAACTCCCTGCCGTTCTGCTTATAAAAGCTATGCGACATTTTGGATGAACTTTGGGGAGTTTCTTGGGCGGGCAGGGACCACCCAGCTTTTCTCTGAACAAAGCTGGCCTGCCACAAGCTGAGGTTTAGGAATGACCAGCCAGGATTCTTGTCCTGCTTGCAAGTCAAGGTGGTAGACATCCATTGAATCACAGTAGAACTGGAAGCGACCTGCTCAAGCAGGAGACCCTATGCCATTTCAAACAAGTGATTGTCCATTCTTTTCTTAAAAGCCTTCAGTGATGGAGTGCCCACAACTTCTGGAGACAAAGCTGTTCCGATTCTTAATTGTCCTCACTGTTAGGAAGTTTCTGCTTAATTCCAGGTTGCTTCTCTCCTTGATTAGTTTCCAACCGTTCTTTCTAGTCTGGCCTTCTGGTGCTTTGGGAAATAAGTTGACCCCATTTATTTATTTATTTATTTTATTTATTCAATTTTTATGCCGCCCTTCTCCTTAGACTCAGGGCGACTTACAACATGTTAGCAATAACACTTTTTTAACAGAGCTAGGCTATTGCCCCCACAATCCGGGTCCTGATTTTACCCACCTCGGAAGGATGGAAGGCTGAGTCAACCTTGAGATTTGAACCGCTGACCTTCAGATCTACAAGTCAGCTTCAGTGGCCTGCAGTACAGCACTCTACCTGCTGCGCCACCCCGGCTCCATTGTTAGTACTATGTACATAACTAGTTGGGATTGGCAATATAATGAACCAACAAGGTATGTTTACATGTATTAGAACACTATTGCTTTAAGAGCTAGTGTTACAGATTGCCATAAGGGGGAGCCAGAAGCATGATTGACTCTCTCGGCTATTCTCGGCTATTTCTGTTTTGTCTATATGACTATGTCAGTAGAACGGCTTGCCTCCAGAAGTTGTGAATGTCCCAACACTGGAAGTTTTAAAGCAGATGTTGGATAACCATCTATCTGAAGTAGTGTAGGGTTTCCTGCCTAAGCAGGGGGTGGACTAGAAGACCTCCAAGGTCCCTTCCAACTCTATTATTATTATTATTATAAAAACAAACCCTTGACTTTCTGTCAGAATGGTCAAAAAATTGGAAACTCCAAATCTTAACAAACAAATACTATGTATTACACATTGGCAAAAAGAATCAGAATACTGGTGACAGATGTAATGGGCGCTTTTGATCCCTGATAGAGAGGGTGTCCTTCGCACCGATTGTAAAAAGCCTTTGCCAATCGATACCCGGATTGTCCCTCCTTTCCCACATCATCCTCCAGACCAGGGGTCCCCAAACTTTTTACACAGGGAGCCAGTTCACTGTCCCTCAGACTGTTGGAGGGCCAGACTATAAAAAAACATATGAACAGATTCCTGTGCACACTGTACATACCTTATTTCTCTCTCTCTCTCTCTAGCTTTCTCTCTCTGTCTCTTGCTCTCTTCTCTTGCTTTCTTTCTGTCTCTTGATGTCTTTCTCACTCTCTCTTGCTATCTCTCTTCCTCCCTCTCTCCCTTTCTCTCTCTCTCTCTCCCCCTTCCTTCCTTTCTTCCTTCCTTCCCTCCTTCCTTCCTCTCCACTTCTTTCCCTCGCTCTTTTTCCCTTCTCTTTAGCTTTTCTTTCTTTCTCTCCACTTCTCTCTCTCTCTTTTCCCTCTTTCACCCTCCCTCTTCTCTCCCCGTGGAGGACTCACCCGAGAAGCCTCCACCCTCCGACCCCGGACTCCCATTCAATCCCCATTCAGAAAACGGGAGCTAGCAACTCAAAGAGGAGGAGGAGGCAAGTGTGTGCGTGTATGTGTGCGTGTTGTGCCCAGCTGAGGGGGACGTTCTCACTGCTTTTCCAGTGCGGCCTTGGAAAAGACCTGAGGGCCAGATAAATGGCCTCAGCGGGCCACATGTGGCCCCCGGGCCGTAGTTTGGGGCCCGCTGCTCCAGACGATCTATGCCCCGAAAGATCTCAGGAATCAAAAGAGAAAGCAACCTCAGGAGGGAGAGATCCCTCCTTGCAGCTGCTACACCACATGCAGCCAACCGGAAGAAAAAAAATGTACATACGTGTTAATAACTCTTTACCTTTCTTTTTCTCTTCTAATATTATGCTTTACTTATGACATCTATATTGGATTGTATATAATTTAACAGAATATATAGAGAATTGAACGATATATTTAACATGTAATAAAAACGGATTAAGAACTGTAAAAACAGAACAAAAAATATGAGAAATATTCTTTTTAAAATCAATAAAGAAACTTTTTTTAAAAAAAGAATCAGAATACAAAATACAAACTGAGTGGACATGACTTTATGAACAACCATCACTCTTCTGTCAAGGACCTTGGAGTATTCATATCTAATTCATTGGCCAATGAACAGCAATTTCGTTGTCTTAAATCTGTGACTTGTTTTCAACTAACTTTTGGCCTCTGGATCCCAAAATAACCACAGTTTTTGTCTATCACATCAACTTTTTAAGCTACAGGATACCTTCAAAAGTTCTTCAAATTGTGCATATAAAGTAAAAAACTTACCAAATATGTTTACAAATAATAATTTTATTCATACAAAAGCTATAACAGTTACTGCAAATATTTTTTTTAATCGAATGGTAATTATACATATTAAGGTAAAATTTTTCACTTATAGCTTTTTCTGGAGTGTTTAATCTGTGGACATTCTCGCTTGATGCTCCAACAATAGCCAGCCATCATATGTACATCCCATCAGTCTTGATACCATGACCTTCAAATTCTTGGTGGAATCGCTCACCTTGCTCATCTCTGACTGCACCAAGATAGCAAGATGGCTCTGTAAAAAATGCAATTTGATGCTCATGTTGCCTAATTAACTATATTATACTATATATAAGATGTAGAAAAAAAACTTGATGTGGTGGAAGAAAACTAACTACAGTTTTGAAATCAGCAAGCTGAATTAACTATAAAAAAGCTCAAAAATCAAACTCAACTGAAATTGTGTTACAAATTGTTCCCTAGTGATAAGTGACAAAGCCCATTGTAACAACATCACCAAAAAGACATTAGGAGTTGTAAACCTAATCTTGCATAGCTTCTTCTCTGATAATATTACACTATAACCAGAGCATACAAAACATCTGCTAAATCAATTCTCAAATACAGCACATCTGTCTGGAACCTGCGCTGCTTATCGGACATTAATACAACTGAACGTGTCCAAAGGAAGAAGAGTGCTCCAATCCTCTGCTCACAACAGAATACCTTATACCACAAGTCTTGAATTTCTGGGCCTAGACAACTTAGAACTATGCTGCCTTTGGTATGACCTAAGCATAGTTCATAAAATAATCTGCTATAATGTCCTACCCAGCAATGACTACTTCAGCTTCAACCACAACAATACATGAGCACACAAGAGATACAAACTTAAGGTGAACATGAACTGCTCCAAACTCGATTGTAGAAAATACAATTTCAGCAACAAGTGGTCAGTGCTTGGAATGAACTATCTGACTCTCTGGTTTCATCCCCAAGCTGTCTACTGTTGACCTCTCCCATTCCTAAAAGGTCTGTAAGGAGTGTGCATTAAGTGCATTAGAGCGCCTACCGTCCCCTTCCCTACTGTTACTATTTACTTTTATTCAGTTCATGTATTTAAATTATGTATATACTTATACTTAATATGCCTAATATGAGATTGATGAAATAAATAAATAAAATAAATATAAATAAAATGAGAGCATATGCACCAGAGACAAATTCTTTGTAAGTCCAATAATACTTGGCCAATAAAGAATTCTATTATATTTTCTTTTCTAAAATAAAATTTTCTGACAGAGCAGTTAATCAGTGAAACGGCTTCCCCCCAGATACTTTGAATGCTTCATCACTGGAGGCTTTTAAGGAGAGACTGGACAGCGATTTGTCTGGGTCTCATACTTGAGCAGGGTGTTGGACTAGAAGACCTCCAACATCCATTTCAAAGCCATAACATTAGAAGTGTATTACAAGTGGTCCTTAACTTAGTAATTGAGCACACGTCAAGGAAGCACATCAACGCATCTGATGTTTGGACACATTTTGCAATGGGTGTTAAGTGAACACTGCAGTCAGGAAGCAAACAACTCACGTGTATGACTGTTAAAACATTCCCACAAGGATGTGATCAAAATCCAAGTGCTTGGCAACCAACATATATTTACAACGGTTGCAACCTTTTGTACCAAAGTTGCAACAGCAACTGGATCAGTTTTCGCATTTATGACCGTTGCAACATTCCTATTAGTCCTTCAGTTACAATGATTCGTTTAACATCTATCTAAAGTCACAACAGCATGGGGAAAAAGTCTTATGACTAGTCTAACATTTACAACAATCATGGAATTAGAATTTTTACTACTATGCAAAGCAATTATTGAATCACACCTGATTTTATGGGCTTTTGTGGCCATGGTGGTTAAGCAAATCTCTGCAAGTTGTTAAATGAATCATTAAGTATGATTCATTTAACATCTGGTTTCCCCCCTGTTGACTTTGCTTATCAGAAGCCAGCTGGGAGAGTTCCAAATGGCGATCATGTGACTCTGGGACATTGCAACAATCATAAATATATGCTGGTTGCCAACAACTGACTATTGATCACATGGCCATGGGCATACTGTGGTGGTTTTAAGAGTGAGGACTAACTATAAACCCCTTTTTTTCAGTGTCATTATAATTTTCGATAGTTGCTAAATGAACCGTTGTACATCGAGGATAATCTGTACACCAAATACCTCTCTCACAATCAAATCTTCCATGTTGTTAAATTTATCCATTGGATTTAGAGATAGTCCTTGATTTATAACAAGTGGTTTAGTGACTGAAGTTATAATGGCACTGAAATAGTAACTTATCACCATTGTTCATACTTAAGACCACTGCAGTATCCCCATGGTTATGTGATCAAAATTCAGATACTTGACAACTGGTTCATCTTTATGATGACCGCAGATCCTTTTCTGTGACCTTCTGACAATCAACGTCAATGGGGGAGATAGAATCACTGAACAACTACAGTATGTAACTAACAACTACAGTGATTCACTTAATAACAGTGGCAAGAAAGACCATAAAATGGGGTGGTGGTGAATCTCTTAACAAATGTTTCACTTAGCAGTGGAAATTTTGGCCTCAATTTTGGTCATAAGTCAAGGTCTATCATTATAACCAAATTGGTAAGAAGGTGCTTTATTTGAAATATAAAAAGAATTTCCTTCCTTCCCTCCTTCTTTATTTTCCTTCCTTCCTTCCTTCCTTCATTTGTTCCCTCCTTTCCTTCCTTCCTTCCTTCCTTCCTTCCTTCCTTCCTTCCTTCCTTCCACCTGACCTATAAATTCCCACCTATAAACCCTTTGCACCCCAAGCCTCTAGTCTTGCTGAAATTACAATTACAATTAAAGATCTGATAACTGAGGGGCCAAAAAAAGTGGGCCAAATTATTTTACCAAAAAGCAATAGATGGAAGCTAATCAAGGAGAGAAACATCTAGGGCAAAATTTCCTGATGGTGGGAACAATTAATCAGTGGAACCGCTTGCCTCCAGAGGTTACGAGTGCTCCATCACTGAAGGCTTTTAAGAAGAGGAGTGGACAACCCTTTGTCTGATATGGTATGCTTGAGCAAGGACCTGGACTAGAAGACCTGGAAGGTTGCTCCCAGCTGTATTCGAATTCTAATCTCTGATGGACGACCGAAACGGAGTAGCAGCTTTGCCTCCCTGCTGTGACCAGCATATCTCAACCCTCGATGCCAGCTTCTAAGGGACGATGATATCCCGCCCGGGCAGATTTCAGAAAAGTAGCCGAGCATATTAAATAAGGATGACTCACAACATTGTCTGAGCTCCTGCTGCACGGACACCACCAGCTTAAGACGATAATTGAAATGCATTCCCCAGAATAAATCAGGAGCTGTTTCCCTGGAGATAAGGGCTATCATTCTTAGATATATATTTCTGTATATGTAGAACTGTCAATGCCGAGGAATAATTGAAGGAAACTCACAAAGGCCGAGCTAAAATGGGAAGGCGAGGAGATGGGTCTATTCTGAAGTCATTAGCCTCTGTTGGAAATTCCCAAGCAATATTTGTGTTGGGGATAATTAAGAGGTAGGCATTAAGCCTTGGAGGGGCAGAAGGGAATCCCTTTGAGTAAAGCCTGGCTCAGATCAAGTCCAATTCTCTAAAAAAGAAAAAAATATATAGCAAATTTGGAACTAATGGTAACTTATAAAAATATGTAGACTTAATTACATAATCTCTATTTCGATGTCGGAGAGAAGATCACTTGAAATCTTCCTTCCCCCTTCCCTTCCTTCTTCTCTTCCTTCCCTCCCTCCCTTTTCTTCTCCCTGCCTCCTTCCCTTCTTCTCTTCCTTCTTCCCTCCCACCCACCCCCTTCCTTCCTTCCCTTCCTGTCTCTCTTCCTTCCTATCTCCTTTCTTCATCATGGGGATGCTGCAACTGTTATACATGTGAAAAACTATCATTGTCCCTTGTTTTCAGCACCATTGTAACTGTCACTAAATGAACCATTGTAAGTCAAGGACTATCTGTATTTTCAGTTTCATTGGTGGATCGCTGGCGCTATAAACTTCCAGTGAGCTGGGTTAAATGAGAGGCAGAATGGAGTGGGAGAGAAATCCTTGTACTAAATCATTCATACAATAAATCACATCATAAAGACAGAAGGCTTGCCTTCATTGCACCTAGCTAGGTTGAATGTTATCTTTCTCCTAGGCAGGTGTTCTATTAAGGGTGAGGTCCTCCTGACATTGATGCTGTAATTGGACAAGCTTCCATTTCTGTCTTCAACCCCAGGAACAATTGGCATCCCTCTTTGGAGGGGTCAGGGGTCACTTGTCCATTCGAGGTTTCTCCGTGATGTCTGCTATCCATGTGTTCAAGGAATGAGCAAAAGCTTCTCACTCTAATGAGGTTCTGATGATAGAACCCCATTCCCTCATTTAAACAAAAAAAAAAACCCCTATGAAATTATGCTTGATTTATCTAGCTTCACCTGCTTGCTTTGTCAGCCAAGAGTCCCACTTTATGCTGATGGGATAAGATGATACATGTAAACCTCACTTTACAGCCATTCATTTAGTGACTGAAATAACAGCAACATTGAAAAAAATGACTTGTGACCATTTTTCACATTTAGGACTGTGACAGCATTACCAGGGTCAGGGGATAAAGTTTGGATACTTGGTAGCTGACTTGTATTTATGACAGTTGCAATGTCCCCGGGGTCACACTATACCCGTTTGCGACCTTCTGACAAGCAAAGTCAATGGGAAAGACAGATTCACTTAACAACCATGTTGCTAGCTGAACAACTGCAAGAATTCATTTAACAGCTGTGGCAAGAAAGGCCATAAAACAGGGCAACCATTCAAAGAACCGTCTTCCACAGCAGTGAAAATTTTGGACTCAATTGTTGTCATGAGGACCCCCTCTAATTACCTTGTATTATTCATGTTGTTTTTAAGGAGGGTGCTCCAACACTAGAGGTTTTTGAGATTGGACAATCATTTGCCTGACATGGTCTAGTGCAGTGATGATGAACCTATGGCATGGATGCCATAGGTGGCATGTGGAGCCATAGCTGCTGGCACGCGAGCTGTTGCCCTAGCTCAGCTCCAACGTGCATGTTTGTGCCATCCAGCTGATTTTTGGCTTGCACAGAGGCTCTGTGAGGGCGCTTTTGGCTTCCAGAGAGCCTCTGGGGGGATGGAGGAGGACATTTTTATCCTCCCCCAGTTCAGGGAAGCCTTTGGAGCCTGGGGAGAGAGAAACAAAAGCCTACTGGGCCCACCAGAAATTGAGAAACAGGATGTTTCTGGCCTCTAGAGGACCTCTGGGGGTGCTGGAAGCTGTTTTCACCATCCTCAGGCATTGAATTATGGCTGTGGGCACTTGCGCATGCACACTCTTCCAGCACCGGCGCCATCACTGGTCTAGGGTCTCCTGCCTGAGCACAGGATTGGGCCAAAAGACCTCCAAGGTCCCTTCCAACTCTGTTCTTCTGTTATTTTGTTCTTCTGTTACTCTATTTTTCTTCTGTTTTTTTGTGTCATTCTGTTAATTCTGTCATTGTTATTCTTCTATTACCTAGGCCCTGCACAGTCAGGATTCAGGCCCGGCTACAACACAGAAACTGCTTTGGTCACGCTGATGGATGATCTCTGGCGTATCCGGGATAGGGGTTTATCATCTATCCTAGTGCTCCTTGACCTCTCAGCAGCTTTCAATACCATCAACCATAGTATCCTTCTGAGCCAACTGGAGGGGTTGGGAGTGGGAGGCACCATCTTACAGTGGTTCTCCTCCTACCACTCCGGTCGGTCGCAGTCAATATTAGTGGGGGGTCAGCGGTCAACTCCTAGGTCCCTCCCTTTTGGAGTTCCACAGGGGTCAGTCCCTACTATTCAATGTCTACATGAAACTGCTGGGTGAGATCATCCGAGGGCACAGGGTGAGTTGTCATCAGTATGCTGATGATACTCAGCTATACATCTCCACCCTGTGTCCACTCAAGGAAGCAGTGGAAGTGATGTGCCAGTGCCTGGAGGCTGTTAGGGTCTGGATGGGTGCTAACAGGCTCAAACTCAATCCCGACAAGACGGAGTGGCTATGGATTCTGCCTCCCAAGGACACCTGCATCTGTCCATTACCCTGGGGGGGGGACTCTTGACCCCCCTCAGAGAAGGTCCGCAACTTGGGCGTCCCCCTCAATCCACAGCTGACATTGAACCATCATCTTTTGTAAAGCTTTGAAGACCTACCTCTGCTGGGGGGCATGAGGGCCGTGAGTGATGAAATTGTCTCGGGCCGATACCATGTATGATTGATATGGATAAATGTGAATGACTGTCTATGAGGTTTTGATATACAGTATATTTTTAGTACGGTAATTTGTATATTCTTTTATAATAATTTAGATTTTGTATATATTGTTACATTTATAATGTTGTACACCTCCCCAAGTCGCCTTGAGAAGGGCAGCAAATCAATCAATCAATCAATCAATCAATCAATCAAACAAACAAACAAACAAACAAACAAACAAACAAACAAACAAACAAATAGCTGTGGTGAGGGGGGCGTTTGCCCAGGTTTGCCTGGTGCACCAGTTGTGGCCCTATCAGAGCAGGGAGTCTCCACTCACAGTCACTCATGCCCTTATCACCTTGAGGTTCGACTACTGCAATGCTCTCTACATGGGGCTACCTTTGAAGAGTGTTCGGAAACTTCAAATCTTCCAGAATGCAGCCGCGCAAGCGGTTGTGGGCCTTCCTAGGCATACCCATATTTCTCCAGCACTCCGTGGACTGCATTGGCTGCCGATTGGTTTCCAGATGCAATTCAAAGTGTTGGTTATGACCTATAGAGCCCTACATGGCATCGGACCTGATTACCTGTGGAACTGCCTTTTGCCGCAAGAGTCCCATTGATCAGTTAGGTCCCACAGAGTCGGCCTTCTTCAGGTCCCATTAACTAGACAATGTCGCTTTGCAAGGACTTGGGGTGCCCCCACCCTGTTCGCCTTCCGTAAAAGTTTAAAGACCTATCTGTGCCATCAGGCTTGGGGCCATCAGACCCTAGCCCCCTGGCCAATGAGCGTAGTGAGTTTTGCTGTGTGGATGAGAATGAATGATTTTAATTGTTATTAGAGTTTTTAATTTTTTTAGATATATTAATTAGATTTTTAAAATATGTATATTGTTCTGATATGTTGTGAGCCACCCTGAGTCCTCGGAGGTGGGCAGTATACAAATCCAATTAATAAATAATAAATTAATTAAGTATTTTGTTTTACTTCCGTTCTTCTGTTACTCTATTATTCTTCTATTATTTTGTTATTCTGTTACTATTTTCTTCTACTCTTTTCTTCTACTCTGTTAACGTGGCATTCCCTGACACTAAGGTGCCCCTAGACACTTCACTCAGTGCCCAACAAACTTCTGACAAACTGCCAACAAACTTTAAAGAAGGGGTAAATGAATATTTGATGACTAGCCCTAAATATCTAGCATAAAATGTGGAAGTGGATCCCCCAGAAAAGTGGATTCCCTCACAAAACCATCTGGGTAGTCCCTTGGAGGGGGGGGGGAATAAATTGAGCAATAAATAAAATTAAAATAAAATTTAAAACTTCCGGTTTCGTTTTAAGGAATGAAGAGTGGGAAATATAAGATGGCAGCACAGGCTGTCAACTTTCAACCTTAATAAATGCAAGGAAATGCAAGGTACCTGAAGCACCTGAGGGCTGGACAAGAAGCAAGGATGGAAACTAATCAAGGAGAGAAGCAACCAGGAACTAAAAAAACATATCCTAAGACTCCTAACAATGAGAAGGCGCTCCATCACTGGAAGTTTTTAAGCACCATTCTGTCCAGAGCTTAATTTTACACTGGCTATATTTCTATTTCTATTTATCATGCACCCAATTATTATTCCTTAATAGAATTTCTCAAACTTCCATCCTGTGAACCTCCAGTAAAAAGATGAGCATTCTTTCAACTAAAAACAGGATGTGGTTGAACCCCGATATAGTTTGACCTGTTAATTGCCTTTGTCTTGAGTCGGTTTAATATTTTTTCTCTAAGGAGTGAAAATGTCAGACCAGACATCTGGAGATTCGGCCCAATCAGCTTCCAATTGAAGCTTTTCAAAGCCCTAAAAACAAAACCTTCGTATTTTTATCTGCAAAGAATGTGGATTATGGTATCTCTTTAAGGAAACATTCCCTAGTTGTGACCTTGACTTGGGAAGAAACATTCAAGTCTGATAAAGGTCTATCTCACTACTGTATAAATTCCCTCCTATTCAGGAGAAAAGGGTGTGTGTGATCCTCTCCCCCATGGAAGAAAATTTATATTAGTTGAGAGAGTGTAGTGTCCAAAATGATCATATGTGCACAATATTTATTAAAATATATTGTTGAGTTCTCAGCTTTGCAAATATATATATATATATATATAAAATGAAATGTACACAGTATTATAGGTCAAAATGCAAATTCATGCCATCTACCACAATACTAATAAACAGGTTCTTCCTCCTATTCAGATGGTGAGGTTTTGATATTTAAGTATTTTTAAAAGTCATATTAACCAGATGTCAAAGAAGGAAATACGAGGCATTCAGGCCTCTTGCATAAATTGAGATACCAGGGAAACCTTAAATATTAGATGGGATTAATGGTTTTAAGGAAAGAGTCTCGCTTATCAACTTAAGAGTAAGAAGATAAAATGCAATTGCTTGAATCCCATAAATATGGAAGCCATCTAAATTATACTTTCTAACAGAGACATATTCTTTTTTTTTTCAGGCTCCAACCATCTCTCCAATAGAACTAGGGTATACTGTATAATAAATGATATGCTTGATTTGGAGACTCAGAAACCTTAATTTGCAATTCAAGTGTTATTTCTGTGGTGTCAAAAAGACTTTTTGCATACATTCTTCCCAACGTTTATTGTGTTACCTTTTCAAAATGTGATTTAAAATTAATTTCCCCACTGAGAATGGGAAAACTGGCACAAATTGCATTTAATAAATTGAACAGGTTCCTCCCTCATCCAAAGATGAATCTGCTAAAAATACTGGTCAGGGAACTTCCTCTTGCAAATATTCCTTTCCCAACAGAGAAAGATGAACTTTTCACATATAATGCTAGTCCTCAACTTAGAACCACAATTGAGCTCCAAATTTCTATTATTAAATGAGATGGTAAGTGAATTTCCTCCCATTTTATGATCTTTCTTATTCCAGTTGTTAAGTGAATCACTGCAATCATTATGGTTGTGAAGTGAATTTGGCTTCGCAAAACATGATTGTGTAGCATCCCTCAAGACACTAAACCATCATAAATGTGAGCCAGTTGTCAAACGTTGAAATTTTGATCACATGATCTGGGGATGGTTGTAAATATGAAAAATGATCAAGTTACTTTTTTTCAGTGTTCATTAAATGAAATGTTGTAAGTTGAGGACTTACATTGCAGCATTTTATGTTCTTTCATTCGTCATTTATGTTCATTCACTCTTAGAAGTGACAGCATGGAAAGCAATCCGTGGAAGCACATTAACCACGCAAAGACAGGTCCTTACAACCATTGTTTTAATGACCATTCAAAGTTACAACGGCACTGAAAAAAAATGAGTTAGGACCAGTTTTCACACTTATGACTATTGCAGCATCTCCATAATCATATGATTAAAATTTCGACAACCGACTCATATTTAAGACGGTGGCAGCAGCCCAGAGTCATGTGATCCCCGTTTGCGACTTTCTGAGAAGCAAAGTCAATGGGGAAGCCAGATTCACTTAACAACCGGGTTACTTCGGAGAGGGGCGGCATACAAGTCCAACTAATAAATAAAATAAATAAATACTAACTTATCAGCTGCAGTGATTCACTTAACAATGGTTGCAAGAAAAGTCTCAAAATGGGTCAAAACCCAACAGATATTTCACTTAACAACAGAAATTTGAAGCTCAATAAGTCGAGAAATACGGATATTAGAAAAGTAACTCCAAATTAACGAAGCATCAGAACAAGTAAATAAGAAAATAAGAAAGCAACAGAATAAGAAAAAGAGATTATAGAAAAGATTTTAAAAGACATTTAGCTTCCAAAGACTTCCAAGGCCTTCTTCCTTGATTTTCCTGAAATACGTCTGCCTTTAAAATTATGAATATACTTTTTTTTTAAAAGGCTACTTACCCCTTTTTCCAGTCTTTCTGTTCAACCATGGCCAGTTCTCGGAGGGTCCCTGGAGAAGTCTTGGCAAGATTTTTCAGTAGTAGTTTGCCATTGCCTCTTTCTGGGGGCTGAGAGAAAATGGCTGGCCCAAGGTCACCCAGATGACTTTGAGATAGGGTTAGAACTCAGTCTAATCTAGACTGATGCCTTAACTATAGGTTATCCTCAACATAGAGCAATTCACTTAATGAACAAGTAATCCTCAATTCATTTAGTGACTGAAGTTACAGCAGCACTGAAAAAATTGACTTATGACCATTTTTCACACTTAGGACTGTGGTGCTACCCCCATGGTCACGGGATCAAAGTTCAGATGCTTGGCAACTGACTTGTATTTATGACAGCTGCGGTATCCTGGGGTCATGTGATTCCATTTTGCGACCTTCTGACAAGCAAAGTCAGTGGGGAAGTCGGATTCACTTAACAAGGTTACCAATTAAACAACTGCAAGGATTCACTTAAAAATAGGGTGGCCAACTGTCCAAGTAGAGTGATTCACTTAACAAATGTAGCAAAAAAAATTGTAAAAAAAAAAAAGGGATTCAAAGCTCATTTAACTGTCTCACTTAGCAACAGAAATGTGAAGCTCCGTTATGGTCATAAATTGATGACTACCGGTACTTGTAATGTGTTTAAAAGTGGGGAGGCTTCAGTTGCAGGATTGAGACCACTCTTGATATTTATTTATTTATTTATCTCTCCTGCCACAGTTGTTACATGAATCACTGCAATTTTTAAGTTAACGAATCCCAGCAACCAGTTAGATCCCAGAGTTGGCCTTCTCCGGGTTCCATCGACTAAACGATGCTGTTTGGCGGGACCCAGGGGAAGAGCCTTTTCTGTGGCGGCCCCGACCCTCTGGAACCAGCTCCCCCCGGAGATTAGAATTGCCCCTACCCTCCTTGCCTTTCGTAAACTCCTTAAAACCCACCTCTGCCATCAGGCATGGGGGAATTGAGACATCTCCCCGGGCCTATACAGTTTATGAATGGTATGTTTGTGTGTATGTTTTGCTTTTTAATAAGAGGTTTTTAGTGACTTTTAATTATTAGATTTGTTATACATTGTTTTATTATTGTTGTGAGCCGCCCCGAGTCTATGGAGAGGGGTGGCATACAAATCTAATTAATAATAATAATAATAATAATAATAATAATAATAATAATAATAATAATAATAAATAACAACATGATTGTTAAATGAATCTGGCTTCCCCATTGACTTTTGCTTGTCAGGAGGTCGCAAAAGAACGGATCGGATGATCTGGGGATAGTGACCATTATAAATGTGAGTCAGTTGCAAACCATCTCAATTTTGATCACATGGTTGTGGGCAGCGGCGGGTTCCAATTACCCACAAACCAGTTCACTACACGTACAGCCTGGTGATTTGGCATCTGCGTGCGCCCGCACCCTCACAGCAGCAAAAAATCATCAAAATCACTCGTCTGTGAGCATCCCCTAGAAACATAGAAGATTGACAGCAGAAAAAGATCTCATGGTCCATGTAGTCTACCCTTATACTATTTCCTGTATTTTATCTTAGGATGGATCTTTGTTTATCCCAGGCTTGTTTAAATTCAGTTCCTGTGGATTTACTAACCATGTCTACTGGAAGTTTGTTCCAAGCATCTACTACTCTTTCCATAAAATATTTTCTCACGTTGCTTCTGATCTTTCCCACAACCAACCTCAGATTGTGCCCCCTTGTTCTTGTGTTCACTTTCCTGTTAAAAACACTTCCCTCCTGAATTTTAGTTTACCCTTTAACATATCGTAATGTTATGATCGTGTCCCCCCTTTTCCTTCTGTCCTCCAGTCCAGACTATACAGATTTGAGTTCATGAAGTCTTTCCTGATCAGTTTTATGCTTAAGACCTTCTACCATTTTTGTAGCCCGTCTTTGGACCCGTTCAATTTTATCAAAATCTTTTTGTAGGTCAGGTCTCCAGAACTGAACACAGTAGAGTGGTACCTCTACTTAAGAATGCCTCTACTTAAGAACTTTTCTAGAAAAGAACCAGGTGTTCAAGATTATTTTGCCTCTACTTAAGAATCATTTTCTACTTAAGAACCTGAGCCGGGAAATTTGAGAGTGGCACGAAGGCCCCAATTTCCTGCCATTCCCCCTTTAATCCTGGCCATCTCGGGCTTTTCTGGGCTGCCAGAGGAGCCTTTTGGTGATGCTTACGGAGGCTTTGGCAGTCCAGAGCGAAGCATTTTCCTTTGTCTGGGCACTTGGAACGGGAATAAACCTCTGCCAATACCCAGAGAAAAGAAATACTCCCTTCACGCTGGGCAGCGAGGAGTCACCACAACAAAGGAAAGGTGCTACAAATCCAGCCAGGGAGAGGAGAGCCCTTCAGCAGGGGAAGGAAGAGGCAGCAGGTAGCAGCAGCAGCAGCCAGTGATGGGAGGCAGCCTCCTGCCGGCCTCAAAGTCCCTCTTTTTCTTTTAAAGTTTTGGATTTTTTTTATTCACCTCACCTCACCTTCTTCCTTGGGCAGTGAATCTCCTCCTCTTCCTCCCACCCAAATTCCCAGCTTTTCTTTCTTTCCTAATGGGTTTGCACGCATTAGTTGCTTTTACATTGATTCCTGTGGGAAAAATTGCTTCTACTTAAGAACGTTTCTACTTAAGAACGTGGTCACGGAACGAATTAAGTTCTTAAGTAGAGGCACCACTGTCTTCCAAATGTGGTCTCACCAGCGCTCTCTACATGCTCAGGAAGCAAAAAATGTCCCAAAATTCGGAAAAAGGCAGCACCAGAGCAGTTGCATGCAAATTGCACAATCTGGCGGCCGCTACCAGAATGGAGCTCGGGGACGTACCAGTAAAACCCACCACTCGTCCTAGGGATGGCACAACGGTCGTTAAGTGTGAAAAGCGGTCATGATTCACATTTTTTTCAGCACCGTGGTAAGTTTGGACGGTCACTAAACAAAATTGCTGTAAGACAAGGACTACCTATAAGATGGCCACCTGGGGGATAGGATGATGGGTTTTGTCATCCTCAGAGTGTGTCTCCCCTCCCGCCTCAAATCTTTTATTCGTACACGCGTGTGCCCTCTCACCCCTTTCCTTGCCCATTGGGGGGGAAAAGGGTACGCGGCCCCTCCCCTTAACGATTTCTAACGGTCGCCAGGGCGCGCGAGGCGAGGAAGGGGAACGCGCATGCTCCTCTTTTTCTCCTCTTTGGCAGAGCTTTGGCCACGCCTCCCTTGTGTCTTGTCCGTCCGTCTCCTCCTTTCGGGAAGAGGGGGGGGGGGGGGAGCCGGAGGGGCGGGGAAAGAAAGGGACATAAAAAAAAAAAAAGAGCACACCCAACCCAGCCCGCATTTCCCGTCGTGCTTTGCAGGGCCCTTGGCACTGACGTGGCCGCCGGGAGCCGCCATCTTGTGCGCAGTGAGGGAGGCTGTGAGGGAAGCGGAAAGGCGAAGGCCAGAAGCAGGTGAGGCACCCGGCGGGACCGGAGAGGACGACGACGGAGACCCCGCAGCCAGGCACCCCGCGACGTCACCCGGTAAGCAGTCGAGCTCTCACCAAGTCATATGGGCGGCCCGGTCCTGGTTCGATCCGACCCTTCTTTCGCCAACGGCCCGCGCTGAGGCGGCCGGGCCTACCTAGCTCGGAGCCGGGCGGGACAGCGTGCTTCTTCCCCAACGCCCGCTCTTCTCCCGGCTGAGCTGTGAGGCTCTTTAACTCCTTTGACCTTCCCCTCTGACACCCACACACCATAGGCGGGAGGCAGCGGGCTATCACCAATCCCCTCATCCCCAGTCTCTCGAGAAGGGGACTGTAAGTCAAAGGGCGAAAAAGCGGCCCTCGCGCGGGGCCTCGGACGGTTTGCCCTGGGAGTTGGGAGTCACTCCTTCCACCACCAACCCGGTCGTAGGGCCTTGGCCTGGCTGAGTAGCGTGGCCGGTAGCCGCAGAGGGTGGATGATGGGGTTTGGGGTAGGGTGGACGGGGTTGGGAGGAAGATGAAAGGATTTAGAGTGGATGATGGGGTTTGGGGAGAATGGTGGGGTTTGAGGGTGGATGATGTTGCTTGGGGGGTAGATGGTGGGATTGCCTGCCTGAATGATCGGGTTGAGAACAGGATGAAATGATTTCTGGTGGCCGATCAGGTTTTCGGAGTGGAGGATGGGGTTGGAAAGAGAATGAAAGGATTTGGGGTGGAGGATGGGGTTGTCGGGGTGGAGGATCGTGTTGAGGACGTCTTTTTTCTTCCCTCAGCTGGAATTTGGCCCCAAAGACGCCAGATGGGTGGGGATTTAGGATTCCTTAGTCACTTACTGGTGACTTCATCCACAGGACAAACAGTTGCGCAAGGCCAGGGAGTTTCAAGTACATACATTGTGGTGGGGAAGACTCTCTTCCTCTTTATTAGTTAGGGAAATCGACTCAAAAGGTCTGCGGTGACAGGCCTGGACAAGAGGCCTTAATCCATTTGGCCAAGGTGGTGTGAGGGATGCAGCACCTTGGGTTGGGCTAGATGACCTCTAAAGACTCTTCCAGAACTAGTATTTGGGAGAGAGGATCAGATATTAAGTAATGACAGAAATAGGAATCACCATTAGATTATTATTGTACAAGATCCTAGCTATGTCTTTCTATGTCTTCCTTAGGCAAGGAAGGCAAACTGAGCCATGAAATGGGAAGGGCAGGTGAGGGGGGGGAAGGAAAGAGGGGAGAGGAGGAAACAATGAGAAAGGGAAGGAAAGAACTAAGAAGAAAGGGAGAAGGAAGGAAAGGAAGGGGAAAGTAGGGAAGGAAGGAAATGAGAAAGAAGAGAGGGAGGGAGGAAGGAGTGGAAGTTGGTCACAGGGAGATGCAACCTAGAAAGGAGATATTCCCTGACAGGACTATGAAGCAATGGAACAGTTTCTCTTCCAGAATTGGGGGTGTTTCATCTCTGGACATTTTCAAGAAAAGATTGGACAACCATTTGATCACGATGGCATGAGTTTTTCTGCCCTGAGTAGTAGGTTGAACTAGATGACCTCCAAGATCCCTTCCAGGTTTATGTTTCTCAAAGCTGTTTTCCTAGCCATTCCCATTTCCAAGGTTATGAACTGGATCTCTAGCTTTGCCATTTAGGCAACTACACTACAATATAATTCTGAGCATGAAAGCCATCTCAGGACAACCTAATTTGTTGTATAAGTATATTTTTACTGAAATACCAGGAAATGTTAGGTTGGATTGATACTGCTAGTTTCTGCTGATCAGTCGGATGCACTCCAGTGGAGAAAGGCCTCTTTGATTAGCTTTTTAAAAAAGGAAATATGTTAAATAGCTTTCCATGTTTCCAATATCTGGTAATGACATTTCCCCGCACAAATAATTGAGATAATGAGAGGGTAGTTGTTTTAAAAACAACCTTTGTGTTTAAGAAGCAACTTTTGCAATAAAAACAATGTGAAGGGGAATGCCATTGCTATTTTTTTCTTAGTGAATTCTAAAAAAAACCCCTGATTTTTAACTTAATTGTTTTTCTGTGGCACTGTTCACCAGCCTATCTTAAATTTTGGCTAGTTTAAGATTTTAATCTTTATCTTTGTGACATGGAGAAATATAAACAAGATCCAGAAACATACCTTTCCTTGTTGTTCATTCATCAAAACGTTTTGAAAGCTATTATCCTCCACAAAATTCTTGCAACTCTATATGATCTTTATCATCATCTATTCTTTTGAAATATTTGGAGATTTCTTTTACAGCATTTTATAATACTGGTAATCTGTTTTGTGTAGCTCTCCTTAAAGAGTATGCATAGGGTGAGCACTCTTCTTCATGAATGAGAGATAAAAGATAGTTCCGGTAGTCCTCGATCACGATTGGAACCAAGATTTCCATCCCTACAGGCAATTATGCCTGATTTTATAATCTTTTTTGCCATAATTGTTAAATGAACCATTGCAGTTCTTAAGTGAATCACACAGTTGTTAAGCAAATCTGCTGATTTCCCATTGATTTGCTTGCCAGAACCTCACAGGATGGTTGGACTCTACAGATGTTGGAAATCTGATTGCCAACCACCCAAATCTTTGAAAGATTGCTGAACAAATGGTTGTCAGTCAGTGAGCACTTCTATTATTCTGCTACCATACTGGTAATCCTTGAGGTAACAGTTCATTGCAGCATCCCTATGTTGAGGTGATCAAAATTGGGATGGATGTCAACTGGCCTTTATGAGGGGTCACATGATCCACTTTTGCGATTTTCTGACAAACAAAGTGTCCAAAGATTCCAAGTAACCCATGCCAGTTCAATAAGAACTTGGAGGCAAGCAAGTTTTTCAAATAACACTTTATTAGGACATGCCAAATTGGCATGTTCCTGGTGGAAAACCAGTGCCAGTAACTTTATCACTTCCCCTAGAGTCTCAGTCATATCATCCAATCAAATTACAGCCCAGTTGCTAGATCGCCTCAATCTCAATCCTGTGAACACCTGCCAGCATCCTTGATTCCCAGGGGAAAGAATTTTATTTTGACTACAACTCCTAGCTAATCTCTACAAACTTCCCCACTTTGTTCCAGGCTGTGTCAACACTGAAGCAGTGAGAAAAGAAACCTTTCTGGAGATTATAAAAAAAGAAAAATGACCATAGTTCAGCCAACTTTAGGATTGACACAAAGTCCAATGGGGGAAGCCAGATTCACTTAACAACCATGTTAATATCTTAACAAATGCACAATTTGCTTAAGAACTACGGCAGGAAAGATAATAACATGAGCCAAAACTCACTTAACAGCTATCTTGCTTAACAAATTTTGGGCTCAATTTTGATCATAACTCAACTATCTGTTGTAAATTGGATTGCGAAATTTGGCACACCTTGCAGGAAATTTAGATTGCATCTCCTGCAGATTTCAGCTGCAATGAAAATCAAAATATTTGAGCAGTTTTTTTCTTGCATTTCCTTTTCTTATTTGTTTCCAATCAGTTGCTTTAGGTGCATCTTAGAAGCATCTCTGTGAGATGTGCCCATGATTATAGATATTACATAGTCTGGCTTGAATTGCTTGGTCTGATATGTTTGGGGATTCTGTGTGTAATTGTCTGGAACAAGCTTGGGAAACAATTATGTTAATTCAACTATGTCTGGCATTTTTTATTTGCAATCTCCATATTCATACGGCATTTGTTTCTTCCTCGGAAATTAAATTAGCAAACCATAAACCGTCCTGTTATCCTGGCTGGGATCACTTCACAGTTGCCATAATGCATTAGCGGCAATGGGCAACTTCATCTGGGAGGAACAGGTTCCTGAACATGCAATACAATGGAGTTATTATTGTCTTAGATCATGAGGATGGCTTCAGGTTATAAAAGTGAGCTCTTGTTCCGAGAGACGTCAACAACAATTGAACCCAAAATTTCTATAACTAAGTGAGGCTATTGTTAAGTGAGTTTGAGCCCATATTATGACTTTTCTTGCCATCATTTAGTGAATCATTGCAATTGTTAAGTTAGTAACACTGTTGTTAAGTGAGTCTGACTCCTCCATTGACTTTACTGATAAGAAGGTTGCAAAAGGGGATCACATGACCCAGGGATATTGCAAGCATCATAAAGTTGCCAGGTGTCCAAATTTTAATCATGGGGATACAATTGTGTAAGTATGAAAAACAGAAACACAGAAGACTGACGGCAGAAAAAGACCTCATGATCCATCTAGTCTGCCCTTATACTATTTCCTGTATTTTATCTTACAATGGATATATGTTTATCCCAGGCATGTTTAAATTCAATTACTGTGGATTTATCTACCACGCCTGCTGGGAGTTTGTTCCTAGGATCTACTACTCTTTCAGTAAAATAATATTTTCTCATGTTGCTTTTGATCTTTCCCCCAACTAACTTCAGGTTGTGTGCCCTTGTTCTTGTGTTCACTTTCCTATTGAAAAATGGGCATAAATCATTATTTTCAGTGCCATTACAACTTTGAACGTCACTAAAATGGATTGTAAGTCAACGTTTTCTTGTATCTCCTTTACGTGCTCCTCGCTTCAAGCAGGTTGGAAGATTTTGGTTGCTTTGAGTCTGGGAAACCTATTGTACCTAAGTTGGATCTGTTGTCTATTCCTACCCCTTCCAACTCTGAACTGCTAGAGATCTACTTAACTCTGGCAAGAAACTTTATATAATCAGGCAAAATGGGTGGCGCAGCAGGTAGAGTGCTGTACTGCAGGCCACTGAAGCTGACTGTAGATCTATAGGTCAGCGGTTCAAATCTCATCACCGGCTCAAGGTTGACTCAGCCTACCATCCTTCCGAGGTGGGTAAAATGAGGACCCGGATTGTGGGGGCAATAGGCTGACTCTGTTAAAAAGTGCTATTGCTGACATGTCATAAGCCGCCCTGAGTCTAAGGAGAAGGGCGGCATAAAAATCGAATGAATGAATGAATGAATAAATAAAACTAACTCAGCAACAGAAATTTTGCACTCGATTGTGGTCATAGGTCAAGGACTGCCAGTACTAAAAAATGATACACCCATATTGGGGACCCCAGGGCATTTGGCAGAGCCAGGTTTCAAGGCCTTTCCAGAAGACCAAATGAGGTGAGGGGGGAACCACAACAGAAAAGGCTCTGGAGAGCTGGAGCTGCAGCTCTGATGCCAACTAAGATTGAATTAAATCTGTTGACTGTTACCCCTTGAATCAAGGGCAAGCAAACAGCAGCTGCATCGCAGTTGAAGGAAGGAACCTCCAAGGTTTGGACATCATAACACCCTCTGCGGAGGGCTGTCCTCAAAGGTGCTCTGGAAGCTTTGGTTAGTATGGGATATGGCAGCAGAATTTCCTGGGGTGGAGGGAACCCAGCAGGTAGAACCGGCCATACCTGTTTTATACAAATAACATCGCCTGCCTCCTTGTTTTGGGCTGAACCGAAATAATCTGTTTCTTTAAGGTAGTTCTCGACCTGCAATTCATTTAGAGACTGTTCAAAGTTACAACTATGAAAAAGTGAGTTATCATTTTCCACACTTAGCAGCAACTGTTGCAGCATGCTTGTGGTCACCTGATCAAAATTTGGACACTGTACAACTAACTCATATTTAGGACAGTTGCAGTGTTCCAAGATCATATGATCCCCTTTTGGGACCTGACAAGCAAAGTTATGAAGAAGCCAGATGCACTTAACAACTGTGTTTGTAAGTTGAGGACTACCTGTATTTCACTATCTTGATCAGACATTTTTCCATAGGATTCTGCTTGGATATTTTTTAAAATAATCTTTTCTCCCCCATATTGAGATGAGCAGCCTCAGATTTGTGTGATTTATTTATTTCCATTTTTGGTTTAAAAACAAAGCAGACGGAAAGCTATTAACATTTCAGATTTTGGGTTATTAATTAACAAGGGCTGCACAGGGCTTCAAATCATGTTTGGAAGAGATACTTGGAAGTCACAACTTCAATGCCGCATCCATTGATAACTTGTTAAAGCAGCTGTATACCTTTTTTCCTGATCATATGGGAACCTTTGCTTTGGTTAATTTTGCAGATCTATATTTTATGGCTTCCCAGCAGATCTGATTATAATGCTGTAAAGAGCTTCTGAACCTATGGAAGCGTCCACGCAGCATGGGGCGTCATTTTTAAAGCCAGTTGCAGATCGGTATGAAGACAATTTCTGCAAATCACCATCTTACCTTAAAATTTGAAGCACTGTCTAGTATGTATTAAGAGTGCACATTTATGAATTACATTGTCCAGCTCAACTTCATTGCATAAGTGCAAAAATCATATTAAAAAGGCTTAGATTCCACAGGGGGAAATATTAGCAAAGTTTTACATATCTTGAAACACCTGCTTTTAATTCTTATAGAGAAGCCTCAGTGTCTTAGGCTACTGATAAAATGTGAATGTATAATTAGATTTCCATGAATCTCACCTGGAAGAAAAAGAAAATGTAACCCCAACTTCTATTCCAGCCCCTTTTTTAAAATAGCTGGTAGGCAGGGGAATCTAGTGCAGTTCGGATTATAGCAGTTACTTTTTGTAGTATCCATCACTTTTCTTGCTGAGTGCTTAAAACCTAGTTTTAATTCTTATTTCTAAGTAGTTCTTTGGAGAACTAGGAAATGCCACTTTCCTGTTTTCATTTGGCTTTTACCATCCCTTTGACCATCATCAAATATTGTGGTTGATAAACTCAAATCTATACTTCTTGTTTTGTTTCAATTTTTAATATTTTTATTTTAATGACTGCTTTTATTGTTTATCATTATTTTTATATTGTTTTTATAGTTCCCAGAATCACTTCGTGAGATGGATGGCTATACAAATTAAATAAATAATATACTGTTTCCTCTAATTTTTTATTATTCTACTGGGTAAAAACAACCAAACCTATTTCTGCATTTGCTGAGCCAATTAATGAGTAATGCAGTTTAATACAGTAATTTAAAACGAGAAAAAATGTCCATGAAAGGCAGTATTGTCTGGGACCTTTCTTCCTCTACTTATATTACCTGGGTGAGACAATTTGCAAACTGGAAGCTCAAAATCACACAGATTCTAAGTTGTTGGGTTTTTTAAAATGTTGTGCTCCACAAATGGAATACAAGTATTCTTCTCCTTAGCAGCACAATTGAGCCCAAAATTTGGGTTGGTAAACAAGACATTCTTAACTGAGGATTTCTCCATTTTATGACCTTGCCAGAGTTAAGTGAGCCACTGCAGTTGTGAATTTAGTCACTTGGTCATTAAGTGAATCTGGCTTTACTGTTGATTTTGCTTGTCAGAAGAAGGTCGCAAAGGGGGAAGTCACATGACCCTGGGACACTGTAACTGCTATAAATGCAAGTCGGTTGCCAGGCTTCCAAATTTTAATCACATGACCATGGGGATGCTGCAACAGTTGTATGAAAAATGGTCACTTTTTTTCCCATGCCTTTGTAACTTTGAACAATCACTAAATGAAGTGATGTAAGTCAAGGTCTGCCTGTAGTTGCCAAGACAAATGCAGTGAAGGACTGGCAAGAAAATTGGCTTTTCTCCCCAGATGTTCTGGGTTAGAAATCAAGGCTTCTGTTGGTTGAATTAAATCTTTCCCTGTTCTGACTGAAAGACTACTTTAGGCTGAAAAATATTTGTGTGCAACTGAGGCCTTATTTCTATTGATCTCTTTCCTATGCTACACGCTCCCTTCAAATATCATAGATCTCCACCTATCATTGATATTTTTGTAGAGGGTCTGGATAGGAAAACCCCACCTACCTCTATTCTATTAATTGCAGTTGTGGGGGGAAAACACACCCAGGGTTTTAAATGTGATGCTCTGTGGCCATTGGTAAATAAGATAAACACTTGTTTTCTGACATCTTGTGAACTGGGTAGGCTGCGGTAGTTTTGCCTGAGTAGCTCAATTAACACAGAGCAATCTGTATGAAAATGCAATTCCTTCTGTGAACCCTGAGGGAAATCCCCAGAGCACAGCTTGGGATATTGAACCCAAACTCAAGGTTAGTTCAGAATGTGGAAGCGGCTTGCTTGGTTGAGCACCTAACTCTCTGTTGATTCCAAGCAATAAGCCACTGCATTGGCTACCCACTGATCTAGCGGACCAAATTTTCAAAGGTTTATGATTGGCAAAGCCAATCCTGCTTGCTAAGTTAAATTGAAAATCTTGGTTTTATCTCCGGAAAACATTGTTTATCCCAGCTGGACTGTGTGAGGATCTGTAACAGAATGGAGTATAGGAGCCAGACCTGCAGAAGAGAAAAAACAACAACAATAATGGATGCTCTCTCAGCTTGGTTGTTTTCTTTCACCCAACTTTTCTGACCCAACATCATCAGTGCTAGAAAGAAATGGGGTTTGCAGAGAAGAGGATTTTGGGGTCCTCGTTGCTCTCTGAGATTGGTTGCTTTCTTGCAGACATTTCATTATCAAACTAAGTAATATCATCAGTGCTATAAGGGAGTGGCAGTCTAGTTTCTAGCACTGATAATAATGTTGTCTAGTTGGGTCATTAACCGCCTGCAAGAAAGGAATCAAGCTCAGGACCCCACAGTTGTTGTCATCCTCTTCCTTCGCTCTGCAAACCACACTGATGATGTTGCCTAGTGGGGTAATGAAACATCTGTAACGAAAGCACCCAGCTCAGAGAGCACCAAGGACGGACACACACACCCCGGCCTCTTCTTCCACCATGCAAACCACACTCACTGCCAGCATTGGTGATATAACCTAGCTGGCTCATGAAATGTCTGCAAAAAGAGCACCGAGGACACACACACACGAGTTCGATCCTGAGCTGCAAAGATTTGCTCCCAGTTAATGGCTCTTGCGCCTTTCTTCCCTCCTTCTTTGCCCCAGCTTTAGAGGGATGTAGCGAGGATGGGAAGGAAATAGCAGGCTGTGTTATATAGCAGGGAAGCACATGTCTTTTCAGAAGTAGTTCCTCAAATGACTCCCTTGGAAATTAACGCCGTAATGACAGGGCATGCTAAGTACTGAGCTAAATATACTTCTGAAGACCTAATTAATTTATAATGGCATAAATACTGCGCTTGGAAAGATTTTTCAGGCTAAATATTGCAGCTGCCCCAGTTATAAACAATGGGGATTTGTTCTTCACAGCTCAGGTAAAAACATTTTTGATAGTTTGTCATGAATAAAATACTGGTTTATTGTTCTGTGATACCTGTTCCCAGGTAGTCATAATTTGTATTTCCTAATCATCTTTCTAACATTTCATTGTCCATCAAAAAGGTGGAAAGAGCATACAAATGTTGTCTGTGCTATTAGCTTCAAACCACAAGATGGGTGGCATATAAATTGAATTAATGAAATAAAAATAAATGTTATACTGGCAACCCTCAACTTAACAGTTCAGTTAGGGACTGTTCAAAATTACAACAAGACTTCCAACCATTGCATGTGATCAAAATTCAGACACTCAGCAACTGTCTCACATTTATGGCGGCTGCAGTGTCCCAGGGTTACACAATTCCCTTTTGCAACCACCTGATGAGCAAAGTCAAGAGGGGCATCAGATTCACTTAGCTGTGTTACTCACTTAGTTGCAGAGGTTCACTTAACAACTGGGGCAAGAAAGGTTGTAAAACGAGGCAAAACCCATTTAACAGTTGTCTTGCTTAGCAAAAGAAATTTTGGGCTCCTTTGTGCTTCTTTGAAGCATGACTGTATTAAAAGTGCTATAATGTGCCTCTTTGAAGAATTGACAGCCTTTCTTTCTGAGTAGAAACTGACTACAACTCACTTATTATGATGTCAGGAGCATCATGGGGGAATCCCAGGAGCATTATTAGCTAGACATCTGATGATGCTTGGGCTCTAGAACTAAGAATAGCCTACCTTGAGAGAATCGTACTGATAAAACTGGATTCTGCCAGCTTAGAATTGGACTCAGTTCCGTTAGAGAGGGGAAATGCATGTATGATACGATATAGATTATTTTCATTAAGAAATTTTTTGTATAATCATCTTGATTCATTCTACTGTTAACAAGATTTCTAGCATAGTTTGTTCTAACTACGGTAAGTATGATTAATGTTGAATAACATTATGCCACAATCAGTGGTGGTTTGTCCTACTGAATGATTTTCTCATTTAGGGAACAGGAAAATGCATTTAATCTTGACATTTTATACTCCTATTTTTGTGTTGAAGCCTGTCCTTTTCTTTCCATTTCTTTCCTTCTTTTCTTCCTCTTTCCTTCCTTCCTCACCCTCTCTCTCTCCCCCCCCCCTTTCCTTCTCTTTCAATGACTGTATGTATTTTCACAATTTTACTGTAGTTTCCTACAACATGTGCTCATAATAATTGTACATTGGAGCTAATGGCCTGCCTCCTGCCAAAAGTTTTTTGCTCCATGATATAAATACCTGTTGCTCTTTTTGTGTATACATGGCAATTTAATCTGTCCAAATATTGTCTTCTAAGATGCTGTTTACATGCTTAGCTTCTGTTTTGAATCTCTGCTGCCACAAACCGACTTAGGGCCACAATTTTATGTTATTGAGTAAGGATGCTCTTACGTGATTTTCCCCCATTTTACACCCTTTCTTGCAACAATTGTTAAATGAATTACTCCAGTTGTTAAGTGAATCTGGCTCCCCCATATACTTTGTTGTCAGAAGGTTGCAGAAGGGGATTGTGTGATTTTGGGACACTGCCACGATCATAAATATGCAAGTGTCTGAATTTTGATCATGTGACCCCGGGGCTGCTATAACAGTCGTGTGAAATATGATCATAAGTTGCTTTTTTTCAATGTGGTTGTATCTTAGAACAGTCACTAAAATGGGCTGTAAATCAAGGACTACCTGTACAAATGTTTACATGAGAAATATATCCCCCTTGGTTCACAAGGGCCACTAATGTATATTTTTGGGACTAGCTATGATCACATTTTACTGAGCTAATGAATCCCATTGTCTTACAGATTTTCTTGGCCAGTGGGTGAACAACATCCTCAAACATGGGAAATATTTTTGCCAACCTTTTCAAAGGCCTTTTCGGCAAAAAAGAAATGCGTATACTCATGGTCGGACTGGATGCCGCAGGAAAAACTACCATATTGTACAAGCTTAAACTTGGGGAAATAGTAACTACCATCCCTACTATAGGTAAGAATTTAAGCTTCTCTTAATTGCAGTTAAGTCTGGGTTTAAAATATAATGACTGTATATGACTATATTTTGTAGAACTCTGGATAAAAACTGTCCAGTTTGCTCATTCGGTGATGAGCAGTAACCGGATCATGTTACTTCAAGAACTTATTTCTGCACTTCAGTTTTGAAATTGCTTGAACTATGGACATTATGGACATACTGTGTGCAGGTAGTCCTTGGGTTATAGGCACAGTTGAGCCCAAATTTTATGTTTCTAAGTGTGACGCTTGTTAAATGAATTTTTCCCCATTTTACGATCTTTTCTTCCACATTTGTCAAATGAATTGCCTATGGGTATTAATCACACAATTGTTCAGTGAATCTTGTTTCCCTTGACATTGCTGGTCACAAGGCCAGAAAGGGGAATTACATGGCCCCCAAGACCCTGCGACCATCCCATAACATGAGTCAGTTGCACAAGAATTTTCATCTTGTGACCATGGAGATGTTGCAGTGTGAAAAACTCTCATTAGTCAGTTTTTTCAGTGCTGTTGTAACTTTAAACAGTCACTAAATGAAGCAAGTTGAGGGCTACCTGTATTTTTTCAAGTGTGTGTAAGATTGAAGTAATAAACTGAATATTATGTTGGTAATCAGCTTTCTGTGGGGCATATTTTATACATAGTAAGTTAAAATCTAGAAGCCCACTTCCTCAACCAGAAAGGCTAACAAGCCTTTTCCGTTTCCAGATGGCTGGTTTGCTATGGCTAGTGAAAATGCTGGCCTAGAAATAAGAAGATGGCAAGTTCTAGTGCCACCTTAGCCATAAAAGCCACCTGGGTGACTCTGGGCCAGTTACCAGGAGACAAGGAATTTTAGTCCTGCTATAGGAGGGGTGCCAATATGTCACTGCAGCATCACATGACATATCAGAAACCCTCCCCCCTTCACTAAACCGGGCGTGGGCAGCACGTGACACATCCGGCATGCGGGTCGGGAGTTTGACATCCCTGTGTTATAGGCATGGAAGCCGGCTGGGTGGGTTTTGCCAATCACCATGAGACTGGGAATTCTAGTTCTGCCTGAGGTCTGAAACCCAACTTTGGACCCCAGTCCTTTTCTACAGCATTTTACACAGTGTTGTAGAGTTTCCCTTATACAGTGGTACCTCATCTTACAAACGCCTCTTCTAACGAACTTTTCAAGATACGAACCCGGTGTTTAAGATTTTTTTGCCTCTTCTTCCGAACTATTTTCACCTTACGAACCCAAGCAGCTGCTGCTGGGATGAAGGGGTTTCTTTTCCCCCCCTTTTTTGAAGAAAGAAAAGGGAGGGGCGGCTTGGAGTAGGAAACATTTTGCAGAGAACAACGTGCTTGCAAAGGCACTGAAAGGGTGTCTTTTGAAGAAAGAAAAGGGAGGGGCGCCCCCCTTGCCTTTCTTCCTTCCCACTCACCCTTTAGCCTAGCCTTGCTTCTTCCACCCGCCCCCTTTAGCTGCTCCTCCCTGCCTCTCTTCTAAAGTTTGGGATTTTCCTGAAGGATTTGCACGCATTATTTGCTTTTACATTGATTCCTATGGGAAACATTGTTTCACCTGACGAACAAAAGGGGAAATAGAATCTCCATCAGTGGCACAGCTTACCTCCTGCAGGCATAGATTCTCCCTATGCCTGTGGGGGTGCGGTGGTGAGAAGGCAAGTACTGCAGGCTGCTTCTGCCGACTGCCATAGTTCAGTTTGATTCTGAGCAGCTCAAGGTCGACTCAGCCTTCCATCTTTCCAAAGTCACTAAAATGAAAATCTCCAAGGTACCCTCTGCTCTTGGAGTTCTATAATATTTCACAGTATATGTGTAGTTTTTAAATGCATTTATACTTTTTTCTGTTCAGTTTTGTGTCCAATTCTCAGAAAGTGACTGCCTTGACAAATCCCTGCAGTTTTCTTGACAAGTTTTTTTCTGAAGTGATTTGCCATCATTGCGTCAGGGGTGGCTTCTAAGTTACTTCGCTGCTTGTTTGCTTCCTCATTCTCCACATGGCCACGTTCATACGCAATGTTGAAAAATACTCCTCCCCCCCCCCAACTGAAACAAGATTGTAATGCAAGTGCAGTGCGGGAAACCCGGATTCTGTGCTTGTGCAGACGTAAATATAACCTAGAAAAAAATGAGAAAAAGAAAGTATGGTGTCAGCCACAGACCGGCACCAACAGAACTGATTCCATGACTTCACCATGATGTCACTAGTGGTTTGCTACCAGTTCTGCATTGCATTGCCTCCCTTATAGAGCTGAGACAGTGGCTGGTCCAAGTCTCCTGGTGATTGGCCGGAAGTCACCCAGCCTGCTTTCATGGTTAAAGCGGGACTAGAACTCACCATCTCCTTGTGATTGGGCCAAAGTTACCCAACTGGCTTTGTGCTTCATCAGGACTAGAATTCATGGTCTCTTCGTTTCTACTCTAGTGCTTCAAACGTTGCACCAAATTGGCTCTCAGCTTTTAAAATCTCACTTTATAAAACATCTATGCAGAGGGAAAGGTTAGGTTTTTCTTTGTAATATTGCAATACTTGCTTATGAGGAGAAAGTGACTGATATCACCTTAAATCAGTAAATGTATCCTTTGCATATTTGCAATATTATCTTTTGCATATTAACTGAGCACATTCTCTCTCACTTATTCCTCTTTAGGTTTTAATGTAGAAACAGTAGAATACAAGAATATTAGCTTCACGGTGTGGGATGTCGGCGGACAGGATAAGATCAGACCACTCTGGCGCCATTACTTCCAAAACACACAAGGTGAGTTGTTTGCAAGACCCACACACTGTATCTGTCTGTTTAATCTGCATCAGTATTAAATTGCACTAGAATTGCATTGATAGCATCATGAAATCTGCATGAATCAAATGGAAATGTTGTGAAGGACATAGGGAGTCCTGGACTTTAGTGATCATTAATCCCACAGTGTTTTTTCCATAGCTTGGAATGAAGGTCTGCAGATGTAAAAACGATATTGAGAGTCTAGAAAAAGTGCAGAGAAGAGCAACAAAGAGAATTAGGGGACTGGAGGCTAATACATATGAAGAAAGGTTGCAGGAATTGGGCATGGTTAGTCCAGTGAAGAGAAGGACTGAGGTGGGATGAGAGAGATGATAGCAGTCTTCCAATATCTCAGGGGTTACCACATAGAAGAGGGAGTCAATCCTATTCTCCAAGACACCTGAGGATAGAACAAGAAGCAATGGGTGGAAACTAATCAAGGAGAGAAGCAACATGGAATTAAGGAGAAACTTCCTGAGGGTTATAGCTTAATATCTTTTGGAGATTCTCAGCCATCCAGGTCATGGTTGTCCCAAGGAACTTTTTCAAGGGGCAACTGGACTTTCTGGTTTTTCTTTGAAGATGTTTCCCTTCTCATCCAATAAGACCTCTCTCCAGAAGTTGTGGGTGTTTCAACACTGAAAGTTTTAAAGAAGAGATTGGACAACCATTTGTCTGAAATGGGATAGGGCAGTGATGGCGAACCTACGGCACGGGAGCCACAGGTGGCACGCGGAGCCATATCTGCTGGCACATGAGCCATTACCCTAGCTCTGCTCCAGTGTGCATGTGTGTGCCGGCAGCTAATATTTGGCTCGCACAAAGGCTCTGGGAGGGCGTTTTTGGCTCCCAGAGAGCCTCCGGAGGGATGGGGGAGGGCATTTTTACCCTCCCCTGGCTCCAGGCAAGCCTTTGGAGCCTGGGTAGGGCAAAATACAAGCCTATTGGGCTACCAGAAGTTGGGAAACAGGCCGTTTCCGGTCTCCAGAGGGCCTCGGTAGAGGGGGGAGCTGTTTTCGTCCTCTCAGGGTGTGGTCACTCATGCATGTGCGGTAGTGTGCGCGCACATTCTTTTGGCGCCCTGGGAAACAGGTTCACCATCACCGGTGTAGGGTTTCCTGCCTGAACAGGGAGTTGGATGAGAAGACCTCCAAGGTTCCTTCCCAACCAAGTTGTCTGGGGAGTTCTGGGAGGCAAAGTCCAACCAATCTCAAAGCTGAAGGGACAGTGCAGTTCTGCTTTGCTATTAGGAGCTGTGTAATTCCATCCTGGAAGTTGCCAAATTAAATCGGTCAAAGGCTTTGGCTCATTGGCTGCCAGACTCCCAGAGCCTGTTAAAATATAAATGTGGATTAAGAAAATACACGATTTAGCATAATACCCAGAAAACCTGAGCCACCAGACCAGGGGAAAGACTAATCCTCAATTCTGCCTTTGCCCTGATCTTAGGTGATCGTTTGTGCCTGGCACACTAGCAGCCTTTGCTTAATCTGGCGTGCCTCTTCCAAACACCAAACACATATTGTTTGCTAAATCAAAGAAAAAGAAGAGACAATTGTTCGTTTTGGTGCTAAGGATGGAAGATTAAATGCAGCCTTACTATTACCTAGCAGTGTTTATGAGCTGTTTCAGCTTCTTATCTGGGTGTAATTGGCAGTTTATGCGAAAGAAAAAAGAAAAAAAAATCCAGTTGATAGGGTTTTTTTTACATCCTTTCTTTCTTTCCTCCTCTCTTGCTCTGTCCCTCCCTTCTCTCCCCTTTGTTCCTCCTCTCCTTTTTCTTTCTCCTCCTTCCTTCCTTCTTTACTCTCTTTCTGTCCCTGCTTCCCTTCCTCCTATCTTATGTCTCTTTTTGTCTCTTTCTCCCTCCCTCCCATTTCAGGGTGACCTTTTAATCACTGTACCAGCAAGTTAACCATATCAGCATGTGGTTTGCTGATGTGGTTAACCAGCATTTGCTGATAGAAAATTGAGTAGTAATGTGGGATAAATCCAAACAACAGTGGGGGGGAGGGGCTGTTTTCTCCTCCATTGTGAAACTTATACACAACCTGTTGTTCTTAATTGCCTTGTACAATCCCCTCACCCAGAATCTTTTCTTAATTGATTTGTTCAGCTTGGATACTGTCCATCTCTTTAAAATGCCCTGCTTCCCTTTCTATATATTGGTTTCCCGAAATCTGTAATTCTCTTGAGACTGAGAGTGCAGCCTGTTAGATTTTTGAAGCCAGCTGAGAAGTTCAGTCCCTCATGTGTGTGGTTCACTTGAAACAGTAAATTACACCCTTGCAAAGTTTACTGCCTTTCCTGTCTCTTGTGTGGTTAATTTTGAAATCCAGTGGTCAAAGAAAATTGGGTTAAGGTGCATGTGATTATGGACATAATTTACAAACGCCCAGAAGTCAATTTCGAATTGCTTGAAGCCTAATATGGCAGGAGAGTTCTCACCCTGTGTGTGTGTGTGTGTGTGTCTACCATGTTTTCCCAAAAATAAGAGCCTGCCTTATATTTTTTTGAAACCTGAAATAAACGCTTGGCCTTATTGCTGTGAACTCAAAAGCCCAATTGGGCTTCTTATTAGGGGATGTCTTTATGTTAGAGAGAACAGGGTACTAAGTCTTATATTTTAAAAATAATATTTTTTTCCTCTGAAAACAAATCTCCCCCCCATTAGTTTTGAGCAAACACCCTAAAATATTGTTGCTCCACTTTTGGTTAATTCTGCATCTGGCATGGATGGATGCAGGAATTCTGAGAATTGACGGCCAGCTCTACTTTCCTACAGGTGCTGTTCAATTTATAACCATTCATTTAGTGATCAAAGTTACAGCAGCACTGAAAAAAAGGTGGCTTTACATTTTTTCGCACTTAACAGCTGCTGCAGCACACACATCCTCAGGGTCACATGATCAAAATTTAGACGCTTTGGCAGCTGACGGGTTGCAGATCCCTGGGGTGGGGGTGGGGGGTCACGTGATCTCCTTTGGCGACCTTACAACAAGCAAAGCCTGTGGGGGGAAGCCAGATTCACTTAACTAACTTTCATCAGCTGCATTGATTCGTTTTACAACTATGGCAAGAAAAGTCGTAAAATGGAGCAATGGAAATATTTGGCTCAATGATGACCATGAGTCAGGGCCACCTGCAACTCCCAGAATTCCCTGAGAATCCAGTTCATGCTTTTCCTCCCCCAAAATCTATACAAATCTGGGAATTTAACTCCATATTCCTGGAAGTGTCCAGAGTTGAGAAACACAGCTCTAGAAGGACTTCTTTGCTAGAATCCAGTGGCTCATGCAACAATGGATGTACCAAGGTATGCCCATATTACTCCATCTTTACGGAAGCTGCATTGGTTGCCAGTCGGTTTCTGAACACAATTCAAGGTGTTGGTTATTACCTTTTAATCCCTAAATGGCTCAGGGTCAGACTATTTACGGGGCGCCTCCTCCCTCACACCTCATTGTGGCCAGTAAGGGCCCACAGTCGGCCGTCTCCATATCCCGTCCACCAAGCAGTGTCAGTTGGCGGGACCTCGGGGAAGAGCCTTCTCTGTGGTGGCTCCAAACCTATGGAATCAACTGCCCCCAGAGATTCTCCTCCCTACCGGTCTTCCAGAAAGCCGTTAAGACCTGGCTTTTCTGGCTGGCCTGGAATTAGACTGGCTGCTGTGATCTATGGTTCTTTTTAGGATATTATTATATTACTGATTTTACTGTGTATTTTGATGGTATTTTAGTATTGTATTTATCCCACTTGTTAGCCGCTCATAGTGTTGTACATACTCCTGATCAGTTGGAGGATGCTGAAGATATTGAGGACTCGGATTCAGATAGTGTTTATGAAGTAGTGGGGGGCCCAGGCTTACAGGTAGTAGAACAGGTGGGGGGCCAGCCATAGGATGGGGCTATGAGCTCAGGATCTAGTGAGGGAGAATCAGACGCGCGCTGGGTTAATACTAAATCCAGAAGGATTCAGAAACGTAGAGAGCAAAGGTCTGGAAGAAGATATTAAGGAGAGGAATGGGTTAAATATTGTAGTGAGGTAATTGGCACGTCAGGGGGCTAGTGGAGAAGAAGGGTGGAGTTTCAACGTCGATGAAAGGAAATATGGAGGTGTTTTCACCACGCTAAAGTAAGCCAAAGTATTTTGTATTGTATTTAGTCAGTGCTGCTGTCTTTTTTAAAGCTATGTATTTAGGAAATAAATCTTGTCTAGTGAAGCAGGAAAAGGAATGTGAGAAATGCGGCTAAGAGAGAGATAACGGACCGATTGATGTCTGGAATGTGTTGAAGTACAAGAGAGCAGCAGAGAAATAAACAGAGTGGCTTTATTCATGAAATGATGCATTTAATGAGAGTTATTTGTGATTACTAAACTTCTACCAGAAACCAGAACACATAGTTTTCCCTTCCCCCTAGGCTTATAGAATTTATACATGGTATGCTTGTATGTATGAGTGGTTCTTTAAATTGGGGTTTTTTAGATTGTTTTTAATATTAGATTTGTTCACATTGTCTTTTTATATTGTTGTTAGCCGCCCCGAGTCTTCGGAGAGGGGCGGCATACAAACCTAATAAATTAATAAATAAATAGTACGCTTTGGAATGAGCAGCATATAAATACAACCAGTCAATCCATCCATGGCACATTCTTCTTTAACCAGTGCTGTTTCCTTTTAGGCTTGATCTTTGTAGTGGACAGCAACGACCGAGAGCGAGTCAACGAAGCCAGAGAAGAGCTCATGAGAATGTTGGCAGAAGACGAGCTCAGAGATGCCGTCCTTTTAGTGTTCGCTAACAAACAGGTAGGTGGGGAGAGACGACCCCGAGGGAACCGTCCTTCATATTTGAATGTGACATACAGTGGGCAGGCACTGGAGAATGGCCAGTCCGGAGAAAAGAAGGAACAGGGGAGACAGGATAGCAGGGTTCCTGTATCTCAGGGGCTGCCACAAAGAAGAGGGAGTCAAGCTCCAAAGCACCTGAGGGCAGGACGAGAAGCAATGGGTGGAAACTAAACAAGGAGAGAAGCAACTTAGAACTAAGGAGGAATTTCCTGACAGTTACAGTTTAGCTAAATATCTATGGAGATTCTCAGGCATCCAGGTCGTGGTTGTCCCAAAGGTGCTTTTTCAAAAAGCACCTGGGCTTCCTTTGTTTTCCTTGAAGACAATTCACTTCTCATCCAAGAGCATCTTCAAGGACCATTAGCCGGTGGAACGGCTTGCCACTAGAAATTGTGGGTGCCCCATTTCTGGAAGGATTTTTTTAGGAAGAGATGGGACATTTGTCTGCTGTTCTGCTGGCATTTATTTATTGGATTTATGTGCTGCCTCTCTCAGAAGACTTCAACGCAAGCATTAAACACCAGGAAAGTGGTAGATCATAGAGTAAGGGTAGTCCTCACCTTAACAACCGTTCATTTAGTGACCGTGGCACTGAAAAAAGTGACAGCCTGTTTTTCACACTCGTGACCATTGCAGCATCCCATTAGTAACATGACTGAAGTTTGGGCTCTTGGCAACTGACTCACATTTATGACAGTCGCAGAGTCCGTGTGTGTGTGTGTGTGTCACGTGATCCCCTTTTGTGACCTTCTGATGAGCAAAACCAATGGGGAAGCCAGAATCACTTAACAACCATGTTACTATCCCTAAAACTGCGGCAGGAAACTCGCCTAACAAATGTCTCGCTTAGCAACATCCATTTTGTGCTCACTTGTAGCCTTAAGTCAAGGACTGGTTTTTGTGGGGGTGGGAGAGGTTTTGTGGGCCTTTCTTCAGCTGCGGCTGCGATGGGGGCGGTGGGAAGGAGGCCTTTTCTAACGCCGGTTGCTTCCCTTTGCAGGACCTGCCCAACGCCATGAATGCCGCGGAAATCACAGACAAACTAGGATTGCATTCTCTCCGCCACAGAAACTGGTACATCCAGGCCACCTGCGCCACCAGTGGGGACGGTCTCTATGAAGGACTGGACTGGTTGTCCAATCAGCTCCGAAACCAGAAATGAAGCCCTGAATTACTCCTCTTTTCTCCTCCCCTCTCCCTCCCTCCCTCCCCTTCCCCCTCCTCCTCGCTTTACTCTAATGTGGCGAACCATGCTACTTTGTAGTATTGAGTGCCAGAAACTGTTTTCATCATCTCTTCTCATCCACAGGATTTGTCCTCCACCACCGCCCACAGCGTACATGTGGCAAAACCACGCCCGGAAAAGGAGAAAAAAAAAGTTTTAGCTTTTTATTTTCTTATTTAATGTAAATAGTTCTTGTTTTTCCCACGAGGCAGTTTCTGGTACTCCTATGCAATATTATTCGGCTCTTTTTAAAATGATAAACGGTGGTGTTTTTTTAAAAAAAGAAGAAAGCCCCACCCAATAACCATGAGTGGATTTATAGGGGGAGGGGAAATGGTTTTGTTTGTGTCATGGGTGCGTGTGTGGGCCAGATCCCTCTCGGCTTGCAGACCCGGGCTGAGGCCCGGTTTCCACAGCCCTGGTTCTTAAGCCTGGGGGGCGAGTTCCTTTTCAGAAGATGGGGCTGGTGGGAAGGAGGGCGGGAAGGCTTGAACCCAGGACCCTTTGCGATTTCTGCAACGGTGCGAAGAGAATACCCGCACGTTTCCCCTTGTTCCAGGTCATGAGATTTCTAGCCTCCGTCTGGTTTCAGCGCTTGGGCTTTTTGTGATTGGAGGTGGGTGGGAGAATCAGTGGAGACCAACGAGAAATTGGGACAACCTCCCACCACCACCACCATATCCCATTCCCCCACCCCTTGCTCTTTTAACTTCCATTTAAATTTGGATATTTTTTTTAAAAACCAGAAAACGTTTTCACCCTCCAACCTACGAGTGCCATCTTCATCCCCCCCTCTGTCGCTCAAAAAAAGGAATATTCCCTTGAATTCCTGCAGCCCAGAATGGCTTCCAAAGAGGGTCCCCTTGCACGAACGTCACAGCCAAGCAGCCACATGTACTGTACTTAAATAAGAAATGCCACACACAAGCTTTCCGTTGTCACATCCAGGAAAGGGAGGGGGCGGGAATGTCGAAAAACACGAGAGGGTGACAATCGGGCGCCTCCCGTTCTTAGAGACGTCTCTAGATTCCATTTTCGGAACGCGAGAAACGCCCCTTTTTTTACATCTCTCACACTGCGAGGTTTGAGATTTGCCATCCCAGATTTTAACTTCTTCTTTTTTTGTTTCATTTTTGTTTTGTATTTTGATAATAATAATAATAATAAAAAACACTGAAGAAGCTGGAGCTGTTGCGACTCAAGAAAAACACGATCAGAACTGGTTTGTTTAGTGTTGTGGACAAGGAAAAAGACCTCTCTTGTTTTCTCTCAATACAGTAATCGACTGTTTTGTATACTTGTTTTCAGTTATCATTTCAACAAACGAGCACTGTAATTAAAGCTATTAGAATAAAATTCTCTTAACTATTCCTCTGAGGTGTGTGGCTTCTTCGCTCGGGCTCCGATCCGTCCTGCGGGGATTTAATATCGAGTAACAGCACTTGCGTGGGCTAATTTGATCCACAGATTAAGTGGAAGGTTTTTTCCCTAGGGGGCTTTTAAGAAGAGATTGGGTAACCATCCATCTGGCATAGAATAGGGCTGTGGTGGTGAACCTATCTGCCGTTGCCCTAACTCAGCTCTGTAGGTGCCCGCCAGCTGATTTTTGACTCGGAGGGCGTTTTCAGCCTGCGTGGGGGCATTTTGGCCTTGCCAAGCTGCAAGAAAGCCTCTGGATGCGTGGGAGGTCAAAAAAATGACCTATTGGGCCCACTGGAAGTCCAGAAAAGTGTTGGGGCACAGGAGTGCATGGAATATGGGTGTGGGCACGAGCGATAGTGCATAGGTGCACTATTTCAGCACTCAAGAAAAAAAAGGTTTGCCATCACTGGTATAGGGACTCCTGCTCAAGCAGGGGGTTGGACTAGAAGACCTCCAAGGCCCCTTCCAACTCTTCTTACCAGTATTATTGTCCTCAAGTTTTCCAACATGTTCTCTCGTGGGGATGCTGGAGGACAGCCATGCTGTTAAGTAAAAGGGAGGCATTCAGAGAGAAAGGACCTAGTGGTGGGCCTGCTGTGTGAGACAGCTGCCAAAAAAGACCATCTTGGGCTGCATTAACAGGGACAGAATCAAGATCACACGTGAAGTTGTGGTACCATTGCATGAGGCCTTGGTATGGCCACATTGCATCCACGTCACCACAATATCCAAAAAGAATGTGAAGACCCCAGAAAGGGCGCGGAGAAGAGCAGCAAAGACAATTAGGGGACAAGAATAAAACATTGCTGGAACTGGATATGTATATAATGGAGGGGGAACAGGAGTCATAATAGCCTTCCAATATTTGAGGGACTACCCCTAAGAAGGTTGAGGGGGGTCCACCTATTCTCCAAGGGCAGGACAAGAAGCTACAGACTAATCAAGGAGAGAAACAACCTAGAAAAGCAGAAATTTCCTGACAACAACCAAATTAACCAGTGGAACCCCCTGCCTCCAGAAGTTTATTATTAATTGGACTTGTATGTGGCCCCTCGGGGTGGCTCAGAATATATAAAGCAACATACATCAAAAAACAATATACAATATTCCATCACGGGAAATTTTAAAGAAAAGATTGGACAGCCATTTCTCCAGACTGGTGTATATGTTGGGGTGTTTTGCGTTGCCATACAATGTATCGCAACGCCTTGCTAAAGCGGGGTGGGCCTGGCCAGTTTGTGACACCCCTGGTGTAGTTTCTCTTGCTTGAGCAGTGGGTTGGACTAGAAGACCTTTTAAGGTCCCTCCCAACCTGATTGTTTTATGAAATGAGTGTTGGGTGAAATGAGACACTGGTTGCATCACAACAGAAGATTGATGCTCAGCTACAAATTGTCCTCAACAACCATAATTGTGCTTGGAATTAGGGTCATAAGCTGAAGCACCCGACAGGCCTGGAAGCAATTTTCTGGCCTTTTTCTTGGGGGTTGTTAAGGAAACCCATTCATTTGAATGGGGGTGTTGGCGCATTATTTTTTTTAACCAAAACTTTTTTAAAAATTGAATTGAGTCGCACAATCACAAAAACACCACAACCGGTCACAAACTTCAACCGGACATGCAATCAGGTGGCCTGGAGAGGCAGTAGCCCAAGCATTATGACAGCTGGGGGGGTGCTTTGCCCTCTGCTGATGGGTTGTAAAAACAATCTAATAGTTAAGTGAGGACTACCTGTACTTTCAGTGGAAGAGGGAAAGGCCTTGATTTTGTCCTTCAGACAAACTTGTGTCTCCGAACATTTGCTTGTGGGCTAGAAACTTGGAAACTGAGGTTCTATTTCCAGATTGTCTATAGAAGCTCCTTCTGTAACTAGGTTGGGCCCAAAGACTGGGCTAACCCCCACCCCACAAAAATGGGGAGGGTCCCAGAGAATTTGATGTTGGGTGACATTGGAGAAGTCACAGCCACTGCTTTACTTAACCATTAAAATTCTCTCCTTAATGAGCACCAATGGTCTCTTTGGCAGGAGATGCTCTTTATCAAGGACCTCTTGACCCAAATCATTAATTTTTAGTTAGAGATTCAAACTTATAAGAAGACTTTGCTGATTAAATGACTGGCAGGAAGCCGGAATCTCATTGAAAGGGGGAGAAAAAATAATGTATCAAAACTTTGGTGTGTTTGTGTGCTTGCCTGCTACGCACTTTCAACAATTAAAAATAGAAACTCTCATTTTTCATGATGGACAAATAGCCCTTAAGATGGATGGATGAATTATTCATCCATGGATGGATGGATAAATATTGACAAAATTGAACAGGTCCGAAGACAGGCTACAAGAATGGTGGAAGGTCTTAAGCATAAAACGTATCAGGAAAGACTTCATGAACTCCATCTGTATAGTCTGGAGGACAGAAGGAAAAGGGGGGACATGATCGAAACATTTAAATATGTTTAAGGGTTAAATAAGGTTCAGGAGGAAAGAGTTTTTTAACAGGAAAGTGAACACAGGAACAAGGGGACACAATGTGAGGTTAGTTGGGGGAAAGATCAGAAGCCATGTGAGAAAATATTATTTTACTGAAAGAGTAGTAGATCCTTGGAACAAACCTCTAGCAGACGTGGTTGGTAAATCCACAGTAACTGAATTTAAACATGCCTGGGATAAACAGATCCATCCTAAACTAAAATACAAAAAATAGTATAAGGGCAGACTAGATGGACCATGAGGTCTTTTTCTGCCGTCAATCTTCTATGTTTCTATGTTTCTGTGTTTCTAATTATGCATTTATTTATTTATTTATTTGTTTGTTTATTTATTTATTTATTTATTTATTTGATTTTTTAAATGCTGTGCCCTTCTCCTTAGACTCCGGGCGGCTTACAACATGTTAGCAATCACTTTTTAACAGAGCCAGCCTATTGCCTCCCCACAATCTGGGTCCTCATTTTACCCACCTTGGAAGGATGGACGGCTGAGTCAACCTTGAGCCGGTGGTGAGATTTGAACCTCTGACCTGCAGACCTAGCAGTCAGCTTTAGTGGCCTGCAGTACTGCACTCTACCGACTGCGTCACCTCAGCTCATTCTGGTGAAAAAAACAGCTTCCAGGCCAGGGTGCCACAAGCAGGTTGGACTAGAAGACCTCTAGGGTCCCCTCCAAACTCTAGTCTTATGTTCTAAAACAAAATCTGAAGTAGTTTTCCATAATAGAAACACCCATTTTTGGTAGCAGAAGATAAATTAATCTGTTGGGGTTAGCAAGCATGTGTTTTCATCCCCAGTTCTCGACATGTAAAGGGCATCAATTGTTATTTGACAATTGATCAGCCTGCAATGGACTAAGCCATGATTTAGCCATGGTTGTTGGGATCCTTGGTGATTTTCTTGTAGATGTTTTCATCTCTTATATGCAGAATTTTCCACAGGGCTTCAACTGCGAATCTTCCCTCATTACAGTGTTTTTATCATCTCACATCCGTGGCTAAATTCAACTCTCCCAGCAGCATCCCGGTTTGTTTATTCTCAATTTCTAGACTCCTCGATTAAGATCACTGGTTACAACTATTTAGTAGATTTGTTGAGTGTGCAAAGAGAGTGAAAAATGGGTGCTCCAGAGTTCTCGCTCCAGACATATAAGTCAATTTCCAAAAAAAAAAAACCCTTTAAAAACTATTTTAAAAATTTGAAGTGGTGTTTCTCAACCTTGGTGACTTTTAAGTTGTGTCAACCTCAACTCCCAGAATTCCAAAATACTATGAAAAAAGAAAGAAAGAAAGAAAGAAAGGAAGGAAGAAAAAAGAAGGAAGGAAGGAAAGAAAGGAAGGAAGAAGGAAGGAAGGAAAGAAAAAAGGAAGGAAGGAAGGAAGAAAAAAAGAAGGAAGGAAAGAAAGAAAGGGAGAGTAGAGAAAGAGGGAGGGAGAGGAGGGTAGAGAAAGAAAGAAATGAGAGAGGGATGGAGAGAAGGGAGAGGAAAGAAGAGAGAAAAAAGAAAGGGAGAGAAATGAAGGAAAGAGAAAAAGAAGGGAGGAAAGAAGAAAGAGAAAAAAGGAAAAGAAGTAAAGAGTGGAGAGCTAGAAAGAAAGGGAGATAAAAAAGAAAAGGAAGGTAGGGATGGAGGGAGAAGGTTCAGAAAAGCAGATTGAAAGCAAAAGAAGAGGGAAGGAGAAAGAAGGGAGGGAGGGAGGGAGACCCAACTTTATCTTTAATACAAAGATAACCAAACAACAAACTCAAAATTTTAAATAAATAATCAATATTTAAAAGTACTAATAACCAACCTTCTGAAAAAACGAACACTCAGAATATATTATTTCCTTAATTTTAATCTAATCAATGATCAAGCATGCATGACCGTCTATTTAAAAAAAAAAACCACAATATTTTTCCTAGTCACTTCCAATCCACACTCCTCAAATCCCCTGGTCAAAAGTTGATTTTATCAATTCTGTGCTGTGCTTTCCCTGTAGAGTATTTGGTTCTTGACTGCCCCCTACTGGATCTGCCCGGTTTAAAAAATCTTTCTTTGGCCAGTTTTTCTCTTCAAAATTTGGTTCGGTTGTGGTCAATTTTTGAACAATTATTGTGGGGATAAAGTCTCTTGATGCCTCCTTTGCACCCTTGACTTGCAACCACAATTTTGCCCAAAATTTCTGTTGCTAAGGATAGGAAGGCTGTTTCAAATTCCTATGTCAACCAAGACCACATTTAATGGATATTTCTAGCATAAGAAATTGCTTTAGATATTCTTTCTCATTGTAAGTCACCCAGAATACTCCGGGAGTTGGGTGGCATATAAATTAAATTAATAAAATAAATTAATCATATAAATAAATAAACAAGTTCCACATTTTGGTGTTTTGAAGCTTCCCAAGAACTTTGCAAGGGGAGATGCCCACTTCTGTTGCTTTTGACAGCATCCTCTGCCGGTGTGTGGCTTGGTTTTGTTCTTTTATGACACCCCAATTTCACAATTTTCTGTGCCCCCTTTTTTTGAGGGGGAGGAATGGGAGTAGGACTGCCCTCTCCTGGGGGCTTATGACCCCCAGTTTTGTTCATAAAGTGGCATTTCTCACGGGATTCCCTCCACTTAGCACGTAGGTGAGAATTTCCACCCTTCCCAACAACTTTGTTATGTAAGGAGGTTATTGGGGGTCCCATAGGCCTCACTTCCTCTCCTTGCTCCCCCTTACAGCAGGAAGCCTCGGCACCAGCCAGCCCTGAAGCACTAAGCGGAGAAATATGCTTTATAAAAAAAAAAAGACCTCAATTGTACCAATTTATGGCCCAGCCAGCATCCTCTCGTAAAGCAATTTGTTGAGTGAAAAGCACCCTCCAAAGTGCTGGGCCAACGACATATATAACAATTTTCTTGCAATTAAAAGCAAGGGGGAGGAAAACCTACAAAGTGATACTTCTCTGCTTTCCCAGTTTAATATACATATATATACTGTATAGCCCCAAATAGATCTATATTAGTCTCTCTTCCTTTTCATTATCAGCAATAATATGTTACCTACACAGACACACAAATATATCTGAGTTTATTTTTCTTTTTGTTCTTTTTTCTTTCTTTCCTGTTTTTTCCTTTCTTTCCTGTTTTTTCCTTCCTTTCTTCCTTCACCTTTTTTCTTTCTTTTTCATTTATCCTTTCTCCTGTTTCTTTCCCTGTTTTTCCTCTTCCTTCCTCCTTTTTCATCTATTCAACCTCCTTTCCTTCATTTTTCCTCTTTCCTTGCTTCCTCTTCCTTTTTTTCTTTCATTTTTCCCTCTCCTTCCTCTTTATTTTTTCTCTTTTCACCCTTATGTTCCTTCCTTCCTTTTTTCTTTATTTCCTTTTCTTCCTTTTGTTTTCCTTTTTCTTTCTCTTCCTTCCTTCCCTCCTCCCTCCCTCCCTCTTTCTCCCTTCCTTTCTTCTTCCTTCCTTCCTTCCTTCCTTCCTTCCTTCCTTTCTGTTGCTCTTATGGCCACCTGTTAATTTCCCCTTCTCAATTCCTGCATCTCCCCCACCGATTTCAGATTTATTTCACTTTTGGTCAATTAAATTTAGGCTCCACCTATCTCACCCTGATGTGACTCGGGGCGGCTTCCCGAATTTTAAGTGACATGAGATAAAACAAAGAGAAGATGAAAAGACTAATGGTGTTTGATATGGAAAATTAAAACTTCTTCAAACCCTTTATTTAAAAAAAAATTAAAATGTTATTTGAAATTATTATTTTTGTTCAAATTAACTGAGATCTAGATGTAGTTCTTGCTTAATTTGAACACAAATTACATGATTTTTAAATACCATATTTTTCAGAGTATAAGATGCACCTTAGTTTGTGAGGAAGAAAATAGGGAAAGAAATCTGCCTACCAGGTATTCATCTGACTAGTGTCCCTAGTCTGGTCAGTTTCAGCACATTATTTTATTCCCTGGTTAGGGCTTTAAAAAAACTTTGTTCAGGGAGAGAGTAACAACGGAAGAGCTTGCAAGCTGGTGACAGCTGGGGACATAGTTAGCACCTGGTTAGGGCTGGAAAGAAACTTATTCAGATCAAGTTAGAGCAATGGAAAAAAAACCTGTAAAGACTTAGAGGGTTTGGAAAACATTCTTTGCAGAGAGTAACAATGAAAGAGCCTGCAAGGTCAGAGCTGGGAAGATCGTTAGCAGCTAGATAAGGCTGGGGGGGGGGGAGAGAAGCTACATTCATAGTATAAGACCCTCCCAAATTATCAGCCTCTTTTAGGAAGCAAAAAGATGTGTCTTATACTCTGAAAAATACGGTAATAATTAAATTTTAATTAAAGGGAGCAATGTTCCAATTTTTCTCCTGTTTTTGGGGGAAGCAAATTCAAATCAGATCTATCTAACTTAATGCAATTATCTCAGAAAATCTGGAAAAAAAAACATCAATAATAACAAATATGTCTGTGTTTGAGATTTTTACAGGTAGTCCTCGACTTGCGACCACAGCGGAGTCCAATATTTTCATTGTTAAGCACAGCAGATTTTTACATTTGTCCCATTTTGTCTTTTTTGCCACAGTTGTTAAGCGAATCATTGCCATTGTTTCAGTTAGAGACATGGTCATTAAGTGAATCTGGCTTGTCAGAAGGGCACAAAAAGTGACCATGTGACCCTGCGACACTGCCGCTGTCATAAATATGAACCAGATGCAATCACGGGACTGCAGAGATGTTGCAAGGGCCATAAGTGTAAAAAAAGGACATAAGTTGCTTTCTCCAATGCCCTTGTTACCAGAGGTGAGTTCCTATTGGTTCTAACTGGTTATGTAGAACCAGTAGTAAACTGGTGATAGGCGCGGCCCTGAGCAGCAAAACAATCCACAAGCTACCTCAGTTATAACTGTGGTCACTAAATAAATCGTTAAGTCAAGGACCATCTGTAGATTATCAGCTTTAGCTTGCAATACTTTGCGGAACCAGAGGAGGGCAGCAAAATGCTAAAAAATCATTTTTAAAACAACCCTTTGCTGCCATCTAGTGCTCATCTGCAACCAAGATCTGATTTTACTCCTAATAGTTTTAATGCAGTAATCACAGGTAGTCCTCGTTGCCACAATTAAGTCCAAAATTTTTGTTCCTAAGTGAGACGTTTTACGTGACATTAGCCTCACTTTACGACCTTCCTTGTCACAGCTGTTAAGTGAATCACTGCAGTTGTAACAGGGTTGTTTAGTGAATCTGGCTTCCCCATTGGTTTTGTTCATCAATGGGCAAGAGATATTTCAGGTCACAAAATATAATTCTCCATTTTTAAAAAAATAATGACTTGGGAACAAAGACAAGGTTGGAAACAACATACAGGACTGAATGACCATTTGAAGTTGCAACGGCACTGAAAAAAAGTGACTCATGACCAGAGATCATCCATCAGAGAGACCGAAGCAGTTTCTGTGCTGTAACCAGGCTTGAAACCCGATTGAAAAGGGTCCAGATCCATGATGAACCGAGGTAGCGCAGTGAGTAGAGTGCGGTACTGCAGGCCACTGAAGCTGCCTGTAGATCTGTAGGTCAGTGGCTCAAATCCCACCAATGGCTCAGCCTTCCATCCTTCCGAGGTGGGTAAAATGAGGACCCAGATTGTGGGGGCAATATGTGGCTCTGTTAAAAAAGTGCTATTGCTAACATGTTTTAAGCCGCCCTGATTCTAAGGAGAAGGGCGGCATAAAAAATTCAAATAAATAAATAAATAAATAAATAATAATAATATAATAATGACGTCGAACCTATGTCACAGAGAGATATCAGAAGGGACGCGAGACTTCGTGCCAGCTCCAGCACATATACGTGGGCCGGCCGGTTGACTCAAAATCAAACCTGATAAGATGGAATGACTGTGGGTTTTGCCTCCCAAGGACAATTCCATCTGTCTGTCCATCACCCTGGGGGGGGGGAATCATTGACCCCCTCAGAGAGGGTGCGCAACTTGGGCGTCCTCCTCGATCCACAACTCACATTAGAGAAACATCTTTCAGCTGTGGCGAGGGGGGCGTTTGCCCAGGTTCGCCTGGTGCACCAGTTGCGGACCTATTTGGACCGAGGCTGTTGGGGCCTGGATGGGTGTCAACAGACTCAAACTCAGCCCTGATAAGACGGTGTGGCTGTGGGTTTTGCCTCCCAAGGACAATTCCATCTGTTCGTCCATCACCCTGGGGGGGGGGGATTATTGACCCCCTCAGAGAGGGTCCACAACTTGGGCGTTCTCCTCAATCCACAGCTGACATTGGAACAACATCTTTCGGCTGTGGCGAGGAGGGCGTTTGCCTAGGTCCACCTGGTGCACCAGTTGCGGCCCTATTTGGACCGGGAGTCATTGCTCACAGTCACTCATGCCCTCATCACCTCGAGGTTCGACTACTGTAACGCTCTCTACATGGGGCTACCTTTGAAGAGTGTTCAGAAGCTTCAGATAGTACAGAATGCAGTTATGAGAGCAATCATGGGCTTCCCTAGGTATGCCCATGTTACACCAACACTCCGCAGTCTGCATTGGTTGCTGATCAGTTTCCGGTCACAATTCAAAGTGTTGGTTATGACCTATAAAGCCCTTCATGGCACCGGACCAGAATATCTATGGGACCGCCTTCTGCCGCACGAATCCCAGCGACCAGTTAGGTCCCACAGAGTTGCCCTTCTCCGAGTCCCGTCAACTAAACAATGTCATCTGGTGGGACCCAGGGGAAGAGCCTGGGTCAGTAAATATTTTCCCCGCCCTCTTTTTGACTCTGCAGTATACAGGTCCTCAATGGAAGGCAGGTTGGCAGCCATTGTTTTTTCTGCAGTTCTGATTCTCCTCTGAAGTCTGTGTCGGTCCTGTTGGGTTGCAGCACCAAACCAGACAGTTATAGAGGTGCAGATGACAGACTCAATGATTCCTCTGTAGATCTGTATCAGCAGCTCCTTGGGCAGTTTGAGCTTCCTGAGCTGGCGCAGAAAGAACATTCTTTGTTGTGCTTTTTTGATGATGTTTTTGATGTTAGGTGACCATTTTAGGTCTTGAGATATGATAGAACCTAGGAATTCGAAAGTCTCTACTGTTGATACTGTGTTGTCTAGCATTGTGAGAGGTGGAAGGAAGGAACTACTGTGTATTGTAAGGACTACTGTGTGTAGTAAGAATTGCAGAAAAACCAATTGCTGCCAACCTGCCTTGCATTGACGACCTGTATACTGCATGAGTCAAAAAGAAGGCCATGGAAATATTTACTGACCCCTCGCATCCTGGACACAAACTGTTTCAACTCCCTCAAAACAATAGAGCACTGCAAACCAAGACAACTAGACACAAGAACAGTTTTTCCCCCAAACGCCATCACTCTGCTAAACAAATAATTCCCTCAACTCTGTCAGACTTTTTACTAAATCTGCACTTCTATTTCTACTAGTTTTTCTCATCATTCCTATCATCCTTTTCCTCCCACTTAGGACTGAATGACTGTAACTTGTTGCTTGTATCCTAAGATTTTTATTAATATTGATTGTTTCTTCATTGCTTATTTGACCCCTAAGTGTTGTACCGCATGATTCTTGACAAATGTATATTTTTCTTTTATGTACACTGAGAGCATCTGCACCAAGACAAATTCCTTGTGCGTCCAATCACACTTGGCCAATAAATAATTATATTCTCTTCTATCTATGTATTCTAATGTTGGTCTGTATATGTGCTGAGTAAGGCTTGCTTCGTATACGTATTGAGAATATTGATTGCTGTATTTGGGAAAGACTAGGATTGTTAACTGACTACGATATTTACCTAATGTAAATAATATTTGTACATTTAGTGTATGTGGTCTGGTTATTTGAAGTACTGCTCACATCTCTGGAATATTAGCTGGGTATCTGCTACCTCCACTAATAATAATAATAATAATAATAATAATAATAATAATAATAATAATAATAATAATAATAATAATATTAATAATAAAATTGAGCTGCAACGACTCTGGCATAAGCCAGTGAAAGTGGTCCCAGTGGTCCTTGGCATACTGGGCGCAGTGCCAAAGGATCTCAGCGGACATTTGAAAACCATTGGAATTGACAAAATCTCCATCTGTCAATTGCAAAAGGCCGCTTTACTGGGATCGGCAAACATAATTCGCCGCTACATCACGCAGTCCTAGGTGCTTGGGAAGCGTCCGACTGGTGATGAAATACGAAATCCAGCATAGTGATCTCGTTTGCTGTGTTGTATTGACATAATAATAATAATAATAATAATAATAATAATAATAATAATAATTCTTAAGAGTAGCACCACTTACTGAACAAAAGTCCTGGCACAGGCCCCCAAACTTCAGAGAATTCGGGTTTTGGGGAACAGAGCTCCTACCCTTTCAGACAACCATATCGATGTTGGCGTTCTTGCCATGTTGAAGTTGAAAACAAATGAAAATTCTACTGTCCTGGGACTGTAGAATTTGGTTGTGGGGGGAGGCAGTTTGGCATTTGCAAAGCTTGTGTTTTTGTTTACAAATATCCTGGCTGCCCAGGGAGGTTCTGACATTCATCTGAGTATATCAGGGGTTTCCAACCTTGGCAACTTTTTTCGCTAAATCATTTTGCAACCTGCAAAATGATTTAACAACAGCAGTGATTCACTTAACAAACATGGCAAGGAAAGTCGTAAAATGGGGCAGAAATCACTTAGTTTCACTTAGGAACATGAATTCCGGGCTCAATTGTGGTTGTTAAATTACTTTGTTGTTGTTGTTGTTAAGGACTGCCTGTAATGATTAATATGGAGGGGTTGATCTCAAAAAATCTAACCTCTCCCCCAGCTCTTCCTTATTCTCTCCCTTCTTTCCAGAAAACCATTACAGAATATTTTTTATAAGCTGTTTGTGGAGAGGGGGGCTACCACAGAGAAGGTCCTGCAGATCAAAACCTTGCGAGAACTGCTAGTTCTATCCAATAGTTTTTAAAAGATGGGTGGACTTCAACTTCCAAAATTCCTCAGCCACCCACATTGCTTGGAGAATTCTGGGAGTTGAAGTCCACCCCTATTAAACCATGCCATGAATATCTGGGAGTTGCATTTTTAGGAATGTTGGCCAAGGAATTCTGGGAGTCGAAGTCCACCCATCTTAAATTTGCCAAGTTTGGATATCTCTGCTCTAGAGGCCTCAAATTCAGTGTTGCTCCCCAAGTCACCTTCTCTTAGCGACTGCAAATAAAACCACAGCATGAAAAAGGAGGGAGAGAATAAAGTTATGGCTGAATTAACAATTCACATTATTACAGCCGCAAGGATTCTATACTGTATGCACAATACTGGAAACAGGGGAAAAAACCAACCGTTCTATCTCTTTTGATTAAAATAATGGAATGTGCAGAAATGTCCAAGCTAACAATGGAACTGCGAAACAAGGATGAGACAGATTTCTGCAAAGCATGGGACAAATGGTACCATTGGTTAAAAAAAAAGAAATGACTTAAAAATTATACATCAAGAAAAATGTCCAACTAAAACAACATGTAAAACCAGTAAACAACGACATGAATCATAATACCAAATTGAAATGATAAACTGTAAACATCGATCGACACAAATTTTGAACTACAAGGAAACTGAATAAATTTATAAATCACTGATAAATGATGGCACTAGCAACTACGTCAAATACATATGGATAAAACTTCAGGAAAATCTATACCACCTATATGCTTAAACCACAGGCCGCAAAACATAGAAGCCCCTGCTCTAACGCTGGCCCCCCACAGTCTTCTTACTACTCTTTTCTTGCTCTATTTTTCTATTCTTCCTCCTCTTGTATTTCTTTCCCTTTCTTTCCCTCTCCTTCCCCAATCACACATGCTATATAAGTAAACTATAATTGCTAGAATGTACATTATGTATACTGTATTCCCTTTATTTTTCTGTACCCTGTTTTTAATGTATATAACCAATAAATATATTTATTTAAAAAAAACACAATGTGTTGCCCATTCCTACCCACACAAAACATGAGACATCACAACAGATGGGACACAAAATGCAGTCAAACGGGCAAGGATGAGGGATGTGTATCAATACCTCAAAATTGGTACATCTACTCAGTTGCCTACAATCAGCAACCTGTAAGAACTGATAGCCATCTGTTGCCACCCACTTTCTCCCAGGGAGTGCCAAGGTGCCAGTCCTCATGAAGGTAGCAAACCATTTCTCTCTTAACATGGAACTCCAAATGCTTTCAAGAGGAGAATTCCATTGTTGAGCGAGTTGAGTTTTACCTCCGTTTTACCACTTTTCTTGTCACAGTTGTTAAGTGAATCCCTGCCCTAAAGTGAGACACACATTTGTTAAGTGAGTCTGGCTTTCCCCATTTGACTCTTTGTTGGAAGGTCGCAAAAGGGGATCATGTGACCCTGGGGCACTGCTGTAAATATGAGTCAGCTGCCAAGCATACATGACTCGAAGTGGGCTGGTCACTTAATTTTGACCGTGTGACCAGGGGCATGTCGCAACTGTTCCGAGTATTAACCATTGTGTGAAAAAAACAGCTGTGTCACATTTTGCAGTGATGTTGTTACTTAGACTGGACACTAAACAACTGGTTGTAAGTAGAGGAGTCCCTGACTTTAAATTCTCTTTGAATTCCAAGGACGGTCGAAAAGGATTCCAATTTGTGAATTGCAAAGGAGTTTGGAGTTTGCATGTCGCATAAAGGTTGGCAATTTGAAAACTGAAAAAGTTGGCAATTTGGAAATTTTGCCATACGTAAACTGCAAAGGAGTATGAATTTGTAAGTTGCAAAAAAAAATAATAATTCAACATTCCTAAATTGCAAAGGGTTTGTAATTTTTAAATTGCAACAGGGTTTGAATTTGTAAACTGCAAAAGAGTTCAAAATTTGTAAATGGAAAAGGGATTCGTAATTTTTAAAATTGCAAAAAGAAGTCATTTTAAAATTGGCGGTGACTACAGCCTGCTGGGAAAATAAATAAGGCAACATCATTAAGACCTTGAAGATTAAATGCATTTATCCTTTGCCATATGTTTCTGTAACTAAAATAGTTATTTCTTCTGGAGTTGGCATAATTCCCCAAAATTCCTGGATCTAAGAAAAACTGCAGGCAGAATATAATTTTAGCTTGGAAGAAAACATTGGCGGCCGACACCTTTTAGTTGAGAGATGAACTGATCCCAATGATTCAATGCAATGGCAATATCTGGAATTAATCTGTTCTTTAATTACAAGATCTGAGGCTGCTTCTGAAATTGCAATTATGCACACACAAAAACCCCCAACAGACCCATAAACTGTTCAAATTCCTTGGTTCGGCCTGATGAAATTCAGAAGTGGATACAGTGGTGCATCTACTCAAGATAAAACCAGGTGCTCAAGATTTTTTTGCCTCTACTTAAGAACCATTTTCTACTTAAGAACCCGAGCCCGGAAAATTTTCCCAGGAAATTTGAGAGCGATACGAAGGCCCGGCCAATTTCCTGCCATTCCCCCTTTAATCCCGGCCATCTCGGGCTTTTCTGGGCTGCCAGAGGAGCCTTTCGGTGGCGCTTAAGGAGGCTTTTGCAGCCCAGAGCAAACGAAGCATTTTCCTTTCTCTGGACGCTTGGTGTGGTGACTCCCTCGCGCTGCCTCTCATACACCCGGCGTGAGGTTGCCTCCCAGAGCGTCTGGGCGCAGAAAGGCAAAAGGGGGCGCTCACCTCACCTTCTTCCTTCGGCAGCGACTGTCCTCTTCATCTTCTTCCTCCTCCTCCTCCCATCCAAATTCCGAGCTTTTATTTCTTTCCTAATGGGTTTGCATGCATTATTTGCCTTTACATTGATTCCTATAGGAAAAATTGCTTCTACTTAAGAACGTTTCTACTTAAGAACCTGGTCACGGAACGAATTAAGTTCTTAAGTAGAGGCACCACTGTATTTGCAATTTGAAAGTTAACTCCTGTTACCAGGAATGTACCTGATACCCAAACTGTACCATCATCAGGCTGAAGTTGTTAGCTTCGTTCTGCTTTGAATATAGTTCAAACAATATATATATGACAGTCTTGGTATATTCGGGTTTCTTCCCGTGTAGGATTTAGAAATTTCTGGTGATGTTTCAACGAGGTCCCATTCGTCATCTTCAGGTTGGTGTTTCTGTCCTTGTTCGCTCTAGAAGATGACGAGTGGGACCTCATCGAAAAGTCGCCAGAAATTTCTAAATCCTACATGGGAAGAAACCCGAATATACCAAGACCGTCATACCTGTACCTGTGAAAATCTATGAAAACATATACACATATATATATATATATGTCACATGTTTTTTTGCTGAATTTGAAAATTAAGGGAGACTAGGATAGATCTATTTTGGCCTTATTTTGGCCTCATCAGCTAGCCATACCCACTGGGACTTGAACCTGCAACCTTTGCCTTGTAAGGCAGAGGAATTATCCTCTAGGCTACAGTATCCAATCCCTTCAGCTCTGCACCAGGGAATATATATATATATATATATATATATATATATATATATATATATATATATATATATATATATATATATATATATATATATTCAAGTCCCAGTGGGTATGGCTAGCTGATGAGGCCAAAATAAGGCCGAAATAGATCTATCCTAGTCTCCCTTAATTTTCAAATTCAGCTTAAACATGTGACACATACAGATAGAATTGTCGGCTATCAATAAAATTAACTGCCTTGGAAATGGCCCTGGGTTGGGCCGAGAGGCAAAAAAGGAGCTGTGATGTTCCTTCAATATACCAGGGTGATTCGACACAAAATGTAACCCTTCCCTGGTACAGAGCTGAAGGGATTGGATACTGTAGCCTAGAGGATAATTCTCTGCCTTACAAGGCAAAGGTTGCAGGTTCAAGTCCCAGTGGGTATGGCTAGCTGATGAGGCCAAAATAAGGCCGAAATAGATCTATCCTAGTCTCCCTTAATTTTCAAATTCATCTTAAACATGTGACACATACAGATAGAATTGTCGGCTATCAATAAAATTAACTGCCTTGGAAATGGCCCTGGGTTGGGCCGAGAGGCAAAAAAGGAGCTGTGATGTTCCTTCAATATACCAGGGTGATTCGACACAAAATGTAACCCTTCCCTGGTACAGAGCTGAAGGGATTGGATACTGTAGCCTAGAGGATAATTCTCTGCCTTACAAGGCAAAGGTTGCAGGTTCAAGTCCCAGTGGGTATGGCTAGCTGATGAGGCCAAAATAAGGCCGAAATAGATCTATCCTAGTCTCCCTTAATTTTCAAATTCAGCTTAAACATGTGACATATATATATATGTGTGTGAATATATTATATATATATATATATATATATATATATATATATATATATATATATATATATATAATATATTCACACACACACACACACACACACACACCCATCAGCATCACTGCTCGAAAATTATTATATATTATATATTATATATTATATATATATATATATATATTTGCTACATTCAAAGCAAATCTCCACCCCCACACTACATGCTAAGAAGGAATGTCAGTTGCTAATATTCATTTGCAAAAACACAGAGATTGGAACTCCAGCCTGATGATGGTAAATGTGATTTTACCGAAACGTCGCATAGACATGCAAAACATTACACAGGGCAAAACCCGAACTCAGAACAATCTACATATATATATATATATATATATATATATATATATATATATATATATATATATATATATATATATATATATATGTAGATTGTTCTAAGTTCAGGTTTTGCCCCGTGTAATATTTTGAACATATATAAATATATATATATATATTATAATGTCCTATCTAGAGAAAAGGATGCGGAAATTTGCATCAAACCAGAATCTGTTTTTGCTTAAGGGTTAAATTAACGGCATGATGGCTAAACCTGGATTTGTTTTACAAGGATGGCTCAACTGTCTGAATCCGTATCATGTCTCTTCTTGGCCGGCAGGTATTGTACGGATTCATCCCGTGTCCGTTTCCGGGATTCTGAAGTTTTGTCTTCTCCGGAAACAAGGCCCTTCCGATGCCTTCGGCTGTGTCGGTCGTGGTCCTTCATTGGCTTGGAGGGAGGCGTCGAACTTCTCTCGCGATGATGCCGGTTGGAGGATTGGTGCGCTGCTCCGTCTGGGGACGACGGTCTATCACGCTGGTTAGGATGCGGAGCAGGTTTGTGTTTCCTGAGAATAGGAATGGGGTAAAAGTCAGGCCATGCAGTTCACAGACAGGACGGCAGCCCTATGTCAGCTCCGGTGCTGTCGAGCGGAAGGGAAGGCCGTTTTGGCCCTAAGAGTGTGAAAAACTGCCCAATGGGCAAACCGGAAGTTTGGAAAAACGAACTTCTGGCTTCCCTGTGGTGGTGTTTTTTGCATTCCGGAGGTTTTAGGGAAGCTTCCTGAAGCCCCGGAGTGCGAAAAACAGCACAAAGGGCAAACCGGAAGTTTGGAAAAATGGACTAACAGTTGTTGTTGTTATTATTATTATTATTATTATTATTAATAATAATAATAATAATAATTTATTTTATTTTATGTATTTATTAGATTTGTATGCCGCCCCTCTCCGTAGACTCGGGGCGGCTAACAACTATAATAAAACAGCATATGACAAATCAAATATTAAAATAACTAAAAAAAACCTTATTAAAAATCAAACATACGCACAAACATACCATGCATAAATTGTATAGGCCTGAGGGGAAAGGAATATCTCAATTCCCCCATGCCTGACGACAGAGGTGGGTTTTAAGGAGCTTACGAAAGGTGAGCAGGGTGGGGGCAGTTCTGATCTCTGGGGGGAGCTGGTTCCAGAGGGTCGGGGCCGCCACAGAGAAGGCTCTTCCCCTGGGCCCCGCCAGATGGCATTGTTTTGTTGACGGGACCCGGAGAAGGCCAACTCTGTGGGATCTAATCGGTTGCTGGGATTCGTGCGGCAGAAGGCGGTTCCGAAGGAATTCTGGTCCGGTGCCATGAAGGGCTTTATTAGAACAGGATCTTGCAGACCGGAATCCCCCAGCCAGCCTGCTCTAAGAGGAGTGGGCTTCAACTACCAGAATTCCCCACCCACAACCTGAAATGATACCTTTTCTCACTATCCGAAGTAGGGTTGTTTGATGACGAAGACTTTCTCTTCTTCTTCTCCTCTTCTTTCTCCTTTGCTTTTCTTTCTTTCTTTTCTTTCATCTTTTTCTTTTTCTTCTTCTTCTTTTTGTCCTTGTCCTTTTTCGACTTCTTGACGGCCTTGCTCCTGCCAGATAAATCAATGAAATGATGAGCCCGCCAAAGAAATAGGTACATCCACACACACACACAGAGTTGACAAGTTTTAAGCATATGGTTTCTAATAGTTTACTAACAAAAAGTTTAAACGATTGTTTTCAATTAAGGGTTTAAAAACTGTTTTTGTTTTTAACATTGGATTTGTATACAGTGATCCCTCTATTATCGCGAGGGTTCCGTTCCAAGACCCCTCGCGATAATCGATTTTTCGCGATGTAGGGTTGCCTAAGTAAAAACACCATCTGCGCATGCGCGCCCTTTTTTCTATGGCCGCGCATGCGTAGATGGTGGAGTTTGCGTTCCCCACCGCCCACGCAAAGGGGAAACCCCGATTCGGCTCCTCGCTGCTGCTGCGCTACCGAGCAGATCAGCTGCTGGGCGGCCGAAGGAACCTTCCCTGGGTCTTCCCCCTCTTGCTGGCGGGCGGGCGAGCAGCGGGCATCAGCGAGGAGCCGGGGTTTCCCCTTTGCGTGGGCGGCCGGGAAGACCCAGGTTGGGGGTTCGGGGGGGTGCTGGGAAGCCCCCCAGGCCGGCTGCGACCTTTTAAAACAGCCGCGCCGCTTCCCAGCTGAGTCCCGAAGCCAAACCCGGAAGTGGTTTTTATTTTAATTAATATTTTTTTAAAAAAATCGCGATATAGCGTTTCGCGAAGATCGAGATCGCGAAACTTGAGGGATCGCTGTATTGTATTAGTGACTTTTAAATTATTAGATTTGTTGCATATTGTTTTATTGTTCTTGTGAGCCGCCCCGAGTCTACGGAGAGGGGCGGCATACAAATCCAATAAACAAACAAACAAACAAACAAACAAACAAACAAACAAACATACATACATACATTTTACTGTTGTGAGCCGGGGCCTTATTTTCAGGGAAGCACAGTATTACCGTTGTAACTTTGAACAGTCCCTAAGCATGCTGTTGTAAGTCAAGGACTACCTGAGAATCAATAAAAATAAAAATAAAAAGAAAATAATAAAGTATAGAGGGGTGACTCACTCTATCGCCTTGTTTTCCTCATCCAGATTTTTCGGAGGAGTTGAGGGTTTGGCAGCTTCCGTCACTCGCTGATGCTGAAATTTCCGAGAGAAAACAGATTTTTTTTAAAAATTGCAGACAGAAGGTTAGGAAAGCAGTAAGACAACAACGCTGGATCTGCCACAACGCTGCGCGGCCACAACACAACTTACTGTAAACACAGCTAGGCCCAACTTGGCAGCTTCTTTATCTTCCTTGGAAAACACCATACTTCCACCAACGGCCCTAAAAAGAGTTAAAATGGAATGAAACAGCAACAGGTTTTTAATTTTTCCTATTGCTTTTTTTTAATAGTTGGTCACCCCGAGAGGAAAATCTTGTTTTCAGAGGGTGCCAGAACAGGACATGTTTTTATTTACTATTACTATTATTACTATTATTACTATTATTATTATTATGTCAATACAACACAGCAAACGAGATCACTATGCTGGATTTCGTATTTCATCACCAGTCGGGCGCTTCCCAAGCACCTAGGACTGCGGGATGTAGCGGCGAATTATGTTTGCCGATCCCAGTAAAGCGGCCTTTTGCAATTGACAGATGGAGATTTTGTCAATTCCAATGGTTTTCAAATGTCCGCTGAGATCCTTTGGCACTGCGCCCAGCGTGCCACGTACCACTGGGACCACTTTCACTGGCTTATGTCAGAGTCGTTGCAGCTCGATTTTTAGATCTTCGTATTTCGCTAATTTCTCTAGCTGCTTCTCCTCAATTCTGCTGTCTCCTGGGATTGCGATGTCGATGATCCATACTTTCTTTTTCTCCACAATTATTATTATTATTATTATTATTATTATTATTATTATCATCATCATCATCATCATCATTATCAACTATAAAACAAAACAAAACAACAATAATAATAATAATTGGATAATTGGATTTCTAGGCTGCCCTTCTCCAGGGAACTCAGCGCAGCTTACAGCATAAAAAGAATACAAAATAGAGTTATAAAATCCAACCCTAAAAGCTAAATTTGAAGATCCAAATGTTTAAAACCTAATCTTAAAACCCCAAAATATTCAACCGGCTTCATCCCATCAGTTTCCGGTCACAATTCAAAGTGTTGGTTATGACCTATAAAGCCCTTCATGGCACCGGGCCAGATTATCTCCGGGATTGCCTTCTGCTGCACGAATCCCAGCGACCAGTTATGTCCCACAGAGTGGATCTTCTCCGGGTCCCGTCAACTAAACAATGTCGCTTGGCGGGGCCCAAGGGAAGAGCCTTCTCTGTGGCGGCCCCGGCCTTCTGGAACCAACTCCCCCCAGAGATTAGAATTGCCCCAACCCTCCCTGCCTTTCGTAAGCTCCTTAAAACCCACCTTTTCTGCCAGGCATGGGGAAACTGAGATATTCTTTCCCCCTAGGCCTTTACAATTTTATGCATGGTATGTCTGTATGTATGTTTGGTTTTATAATAAGGGTTTTAACTGTTTTAATATTGGATTGTTATATGCTGTTTTTATTACTGTTGTTAGCCGCCCCGAGTCTACGGAGAGGGGCGGCATACGCATCCAATAAATAAATAAATCACAGTCATGCTGTGGGCCAGAGCAGATTATCACCACTCAAAGGCCTCAAGCCTGCCGGCAATGGTGTGTTTTCAAAACCTTTCGATAGGCCGGGAAGGTGGGGGAAGTGTGAATCTCACACAGGGGTGGAGTTGGTTCTAAAGGACCGGAGCCACCACAGAGAAGCCTCTTCCCTTAGGCCCTGCCAGGCGACATTGCTTGGCTGACGGGACCTGAAGAAGGCCCACTCTGTGGGATCTGACTGGTCGCTGGGATACATGAGGCGGGAGACGCTTTCGATTTTGGAACGAAGGCGCCGCTGTTAAAAGCTACACAAAATCCATCCCTGCGATCCTTGGCCTATAAACCTGTAGGAAATTCCGAGACGTGTGCGTAGTTGCGCACCCCTATGCGAGATCCAGCTTCTGCACATGCGCAGTAGGTGAAATCTTACGTGAGGGCGCTCTCTAGTCTACTCCAGCCTGGCTTTGGGGCCTCGAGGGTGGAACTGTCCCAAACTTTCTTGGGCTGAGAAGAAGCCGGTTCCTGGTCCAGCGGCTGGCAAACCACTGGCCCACGCTGTCTCGAAACGCTTACCGTGAGCTGCCCAACCCCATGAGGCGGTCCACGTTCTTTTCGTCAGCATCTCCTTCATTGCGTTTGCAAACTTCGGCGAGCTCCTGGGGGACACAATTACAGGCAGGCATGAGGCCACTAGACTGCCCTGTGTATCCTTTGGGCCCTCGACTTACAACCAGTTCGTTTAGCGACCAAAGTTACAACAGCCTAATGCACAGTATTTGTACATCAGGCAGCCCCTTGGTGTGCAAAAAAACCACAAAGTATTTTTTTTAATTAATATTTTTTTAAAAACTGTGGCATAGACTTTTCACGAAGTTCGGACCCGCGAAAATCGAGGGAACACTGTGCTTATTTTTATTCTGTTGCTATTTACTACGAAACCTGGGATTCCGTGCATTAAAAATCACATTTGAGACAAGACTGGAACAGCCGTTTTTCTGAAATGGTATAGGACAGTGATGGCAAACCTTTTTTCCACTCAGGTGCCAAAAGTATGTGCGCGCGTACACAGTTGCACATGTCATTCTGTGGGCGCCGCCATCTTTTTTTTTTTTTTTAATTATTTAAAAATTATTTTTTAATTTTTTTTTTTCTTTTGAGCATGGACAGAAGCCAAATTTTCGGCAACGTGCATGCGGTTGCCATCATGTTTTTGGCATTTTATTTTTTAAAAATGTAAAAAAAAAATTTTTTTTTAATGCAGGAGGAAGCGAACCAGCAGCGAGGTAAGTTAAAACTCACCCCCGATTCTGTTACTTTAAAAAAAAAATCAACGAAATACCTCTTTACTCAGTCCGGTCGGCTCCTTTTTCACATTCTTGTAACCTCTGCAAAATGACAACACACAGTAAACGGGTGAAATAACATTAAAAAGAAATGTATTTATTTATTTATTTTGTCCAATACACAATGAGGGTTTAGTGGGTGTGAAAATCATAGATTTTCACGGGTACAGGTATGACGGTCTTGGTATATTCGGGTTTCTTCCCGTGTAGGATTTAGAAATTTCTGGCGACGTTTTGACGAGGTCCCACTCGTCATCTTCAGGCTGGTGCTTCTGTCCTTGTTCTAGGGCGAATACACAAGGACAGAAACACCAGCCTGAAGATGATGAGTGAGACCTCGTCGAAACGTCGCCAGAAATTTCTAAATCCTACACGGGAAGAAACCCGAATATACCAAGACCGTCAGATATATACACATAGTAAAATGCATGATGAAGGTTATAGAGGAGATACTCATAGTAAAATATATCTAAGAAAGAATAGAAAGGAAGGTATAGTAATAGAACATATCAATGAAAGAATAGAAGAAGAGATATAGGAATAGAAGAAAGGTATAGGAGATGTAGGGGAGCAATAGAACAATATAGGATATAGGAGAGCAATAGGACAATAATTCAACTTGGAATTAAGGAGAAATTTCCTGACAGCCCCCTCTGCTTCTATACGGGGCTAATTCTCCCAATTCCAGAACCCAGGTGGTTATAGGGGGAAAAATGTATATGTCTTGTTTGATAGAATATGTGTCTTGTTTGACAGAATGAGAGTGGCTGCCTTCTTAATTAAACTGGGGTTTTAAATTATTAGCTTTTTAGTGCAACATTAGATTTAGGATATTTTTGTTGTTTTCTATATGTTCTAAGCCGCCCCGAGTCTCCGGAGAAGGGCTGCATATAAATCCAGTTAATAAATTTATTATTTATTTACTTATTCGATTTTTAATGCCGCCCTTCTCCTTAGACTCAGGGCGACTCACAACATGTTAGCAATAGCACTTTTTTTTAACAGAGCCAGCCTATTGCCCCCACAATCTGGGTCCTCATTTTACCCACCTCGGAAGGATGGAAGGATGGGTCAACCTTGAGCCGGCGGTGAGATTAAATAAAATAATAAATAAAAATGGAAAAGAAATTGATTTCCTTAACTGCTCATGTAGTGGGTATTAATTTTTCCTGAGCTTCATGGTTTTCTTGTAGACTTTTCATTAGACAAATAGGGGAGGGGAGTTTGCAAAGAAGAATAGGTGGAGACATTTCATAACCCAACTAGGGAGCCTCATCAGGGCAAGGAGGAGGACTGTGGGTTTCTTGATGCTCTCTGATCTGGGTGGTTCTCTTCAAGACATTTAATAACCAAAGTAGGTAATATCATCAGAATATTGATGTTTCCCAGGAGCTAGAATCCCTCCACTTCTTCTACCACTGATGATGTCACCTTGCTGGATCACTAAACATCTTCATGAAAACCACCGAGCTCAGAGAGAACCCCTCACATCAACTCCGAGCCACAAATATTCTCCTTTATCAGTACTATTTCTTCCCTCCAGACAAAATCTCTCTGCCGCTACTTCATCCATACCTACTCCTCACAATTTCTAATCTCTCTAGAGCAGAGGCCATTTTAAGACTACTGGACTTCAACTCCCATAATTCTTTAGCCAGCCATGAATGATAGCGTTGGGAGAGGCAAGAAGGGCCATCTCAGTCAGGGGTCTCCAACCTTGGCCATTTTAAGACTTGTGGACTTCAATTCCCAGAATTCCTTAGCCAGCCTTTCCAACCTTGACCACTAAGACTTGTGGACTTCAACTCCCAGAATTCCTCAGCCAGCCATGAATGATAGAGTTAGGAGAGGCAGGAAGGGTCATCTAAGACAGGGCTCTCCAACCTTGGCCATTTTAAGACTAGTGGACTTCAATTCCCAGAATTCCTCAGCCAGCCATGAATGATAGAGTTGGGAGAGGCCAGAAAGGTCATCCAAGGCAGTCTTAAAGAGACCAAGGTTGGAGACCCCTGCTCAAGACTTACGTGAAGCTATTTAGATCTGAAACTTACAGAGCTGCCATCATAGCCTCTTGTTCCGCCTGCCGGATGGCGTTCAGCTCCTCTTTGCTGGACAAAGATGCATCAGTTATCTTCTCCTTGGCATACCAGGTGAGGTCTTTGCCCTTCTGCCAACGGCCCACCGGGGCCATCAAGGAATTCCCTGAAAGACAAGCAAAATAATTACTTCCAATGTCAGAGCAGTTAAGGAAAGAGTTCTTGGTTTTTCTGAATAATTTCTAACTGGCTGGGAAATATCTAAAGGAGGCCATGGTGTTTCTCTGAGCTTGTTTGTTTTCTTGTAGACATCTCATGAACCAACTAGGGAACGTTATCTGTGCCAGTAGGAAGCAGGGCGTAGGAAGAGGAGGGAGGAGAAAGGGTTGAAGTTGCCAACACTGAAAAAATATTGCTGGAGAGGCAAGCTGAGCAACTCTGGGAGTTGAAGGCCAAGCATCTTAAAGCAGTGTTTCCCAACCTTGGCAACCTGAAGATATTTGGACTTCAACTCCCAGAATTCCCCAGCCAGCAAATGCTGGCTGGGGAATTCTGGGAGTTGAAGTCCAGGTATATTCAAGTTGCCAAGGTTGGGAAACACTGTCTTAAAGCATATGGTAGATGGGACAATTTTAGCAGCTGAAGGCTACACTTCTTAAAGCATGCCAGCTCGGGAATTCTGGAAGTCCTCGCCTCTTAAAGCATCCTGGCTGGGGGATTCTGGGAGTTCAATCCACCCCTTTTCAAGTTTCCAAAATTAAACATAGTAAATAAAGAAAAAGGCTTCACTGTTTTAATCTAATTTAGCAAAGCTGCCAATTGTTTATTATTATTATTATTATTATTTAGATTTGTATGCCGCCCCTCTCCGAGTCGGCTCAATTTGCATCTGGAGAGATTTTAGCCCAGCAATTCTGCTCTTGAAACAGATGTAGAGTCAGTTCACAAGATCGGATTAAACAAATCACGAATCAGAGAGGCTAACCAAGATAGTTTTCACGTTGTTTGTCTGTCTTCACGTCTTCCCATTTGAACTGGTCCTGCCCTCCTCTCACGCCACTTCGGGAGGAGCCAAACATGGTTAACCAGGATCTAAAAAAAGAAGACAGTTTAAAGTAGTTTAAACTCCAGTCTAGTCACGAAATTGGGAGTTCTGTGAAGCTAGTGGCTTACTAGCATTCATTATTTGCCCAAGACCAGTGTTATGCATGAGTCCTTAATTTACGACCACAATATAGTCCAAACTTTTATTGGTAAGCAAGTTAAAGAAGTTATGTCCCATTTTACAACATTTCTTGCCGTGGTTGTTAAATGAATCAGCACTAAGTTACTCACATTGTTGCTAAGTGAACCTGGCTTCCCCACTGAGAGGATTACGTAACCCAGGGAGTCTGCAACCGTCATAAATAGCAGCTTGTTACCGAGAAACCAGACTTTCTCATGTGATCACACATCAGTTGTAAGTGTGATAAAAAAATGGAAATGAGTCACTTTTTTTCAGTGTTGCTGTAATGACTGCTTCAGCTTCAATCACAACAACACATGAGCACACAACAGACACAAACTTAAAGTAAACTGCTCTAAACTCGACTGCAGGAAATAGGACTTTAGTAACCGAGTAGTTGATGCATGGAACTCACTACCAAACTCTGTAGTATCATCACCTAACCCCCAAAACTTTACTCTTAGACTCTCTAATGTTGACCTCTCCCGATTACTAAGAGGTCAGTAAGGGGCGTGCATAAGTGCACCAGCATGCCTTCCGTCCCCTGTTCTAATGTTTCTCTTTCACTGGTATAATATTTATATATTATGTCTTTGTATATCACCAATACATATTTGACAAAACAAATAAAATAAATAAACTTTGTACACTAAACTAAAGATTGTAACTCAAAGACTATGAGGTCCATTATGGTTTGAAGCATTTGCTGTCTCAAATGCGGTGTCAGTCCACATTTTAAAGAGAGAGAGAAAAGAACAGTCAAAAGATGTCATAGAATAGACCAAGGGTTTTCACCCCCTGGCAACTTTAAGTGTTGTGGACTTCAACTCCCAGAATTCCTCAGCCAGCAATGAATGATAGAGTTGGAAGAGGCCAGAAGGGCCATCTAAGACAGGGGTCTCCAACCTTGGCCACTCCCACTTTAAGTCGCTGCACTTCAACTCCTAGAATTCTGGGAGTTGACGTCCACAAGTCTTAAAGTGGCCAAACTTGAGACCCCTGTCTTAGACCCCTGATTGTTGATTGGTTGACTGTGTGCCTGTTTTTTATATACAGTATACTGTTTTTATGAGATTATTAATTTAAATTGTAACTAGATGGGTGGGCATTGGATTTGGTATTATGTACTGTACTGTTTTTTTTTAAATTATTGTTGTGAGCCGCCCCGAGTTTGCGGAGAGGGGCGGCATATAAATCCAATAAACCAACCATAACCATAACCCCTGTTCTCAATCTTGGCTATTTAATAGTTGTGGACTTCAGTTCCTACAATTCCCCATCCTGGAATTCTGGGAGTCCATGCATCTTTAGCAGAGGTTTAAAAACCATATACTAATGAGAAGTGGAGATATACCAGATTCACAGAGGTAGGCAAAGTTGGCTCTTCTATGACATGTGGACTTCAAATCCCAGAATTCCTGAACTAGCATGATTGGCTCAGGAATTCTGGGAGTTGAAATCCACAAGTCATAGAAGAGCCAACATTGCCTACCCCTGCCCCAGAATAGAAACAAGAAGATTGACAGCAGAAAAAGACCTTGTTGTCCATCTAGTCTGCCCTTATACTATTTCCTGTATTTTATCTTAGGATGGATATATGTTTATCCCAAGCATTTTTAAATTCAGTTACTGTGGATTTACCAACCACGCCTGCTGGAAGTTTGTTCCAAGCATCTCCTACTCTTTCAGTAAAATATTTTCTCACATTTCTTCTTATCTTTCCCCCAACTCAACTTGTTCCTATTAAAAACTCTTCCTTCCCGAACCTTATTTAACCCTTTAGCATATTTAAATGTTTCAATCCTGTCCCCCTTCCCTTCCGTGCTCCAGACTATACAGATTAAGTTTATGAAGTCTTTCCTGATAAGTTTTATGCTTAAGACCAGGGGTCCCCAAACTTGGCAACTTGTGGACTTCAACTCCCAGAATTCTCTAGCCAGCTATCCTGGCTGGAGAATTCTGGGAGTTGAAGTCCACAAGTCTTAAAATTGCCAAGTTTGAAGACCTTCCACCATTTTTGTAGCCCGTCTCTGGACCCGTTCAATTTTATCCATATCTTTTTGTAGGTGAGGTCTCAAAAAGAGATTGATCAAATTGAAGGGGTCCAAAGACGGGCTACAAAAATGGTGGAAGGTCTGAAGCATAAAACTTATCAGGAAAGACTTCATGGACTCCATCTGTATAATGTCAAGCCGCCCCCAACATAACCCTCCCGCCCCCCACTTTCTCGTTTTCACCCCCAAACGCGGAAAGGGGTGCAATTCTGCCAGCTGGAATCCTCCCCTCTCCCTCGCCCAATTCTAGCATGGATACACCCCACCCGGCTGGGGAGCATGGGTTTTTTTCACATTTCCCAGTTTGCAGACCTCAGGGCTGGTGCACGAGCTCCCCATTGCATTGCAAGGACCCCGCTATTTTAAGGGGAGCCCCCCCCCCAAGTAAAGGACGACAAACCCCCCACCCCACCTCCAAAAACTCACCAGCCAGTTCAACCCAACCCAGCAACCTTAACTGCAGCTTCACGTGCAAAATCCATCCGTCGCTTCCGCAAGCTTGGGCGGGACCATCCGTTTTTGTAGGGGGGGGGGGACGACGAAACGGGCTGGACCAATCGGCTGAAAGAGTGGGGAGAAAATTACGAATTGAAAATTGCTTTCGCTACGGCCCCGCCTCCAAGTCAGCGTCTCCACTCAGAAGTTTTCAGTTTGTTTTTAAAAAGAAAAGGAAAAAGGAACAACAACAAAAAGGGAGAAACAAACTAAGCAATGATTTTTTTAAAATCCCCCAATTCCGGAAGTATTTTTTTCTAGCCACATGGGGGAATTTGTAGTGGCTGGGGATGTTGGACTTTGTAGTCCCCGACACACACCCAAGCACGCACGCACGCACGCACGGGGCGGTAAGCTCGGGTTTGTTTGGGAACTGCTGTTGCATCTGAGGTGTCCAGTTGGTGCTTCTTGGGTTAGTACTCAAAGTCCCATGATCCCCAGCAGGAAAGGGCGCGGTGGATGATATCATACGGGCTACAAGAATGGTGGAAGGTCTGAAGTATAAAACGTATCAGGAAAGACTTAATGAACTCAATCTGTATAGTCTGGAGGACAGAAGGAAAAGGGGGGACATGATCGAAACATTTAAATATGTTAAAGGGTTAAATGAGGTTCAGGAGGAAAGTGTTTTTAATAGGAAAGTGAACACAAGAACAAGGGGGCACAATCTGAAGTTAGTTGGGGGAAAGATCAAAAGCAACATGAGAAAATATTATTTTACTGAAAGAGTAGTAGATCCTTGGAACAAACTTCCAGCAGACGTGGTTGGTAAATCCACAGTAACCGAATTTAAACATGCCTGGGATAAACATATATCCATTGTAAGATAAAATACAGGAAATAGTAAAAGGGCAGACTAGATGGACCATGGGGTCTTTTTCTGCCGTCAGTCTTCTATGTTTCTATGTTTCTATATATATTCTCTCCCTCCCATCTACTTCTCTTCTTTTTTACTTTCTATCTTTATATATATTACTTAATGTCTATTCTCTTCCATATGCATTGGTTGCCGATCAGTTTCCGGTCACAATTCAAAGTGTTGGTTATGACCTATAAAGCCCTTCATGGCACCGGACCAGAATATCTCAGGGACCGCCTTCTGCTGCACGAATCCCAGCGACCAGTTAGGTCCCACAGAGTGGATCTTCTCCGGGTCCCGTCAACTAAACAATGTCGCCTGGCGGGACGCAGGGGAAGAGCCTTCTCTATGGCGGCCCCGGCCCTCTGGAACCAACTCCCCCCAGAGATTAGAACTGCCCCCACCCTCCTTGCCTTTCATAAGCTACTTAAAACCCACCTCTGCCGCCAGGCATGGGGGAATTGAGATCCTCTTTCCCCCTAGGCCTTTACAATTGTATGTATGTTTGGTTTTTATATTAATAGATTTTTAATCATCAATACCAAATTACTATTGTACACTGTTTTATTGTTGCTGTTAGCCGCCCCGAGTCTCTGGAGAGGGGCGGCATACAAATCCAATAAATAAATAAATATGTATTGTATATTGGACAAAGAATAAATAAATAAATAAATAAATAATAAATGATGGTTGCAGAAATCCAAGCAGTAGTGCTTTGTCCCAAGAAGAAGAAAATGGTGTTTCTATAAGAGACCACTTCTCTCCCCCCACACCCACACCCTGGGTATGACTACAATGTCCATCCTCCTTAGCCAGCAACGATGTTGCAGTCCCAAACTAATAAATAATAAATTTTAATAAATAAAAGCTAATTTTGGCGTGTCTTATAAAGGAGAGAAGACCCTGAATAGTACCGCAGATATGGATCTTGCTGGTTCATCTTCTCACCTGAATACAACCCTGCGAGGTAGGCCACAGGCATTTTATTAAGTCTCCCAAATATACTGCTCAAAAAATAAAAATAAAGGGAGCACTTAAACAACACAATATAACTCCAAGTAAATCAAACTTCTGTGAAATCAAACTGTCCACTTAGGAAGCGACACTGATTGACAGTCAATTTCACAGGCTGTTGTGCAAATGGAATAGTTATGCAAATGAAATATTCAGTGAAATTATTTCATTCATTGTGATCTGAGTGTTCCTTTTATTATTTTGAGCAGTGTATTTGAGGACAGTGAGACCTTGTTTTGTTCCCTAAAATGTTTGGAAATATCCTAGGTTTAGGTAGTGAATATAGGTTCAGAAGCTACATCAAGATTTTTCAAATGTGGCCCCTTATAAGACATGTGGACTTTCAATTCCCCAAATTTTCCAGCTGGCCTGCATCTTAATCTATTTTCTTTTTTACAAAAAGGAAGCGAGTGGCATTCAATTCTACCGCCATTTTTATGATTGTTAAGCAAATCACTGCAGTTGTTAAGTGAATCAGTCATTACACAAATTCAGCTTCCTTTTGCACACTTAGAAGCCAGCAGGGAAAGATACAAGTTTTGATATTTATTAATTTTATTGGATTTATATCCTGCCCCTCTCGGAGGACTCAGGGCGGCTTGGGAATGCTGTGACCATCATTACAATCAATTATTGTATTGGTAGTTCTGTGTTAGCAAAAACTTCAGAAGAAAAGGACTTAGGGGTAGTGATTTCTGACAAGTCTCCAAATGGGTGAACAGTGCAGTCAGGCGGTAGGGAAAGCAAGTAGGATGCTTGGCTGCATAGCTAGAGGTATAACAAGCAAGAAGGGGGAGATTGTGATCCCGCTGTATAGAGCGCTGGTGAGACCCCATTTGGAATAATACTGTGTCCAGTTCTGGAGACCTCACCTACAAAAAGATATTGACAAAATTGAACGGGCCCAAAGACGGGCTACAAAAATGGTGGGAGGTCTTAAGAATAAAACCTATCAGGAAAGACTTCATGGACTCAATCTGTAGAGTCTGGAGGACAGAAAGGAAAGTGGAGACATGATTGAAACATTTAAATACGTCAAAGGGTTAAATAAGGGAAGTTTTTTTAATAGGAAAGTGAACGCAAGGACAAGGGGGCACAATCTGAGGTTAGTTGGGGGAAAGATCAGAAGCAACGTGAGAAAATATTAATTTACTAGAAGAGTAGTAGATGCTTGGAAAAAACTTCCAACAGACGTGGTTTGTAAATCCACAGTCACTGAATTTAAATACGCCTGGGATAAACATAGATCCATCTTAAAATAAAATACAGGAAATAATATAAGGGCAGACGAGATGGACCGTGAGGTCTTTTTCTGCCATCATTCTTCTATTACTGCGAGTACCAGTTGTAATTCACATTCTTCCACACTGTTGAGACCTAAAAGTCACTAAATGAACGATCGTAAGTCAATGACAATCTGTGAATTCTATTCACAGGTTAAACTAAGAATGAATGTCTGATTTTACAAAAGACGCTAACGAACCATATCACAAATCACAGATTTAACGTTCTCCCCAAAAATGCAACCACAGCAATTACAAAAAAAAATTATCTCTTTATTTGTGGGTGGATCAGCATTCCTTATATACTTTCTACAACATTCTAGTTACTTGCTGCTGTAGAATTTTGTTTTTCTTGCTGCCAAAACCCCCCTCCCTCCCTCACTTTTTATTCCAAAATTTCTCGTAATATTCCAGTTGAAAGTCGTCTTCAAAAGTTGCAACTTCTTCTCCTTTCTTGGACTTCATCAAGTTCTTCCTCCTCATCCGGCTTCTCCTTTCGGCCTCAGGGAGGGTGTTGATGTCCACGGGTACCTAAATGGAAAAAAGACCAAAAAAAACACCATGGCTTGACTACAAGAAACCTACATGGGGCTGCCCTTGAAGACTATCCAATTCAATTTTAAACCCACTTACTACCTGGGCTGTGTTTTGTTAGGCTAGTTTTGACTTCAAAGGGCATTTACGAGGGTTACAAGGCCCGTAGCTCTCCCGGAGAAGTTGGTATTACTATCTTGTAGCGGGAGGCCAGTGGAAGAGAACGGACAGTGCCAGGGGTCAGTAGATCATCGGATGACCTTGTGGAGAAGATTAGAGATGGGCGTCCTCATCCCGTTGCCCTCCTAATGCGGAGTGTGGTGCTGTAATACACTACCTGAATGCTAAGGGCATGAATGCTGATGCGATGGGTGCCCAAGATTTTCCTTGCCGATTGCTGAGTTTTGAATGTATTTTGGCTGAAGGAGAACGGGTATGGCGCCACTGCATTGACTGACGTTGGCTCTCTGGAGCGTGGTGATAAGCCCAGGTTTCATCTCCTGTCAATCTACAGTTGAGAAAAGCCTCTCCTTCAATCTCGAAACGGTCAAATTCTCGGGCAGCATGACTCGATTTTGTGCGCTTCAGTTTGCATCTTGGGTATCCATCGCAGGAGCGTTCATGTCCTTAGCATTCAGGTATTATTATTATTTATTTATTTTTTAAATGCTGCCCTACTCCTTAGACTCAGGGCAGCTTACGACATGTTAGCAATAGCACTTTTTAAAACAAAGCCAGCCTATTGCCCCCACAATTCGGGTCCTCCTTTGACCCACCTCGGAAGGATGGAAAGCTGAGTCAACCTTGAGCCGGTGATGAGATTTGAACCGCTGACCTGCAGATCTAGCTGTCAGCTTTAGTGGCCTACAGTACAGCACTTTACTCACTACGCCACCTTGGCTAGTAATACACCAAGTGTATTACATAACACAAGTAGTTCATCTCTGCCGCACGAATCCCAGTGACCGATTGGTTCCCACAAAGTTGGCCTTTTCCGGGTCCCGTCGACAAAGCAATGCCGTCTGGCGGGACCCAGGGGAAGAGACTTCTCTGTGGCGGCCCCACCCCTCTGGAATCAACTCCCCCCCGGAGATTAGGACTGCCCCAACCCTTCTTGCCTTTCGCAAACTCCTAAAAACCCACCTTTGCCGCCTGGCATGGGGAAATTGATTCCCCTCGGCCGCTCCGTTTTATGTATGGTTTGTTTGGATTGTATGAGTGTTTTTAATCAAGGGTTTTTAACTGTTTTGCTTTTTTAATCATTGGATTTTTTTTTCTTTTTAGACTTTTTAATGTAAAACTGTTATTTTAGATTTTAATTATTAGATTTGTTACCATGTATTGTTTTTATCATTGTTGTGAGCCGCCCCGAGTCTACGGAGAGGGGCAGCATACAAATCTAATTATTATTATTATTAATAATAATAATAATAATAATAATAATAATAATAATAATAAAATAAATAAATAAATAAGATACTAATAGCAAAAAGTGGGTTGAGAAATTTGCTGTAGTTAAATGGAATGTTAATTGAATCAAGAAGTTTTTAAATATAAGATTTGAAGAAGGTGAATACTGATTAGAGCCAAATAGATGGAATGTGTAAAAGAAATTTGCCTCATTTTGAAAGATGATCTGAAATAAATTGAATTAAATAAAATAGAGAGAAACTGTAATATAGAAATACAGAAAATAGCTATAGCGTTTAGACTTATATACCGCTTCATAGTGCTTTTACAGCCCTCTCTAAACGGTATACAGAATCAGCCTCTTGCCCCCAACAATCTGGGTCCTCATTTTATCCACTTCGGAAGGATGGAAGGTTAAGTCAACATTGAGTTGGTGGTGAGATTTGAACTGCTGAACTACAGCTAGCAGTTAGCTGAAGTAGCATGCAGTGCTGCATTCTAACCACTGAGCCACCCTGTGCAGTAGTTAGAGTGCAGCATAGATTGCCTATATGAGAAATATATATGAGAAATACAGTATATACATATGCAATGTTGTAAGTTTTGTGCAATACAGGTAGTCCTCAATTTGCGACCAAAACTTAGCCCAAAATTTATGTCACTAAGTGAGAAATCTGTTTAAGTGTGAGGTTCACCCCATTTTACAACTTTTCTTGCCACAGTTCTCAAGTGAATCACTGCAGTAGTTACGTTAAGCAACAGGATTGTTAAGTTACTTAACTTCATTGGCTTTAACAATAACAAACAATAATAACAATGACAACAGTTGGAAGGGAGGCCTTCTTGTCTAGTCCAACCCCCTGCCTAGGCAGGAAACCCTACGCTACTTCAGACAGATGGTTATCCAACATCTTCTTTCAAACCTCCAGTGTTGGAACATTCACAACTTCTGGAGGCAAGCTGTTCCACGGATTAATTGTTCTCACTATCAGGAATTTTCTCCTTAGTTTATTTATTAGATGTGTATATGCCACCCCTCTCTAAAGACTCGGAGCGGCTCACAACAGCAAAGCACAGTACAAATACAATTATTAAAAAGAACAGTTATAAAACCCTTAATATAAAAAACAGTCATACACACCAAACAATCTATACATAAAGCGAAACGGCCAGGGGGAATCAATTTCCCCATGCCTGGCGGCAGAGGTGGGTTTTTAAGTTTGCGAAAGGCAAGGAGGGTGGGGGCAGTCCTAATCTCCAGGGGGAGTTGATTCCAGAGTCGGGGCCGCCACAGAGAAGGCTCTTCCCCTGGGTCCCGCCAGACAACATTGTTTCGTCGACGGGACCCAGAGAAGGCCAACTCTGTGGGACCTAACAGGTTCTAAGTTGCTTCTCTCCTTGTTTAGTTTCCACCCATTGCTTCTTGTTCTACCTTCAGGTGCTTTGGAGAATAGGTTGAGTCCCTCTTCTTTGGGGCAACCCCTGAGATATTGGAACACTGCTATCCTGTCTCCCCTGGTCCTTCTTTTCATTAAACTAATTTAATTTAATTTATTAGACTTGCATGCAAACCCTCTCTGCGGCTCACAACAAAATAGTGACAGTGTAGCAAATCTAATAATAAAATATTCTAAAACCAACATTGGAACCATACAACACAATCATACCATGCATAAATTGAATAAGCCGGGGGGGAGGGGGTTGTATCTCATGCCTGGTGACATAAGTGGGTCTTTAGTAACTTACGAAAGGCAAGAAGGGTGGGGACAGTCCTAATCTCCAGGGGGAGTTGATTCCAGAGGGCTGGGGCCGCCACAGAGAAGGCTCTTCTCCTGGGTCCCGCCAGACGACACTGTTTAGTCGATGGGACCCGGAGAAGGCCAACTCTGTGGGACCTTATTGGCCGCTGGGATTCTTACCCAGTTCCTGCAGCCGTTCTTCATATAGTTTTAGCCTCCAGTCCCCTCAACCTCTTTGTTGCTCTTCTCTGCACCTTTCCTAGAGTCTCAACATCCTTTTTGCTTTACTGAGTAGAAGGTCACAAAAGGGGATCACATGACCTCAGCACACTGCAACCGTCATAAGTACATGCCAGTTGCCAAGAGTCTGAATTTCGATCACATGACTGGGAGGCAGTCGTAAGTGTGAAAAATGGGTTTCTTTTTTCACTGCTATTGCAACAGTTTGTCACTAAATAAACTGTCGTAAGTTGAGGACTACCTGCATATTGCTTGTTGTGGGGGTATATTTCTGCAGTCCCACTAAACTCATAGCAGATCATTCATTCATTCATTCATTCATTCATTCATTCATTCATTCATTCATTCATTCATTCATTCATTGGATTTCTAGGCCACCCTTCTCCGAAGACTCGGGGCGGCTTACAACATATAATAAAAATAATAAAATACAATGGCAGATCCAATTAATTAACTAAATCACTGACCTACAATCCCTAATATTTTAAAAATCAGTCGTACACATTCAGACCTCAGCCATACATAACATTCATCGGTCAGGGGGCCTAAGATCTAATTGCTCCAAGCCTGGCGACATAAATGAGTCTTAAGACTCTTGCGGAAGACGAGAAGGGTGTGGGCAGTGCGAATCTCTGGAGGGAGCTGATTCCAAAGGGCCAGGGCCACCACAGAGAAGGCTCTTCCCCTTGGCCCCGCGACATTGTCTGGTTGATGGGACCCAGAGAAGGCCAACTCTGTGGGACCTAACTGGTCGCTAGGATTCATATGGGGTTTGCTTTCCCATCTTGTTCATAAAGAAATAACAAAACAAATCAACAAAACTACCCTTTAAGTATGTTAAAGGGTTAAATAAGGTTCAGGAGGGAAATATTTTTAATAGGAAAGTGAACACAAGAACAATTTGAGTTTAGTTGGGGGAAAGATCAAAAGCAACAGGAGAAAATATTATTTGCCTTAAAGAGTAGTAGATGCTTGGAACAAACTTCCAGCAGACGTGGTAGTTAAATCCACAGGAATTAAATTTAAACATGCCTGGGATAAACATAGATCCCTCCTAAGATAAAATACAGGAAAAAGGGCAGACTAGATGGAGCATGAGGTCTTTTTCTGCCATCAATCGTCTATGTTTCAAAACACACATAGTCCTTGATTTATGACTGCCATTGAACCCAGAATTGAGATTGCAAATTATGCCGATAGTTAAGTGGTTTATCACATATCTGTCCCAATTTTATGACTTTTTTGAGGGGTGGTTGTTAAGTGACTCTACAGTCGTTAAGCGAATTAGTTGTCTGCAATAGGCCATACAGGAGCTCTGAAACTAGTCAAATGTCTGCAACATGGTTTACGGAGTCCTCATGGTTTACGGAGTCCTATTCTGCCTCTGCAAAGAAAGCCAGGGGGTTTAATGCTCACCTGAACGATACGCCTGGGCTCTTTGTACCGGACATTCAGAGTAGATCCATCCAGTTTAATCAGTAAGACCGGATACAGTCGGCTGTACTTCGATCTTGGATAGCAAGCGATGGACGTCCGATTCGAGTTCAGCCGGTTGGGAGTTGTGTGAAGCCCGCAAACCCTGAGAAGGCACCTGGACAAATTCTCGACCTGCAGGATGCTGAAACCAATTCAGACAACCAATTCAGGCTTTAAAGAGGGGTGGACTTCAACACCCAGAATTCCCCAGGTAGCATGCATTAGGACAGATGGACTTCAATTCCCAGAATTCCACAGCCAGCCTACTTTAACAGAGGTAGACTTCAACTCCCAGAATTCCCTAGGTAGTAGTATGCTGGCTGGTGAATTTTGGGACTTGAAATTCATCATCTTAAAGTTACCAAAATTGCAATAGGTTTTTTAAAAAAAATATTTTATTTCAAGATACGAGTGTCGCCCAGAAATTATTGCACCACATTTTTTCCTTCAACAATTATTTATGGAACACAATGAAACTTACACACAGGAAAGAATGGTGGTTTTTCTACACTCCCTATTTTTCCACGTAATCTCTGTCCTGTTCTGTGACCTTTCTCCAGTGAGACAGAAGGGCGTGTATGCCCTGTCGGTACCACTCCTTGTTCTGGTCACGAAGCCATTTCTGCACTGAACTATCTTCTAGTGGCCTCCCCCTCTGTGCCCAGCGACTAACTGTACTTCTGTCGACTGCAGATTCTCCATAAACTGTACACAAACATTTATGAATGTTTCCAACAGTTTATTTCTCTGCAGTGAGAAATTCAATGCTGACACGCTGCTTGTAACGTACATCACTTACAGACGCCATTTCGAAACACTGCTGCAGCTACGCTATCTGTCTGAAGAAATGCAAAATTTACACACGCATTCCTGATAATTCAAATAATGTATATCTAAAATTTCGCATTTGTACCATTACTGTAGGCTGAGAAAAAAAAATGTGGTGCATTGCTTTCTGGGCGACCCTCATATATATATACAGTACAGTATACCCTTTTCAGAATACTGCTGCATTTCAGTTCTGGATTGCAAGTCTATAGAATTTCTGTCAAGACTATTCTGGGAACATCCTAAATACCTTAAACTCCTGCTTAGACCTGCCATTCTGACATGCAACGAGGCTTTGCGAATAGATCCTGATCAGGAATCCCTAAGAGGATTAAAATGCTTGGCTTTTTTTCAAAGCCATAATGCGAGGTGCTTGAGAGCTGGAAGAAGAGAAGAAAAAACAAATCTCATTAAAATCTTTGCATCTGCTATCGTGTGCTTCCAATGTTGGAAATTAACCTTTAGAGGTAGCACATGAATGAAGGAACGAATGAACAAATGAAGAAATAAAAACATAGAAACAGAGAAACATAGAAGTCTGACGGCAGAAAAAGACCTCATGGTCCATCTAGTCTGCCCTTATACTATTTCCTGTATTTTATCTTAGGATGGATATATGTTTATCCCAGGCATGTTTAAATTCAGTTACTGTGGATTTATCTACCACGTCTGCTGGAAGTTTGTTCCAAGGATCTACTACTCTTTCAGTAAAATAATGTTTTCTCACGTTGCCTTTGATCTTTCCCCCAACTAACTTCAGATTGTGTCCCCTTGTTCTTGTGTTCACTTTCCTATTAAAAACACTTCCCTCCTGAACCTTATTTAACCCTTTAATATATTTAAATGTTTCGATCATGTCCCCCCTTCTCGTTCTGTCCTCCAGACTATACAGATTGAGTCCATGAAGTCTTTCCTGATATGTTTTATGCTTAAGACCTTCCACCATTCTTGTAGCCCGTCTTTGGACCCGTTCTATTTTGTCCATATCTTTTTGTAGGTGAGGTCTCCAGAACTGAACACAGTATTCCAAATGGGGTCTCACCAGCATTCTATATAGCGGGATCACAATCTCCCTCTTCCTGCTTGTTATACCTCTAGCTATGCAGCCAAGCATCCTACTTGCTTTCCCTACCGCCTGACTGCACTGACTGCAAGTTTTGGTGGAGTTCATTTTTAGGAAGTATTTGCAACCTTGCTTGCAAATTGTGACTTAAATTCCTTATTTGGGGAGGTTTCTATAAGGCAGTCAGACTCTTTATTAAACTATCCCCAAACTTAGTAACTTTAAGATTTGTGGAAAACTCTCAGAATTACTCAGCCAGTTATGTTGAAGTCCACAATTCTTCATATTGCCAAATTTGGAGACCCCCACCCTTCCATATGAAGATGCTTTACTACACCCTCATCCCCTTCCTCACTTATTAAAGCAGGGGCATTCTGGACTACAGGTCCCATCACGCCCTCCCCTGGCCGATCGGAGTTGTAGTCCAAGCTATCTAAGAGGATCCTGGCTGTAGAAAGCCAAGAAGGCGACATGGTTTGGACAAGCCCAGCCATCGTGGCTTGTTTCATTAACCAGAATTAAACCAATCGTGGTTTATTGGGGCTTCTTTTTGCTTTGCACCTATCTCATGCTATTTCCCATCCTCGGAATCTATTGCCTCCCAGGTCCATTCCGCTACCAGTTCTCACAATGGTTTGACCCTTTCCACTCGCCGGTGGTTCGATGCTCGCTTTCCCACGCTGCGAATACACACGGGCCGCTTCTTTTCGTCCCCTTCCTCCAGAATGGTTCAACCTATTGCTGCCCGCCCCTCGTCGTGTGCCGAATGGTTTAACCCGGAACGGCCGCAGGTAGGTCATCCATGCATGTGACTCCCGGCTGGCTCGGCCAGGCGGGTTTACGTCATCTCTTGCGTCTGTGACGTCATCCCCAGCGCCGTTCTACCAGGCTGCTCTTGGACGCGGCCGGAACGTACAGTGCTCCCGGATACGGGGCGGAGCTTGCCTGGGGCGGCGGAGCCCGATCATGGCCCGCCCCGTCTCTCTGAGTCATCCTTCTTGGACACGGATCCGGTTTGGCTCCTCATGCGGTGGCGGCACTTCTTGTCCGCTGCGGTTTCAGGTGAGTGCAACATGTTCGGGGTTCCCCCACACCCCATTTTCGACTTTTGCGGTGTGCTGCGGAAATGTGCCCCCCCGGATCCCGCACTGCTTCGCGTTGGTTCCACCAAAGTTAGGATGCTCTGCATTCTTTCCTTTTGCTTTCTCCTAAGGGCGTTTAGGTGACCGGGAGTGATGGGTCTCGTGGTTGTCCCGGCGTACGTGGGAATGCGGCAATTTTTTTTTTTATAAACAGAATGACCAATGCATTAATTTGAAAAATTACTACTGGGCTACTCTGAGGTCATCTAGTCCAACCCCTATTCCATGGATCAGACCACCCATTGGCTGAAGTAGAAAGGGATGTATCCCCTCTCCCCGTCTAGGGATCAGTGAAAACAGCTAAAATGGGAAAGGGTCCCTAGAGGTCATCTAATCTGACCCCAGCTAAATCCAGGATCCCCTGGAGCGTTTTTAATAGCTGACCAAAGAAGGGCTAATTTTCTCTGCAAGTCCTTGATTTATGACCCCAATTGTGTCCAAAATTTCTGTTGCTAAGCAAGGCCATTGTTTAGTGAGCCACATCCGATTTTTTAAAGATTATAGTTCCCATCAATTGTTGGATACTGGGCTATAATCCAGATCCCCTAATTTCTGGGGATCCTTTAAAATGATCTAGTTACCCATTACCCTGAATGCAGCCAGGCAGAATCATTTATTTATTTGTTTGTTTATTTGTTTGATTATTTGATGATTTGATTTGATTTGTATGCCGCCCCTCTCCGTGGACATTTTCTTTGATGATAAAGGTCTGCCTTCTCGATTTAATTTTATTTATTAACCTGTTTATATGTGAGGTCCTGAGCTTGGTTTGGGGTTTTTTGGGGGGAGACGTTTCAGTACCAAACTAGGTAACATCATCAATGCTGCCTGATTATCCCCATTCTCTTTTAGCACTATGTTTCCCTAGCTAGGTCATGAAATGTCTGTAATAAAACTACTAGGCTCAGAGACCACCTAAAAACATCACAGTCCTCCTCCTAGCAGTGATGATGCTACCTAGTTTGGTCATAAAATTTCTGGAAGAAAACTGATTGACTCATACTTATGACGATTGCAGTATCCTGGGGGTCATGTGACCCTCTTTTGCGACCTCCTGACAAGCAAAGTTGGGGTAGACAGATTCACTGTGTAACTAACTCAACAACTGCAATGATTCACTTAACAACTGTGGCAAGAAATGTTGTAAAATGAGACAAAACTCTCTTTAAAAATGCCTCACTTTCTCAGAAATTCTCAGGACTGAAATGTCAACTTCGTCAATTACTTGGAATTCTTTAACCTCAGTGAAATTCTGTCACATTCTGATTAGAATAAAATCTGAATGATAATTGGTTCCAAGAATCCAGAAAGGATGTTGAAATAAAACTGATATATTAAACATCTTCAATATTCTGAAATCAGTTCTGATGAATATTTAGGAATATGAAGATACGTTTTTTTGAAAATCTAAAAATTTATTTTCTGAGAGATGAATGGAAGTTCAGAATCTAAGGGCAGATGCCAGATTAAATATAAGGAAGCATTTTATGTGTCCTTTTGGTAATTATTAAAGCTGTGCTGGAGCTGTCCGGTTATTTACAGGATGACAAGCAACTGAAGCAGGAAATATCTAATTACTGCTTCTTTCGCTGGGAAACACATGTGCTGTGCTGTTCCCTGTTAGTGAATTTCATGCATGGCTTATAATGCACAAAACAGCCTTTGAGAGCAGGGTAAATTTCCCAGTAATTTACCTATACCCTTAGTGAACATTTATGCCCTCAAATTGTGATTGAATTCCAGCTGCTTTCAACAGAATCAATGAGATAAAAAGCATGTCAGAACCAGAAACAAAACACAGTGTAAATTAATGAATTAAAATTCAGATAATCCTTGACTTACAATGGTTCGTTTAGTGACAGTTCCAAGTGACAATGACTGATCGTTTTTCCATTGCAGCATTTCCCCTAATGTGATCAAAATTGAGACTTGAGCAACTGACTTGTCACTTTTCTTTCTTTCCTTCCTTCCTTGCATCCATCATCCATCCATCCATCCATACATACATACATACATACATACATACATACATACATACATACATACATACATAGAAACATAGAAGTCTGACGGCAGAAAAAGACCTCATGGTCCATCTAGTCTGCCCTTATACCATTGTCTGTATTTTATCTTAGGATGGATATATGTTTATCCCAGGCATGTTTAAATTCAGTTCCTGTGGATTTATCTACCATGTCTGCTGGAAGTTTGTTCCAAGGATCTACTATTCTTTCAGTAAAATAATATTTTCTCATGTTGCTTTTGATCTTTCCCCCAACTAACTTCAGATTGTGTCCCCTTGTTCTTGTGTTCACTTTCCTATTAAAAACACTTCCCTCCTGAACCTTATTTAACCCTTTAACATATTTAAATGTTTTGATCATGTCTCCCATCCATCCATCCATCCATCCATCCATCCATCCATCCATCCATCCATCCATCCATCCATCTATCTATCTATCTATCTATCTACATCTATCTATCTATCTATCTATCTATCTATCTATCTATCTATCTATCTATCTATCTATCTGTATCTATCGATCTATTGATCTATTCTGTGTTCTGCCTTTATGATTTTCACAAATACCTCAATGTGGCAAACATACCAACGATCAATATACCTTCTACCTCATATTTTGCCCACAACGACAACACTGTGAGGCAGATTGGGCTGAGAGAAAGGGATTGGCTCAAAGTCACTTAGTTGGCTTTGATTCCTAGGATGGAGCTAGAATTCTCAGTCTCCTGGTGATTGGCCCAAAGCCACCCAGGTGGCTTTCTTGCCTCGGGCAGAACTAGAATTCACTGTCTCCCATTTTCTAGCATGGTGTGTCCAAACCAGCTCTTAAGAGACCACACTTGTAGTACTGTGTACAGTTCTGGTCACATCACGTCAAGGATAGAATGGAACTGGAAAAGGTGCAAAAAAGGGTAACAAAAATGATAAAAGAAATGGAGCCCCTCCCTTATGAAACCAGGTTGCAATGCCTTGGTCTCTTTAGCTTTGAAAGACGGCATTTAAGGGGTGACTTGATCAAAGTGTATAAAATCATGCATGGGATAGAAAAGGTGGATAGAGAAAAATTCTTCTCTCTATCACACAATACTAGGACAAGGGCCACTCCCTAAAGCTCATAGGTAAGAAAGCGAGGACAAATCAAGGGAAATATTTCTTCACCCAGAGGGTCCTTGGAATTTGCAGAAGAGGTCGTGACAGCTGTCAGCCTGGATAGCTTCAAGGCAGGATTAGACAAATTCATGGATGTCGAGTGTATCGGTGGTTATTGAAATGGATGTCCAAGTGCCGCCTCTATGTTGGTTGAGGCAGGCAGGGTTCCCTTGGGTCTCATTTGTTGGGGGTCAAGGGAAAGGGAGGGTCTTGCCTTCTCTTTCTGCTCAAGATCCCCATGGACAATTGGGGGGCCACTGTGGGACACAGAATGCTGGACTCGATGGGCTTTGGCCTGATTCAGCATGGCTCTTCTTAGGTTCTTGTGTTCTTATGTTATTAGCCACTTAACCTAGCCACTAGGCCAGGGATAGGCAAAGTTGGCTCTTCTATGAATTATGGACTTCAACTCCCAGAATTCCTGAGCCAATCATGCTAGCTCAGGAATTCTGGGAGCTGAGGTCCACATGTCATAGAAGAGCCAACTTTGCCTACCTCTGCATTAGGCCAAACAAGTTTCAACTGCATTCTTTTTTATCCACTTCCTTCTTTGCTCTTCGCCTTATACCTACACCATGAAAGGAACAGACCAAATTTCTGTAAAACCATGTTGTGGATTGCAATAATCTGGCTCCCAAATTATTCCTTTCTGTACTCCTTGATCTTAATTTAACGACTTGTACACCTCTTTTTTCCTTTTTTCTTTTTGCTGTCCTTGGACCCATGATTGTAAAAGCGGTTTTAGATTAAAGCGTTCTATAAATAGGAAATAAGATTAGCAGTGCTTAATTGGGAAATGGGTTTTTTTTTAAGGCTTCCTAATCATCTTTTCTTTTAGTTTTCTGAGTTTTACTTGCTCGTTGCCGTAACAGCCAGCCTCATCAGACATCGGCACCTGCAGGGTGGATTTTATGCGCGCTTCTGCAAATATCCCTGAGGATGTTTGGTTTCGAACCCGTGGCCTTTCTCCCATTGGTTTTGCTTGTCTGAAGGTCTCGCAAAATGGGACAGTGTGACCCCTGGGTCACGGAACCATCATAAAACCATGGAAGTGGCTGCGTGTCTGAATTTTTGAGGGTGTGTGTGTGTGTATAATTTTTTGATTTTTTTCTCTCCACACCTTACAGAAGTACAAATTCACATACCTGCAAATTGCAATACAATACAATGCAATATAATGTCAACTACCAAATTCTTAATCAAAATTCTTAATTGTTTATCTATTTTGTTTCAGTACAGTATATAGTGATCCCTCGTTTTCCGCGGGGGATGCGTTCCAAGACCACCCGTGAAAAACAAATTTCCGTGAAGTAGAGGAAAGATATTTTTTAATGTATTTAACGAGTATGTTGTCGTGAGCCGCCCCGAGTCTTCGGAGATGGGCAGCATACAAATCTAATAAATAATAATAATAATAATAATAATAATAATAATTTGGACTTTTTAAACAGACTCTTTGCATTAAAAGGTCATTATATGTTTCTCAGCTGGAACTACATGTGATATCCTACCAGTTTCTTTAATAGAGTAATAGAGTAGAAGAATTTTATGAATTTTTAATGGATTTAATGGATTTAAGCCCCCTTTGAAAACTTGTGAAGTAGCGAATCCGTGAAAGATGAGTCATGAAGTAGCAAGGGATTACTGTACTGTACATCATTTATCTTGTGCTACCTCGTTTTCTAATTTCAGATTTCAAAGATTGTTTTCTGTTCTCATTCGGGTTCAAGATGCTAATAGCTCTCAAAATTTCTCTTGGCTATTTGCTTTTTTCTACTAAAACTATGCCATAGTGCTTCACTCCATTTCTTATATAGGTAGGTAAAATGCAATAGTTCTTGGCTTACAAAAGGTCATTCAGATAGAATACAGGGCGTCCCCGACTTACGACGTCGATCCGTTCCTATGGTGGATCGTAAGCCAAATTTCGGTGTAAGTCGGGATCTTCCTCCATTTCGCTCTAACGCTGTCTCGCCTGATTCCCCCCAAGCCTGCAGCATGGCTAACTACACTAAAGTTCGATTTGAGCTTTGAATATGCAAATTTGAAGGGCCTTGCTGCCCCTGGGTCACCACATCATGACGTCACCATGTCGACTAAAAATTGCCTGCTTGCTAAAGCGCTTCATTTGCGCCTTCTTCCAACCGCCGCGGTTCAGAAAGCACCGGAGCCAGCGAATGCCAGCGATTCCGGAGCCCGCTGCCAAAATTTGGGGCAGTGAGAGCGAACGAAGCGAGCGTAGCGTGGCAGGAGGAGGGAGGCCGGTTTCATGTCGTAACCACGAAACACCGTAAGTCGGGGACAGTGTAACCCGGGGAGCCCCTGTAGAATAGAATAGAATTCTTTATTGGCCGTGTGATTGGACACACAAGGAATTTGTCTTTGGTGCAGATGCTCTCAGTGTACATAAAAGAAAAGAGACATTTGTCAAGAATCATGAGGTAAAAAACACTTAATATCATAGGGGTCAAATAAGCAATGAAGAAACAATCAATAGTAATAGCTCTGGCCCAGCTCCTGCCCCAAGGAATGTGGAAGTGGAGGTGGGGGAAACATCCATATGCCACAGGCCTGTTTTGCTCCCAATAGAATCTGCCGACGAAGCCTCCTCTGACGAAGGAAGCGTGAGTGACAAGGAAGAGGGGAGTTTGACAGACAGCCCAGGAGGAGATCAATCATCCTTATCATCCCTAGATTCTGAACAAGAACTTATGACGGACCCACGCATGGCTAGAGTGATGCATAGGAGAGAACAACTGAAGGATTATTACAGGAGATAAGTGAGGCCACCTGTGGTTGGGTGGGGCTGCTGTAATTAGTGCTACAGATAAAAAGAGCAGTGTGCTGGTTTACCCCTGTGGAAGTTTATCTGATTCATAGTTTCGTCAAGATCGTGGTTTGCTGTTTCCCTGTTCAAGACTGTGTGTGGACTTTCTGGACTTTGGAATTGGACTCAATTTCTCAGTTACTGGGTGAGAAGTTGGATTGCATTTAACCTGTGCCTTGTGTGTAGCAGAAAATCCCTTTGACATTTAAAAAGGGAGTTTTTTCTGCTTTTCTGTTGATAAAGACTTTTGGTTTTCCTTCTATCGTGTGGTGTGTGTCTTTTTGGACTAAGTACCCTGCAATTATGAGCAGTTGGGACACGCCAGCAGAACAATTAATAAAAATCTGAGTATACAAACAACAAGTTACAGTCATACATCTATAGTCATACATTTAGTGACCAAAATTACAAGAGTTGACTTACGGTCCGCTTTTCTTTTCTTTTTTAAAAAATATAATCTTTATTGAAGATAAACAGGGGAGGGGATACATAAAGCAAAAGGACTATGTGAATATTGGTAGAAATGTATGTGAGTGGATACAGTTATAAATCACACTTATGACCGGTTGCAGTATTCCTGGGATCATATGATCAAAATTCAGGCGCTCAACAACTGACTCAAGTCCTGAGGTCATGTGACCCCCTTTCGTGACCTCCCCACAACCGGGTCAGCGGAGAAGCCAGATTCACTTAACAACCGTGTCGCTAACTTAACAACGGCAGTGATTCACTTAAAAACTGTGGCAAGAGGGTTCTTAAAATTGGGCGAAACTCACAATGACATAGAAACATAGAAGTCTGACGGCAGAAAAAGACCTCATGGTCCATCTAGTCTGCCCTTATACTATTTTCTGTATTTTACCTTAGGATGGATCTATGTTTATCCCAGGCATGTTTAAATTCAGTTACTGTGGATTTACCAACCACGTCTGCTGGAAGTTTGTTCCAAGGATCTACTACTCTTTCAGTAAAATAATATTTACTCATGTTGCTTTTTTGACTGCCTCACTTAGCAACGGAAATTGTGGTCGTAAGCCGAGGGTTACCTGTACTTCCCCAGTACCACCCATGGAAAGCCTTTAAAAAAATTATTATTAAACTCCCCTTTCTAAATTTAAGAGCCGTGAGCTTTTGGGTGTGTGTGTGTCTTTCCTGCCAATGCTAATTAGGATTCTTCCCAGTTAGCTTTTTCCTAGGGATCGTTCCCTCGTCTGGATGGATATGTTAAATAAATGATGGATATATAAATTAAACGATGTCGGCGGCGCTTCTTAAATCGCCTTCTGTCCAAAGGCAGAGTTTGCCTCCTCCAAAGCTAAGCTCGCTCAGTCTTTAAGCCATTAATAGCAGGAGCCAAAGTGTCTACAAGCAACCAGGAAAGATGATTAAGGGGATTGAGATCGTCCCAAGGTGAAGACCAGATAATTGAGACTTCAGACACTCAGAAACAAGCTGTTATTCCCTCCGCGTTGCCTTCTTCTCCAAGGTGATCCGGAGACGTCCATTTGCTTTCCTGGGAACGTACGAAAAGGCAGAATTTTGTTTTACAGTACCGAAAAAAAAGCAGGGTGGAAGGTAAGCTGAACAGGGCCGCGAGAAAGCAACCATCTGATCTTAACGATGATTTTTTCTCTACCCCGATTCGGTTCGGCTTAATGGCAACCTTGTTCTATTTTTATTATTTTCAAAAACCGCTTCTTTGCTGTGTGGTTCCCGAAGGAGCTTGCTGGTGGTTTTGCTGTGGGTGGGTGGCAAGAAAGATGAACCACGCGTTAACGTGTTAATTGCATGAGACATTATTCATCACCTTCTGGTGGAGAGGCATGGAGAGAAACCTCAAAAGAAATAAACACCAAAAATCTGGACAGTTATATACCGTATTTTTTAGAGTATAAGACGTACTGGAGTATAAGACGCACCTTAGTTTTGGGGGAGGAAAATGGGAGAAATCTGCTTACCAGGGCTTTAAAAAAACTTTATTCAGGGAGAGTAACAATGAAAGAGCTTGCAAGCCAGTAAGAGCTGGGAACATCGTTAGCACCTGGAAAGATACATTTGGAGCAAGTAGAGCAATGGAAAAAATCCTGCAAAGATTTAGGGCTTGGAAAACATTCTTTGCAGAGAGTAACAGTGAAAGAGCTTGCAAGCCAGTAAGAGCTGGGAAGATTGTTAGCAGCTGGAAAGATACATTTGGAGCAAGTAGAGCAATGGAAAAAAATCCTGCAAAAACTTAGGGCTTGGAAAACATTCGTTGCAGAGAATAACAATGAAAGAGCTTGCAAACCAGTAAGAGCTGGGAACATCGTTAGCACCTGGAAAGAAACATTTGGAGCAAGTAGAGCAGTGGAAAAAATCCTGCAAAGACTTAAGGCTTGGAAAACATTATTTGCAGAGAATAACAATGAAAGAGCTTGCAAGTCAGTAAGAGCTGGGAACATCATTAGCACCTGGAAAGAAACATTTGGAGCAAATAGAGCAATGGAAAAAAATCTTGCAAAAGGCTTGGAAAACATTCTTCCCCGAGAGTAACAATGAAAGAGCTTGCAAGCCAGTAAGAGTTGGGGACATCATTAGCACCTGGAAAGAAACATTTGGAGCAAGTAGAGCAATGGAAAAATCCTGCAAAGACTTAGGGCTTGGAAAATATTATTCGCAGAGAGAAACAATGAAAGAGCCTGCAAGGTCAGAGCTGGAAAGATCAGCAGCAGCTATTTAGGGCTGGGGAAAAAAGCTACATTCAGAGTATAAGATGCATTCAAATTATCAGCCTCTTTTAGGGAAGAAAAGGATGCGTCTTATACTCCAAAATATGGTAAATGGAGAACATCCAGGAAGCCAGATTTCAGATTTTAATGAGAGTTGGAATGTCTTCTCTATTGATTTTGCTTGTCCAAAAATTGATGACATAATTTTGGGAATACAGCAATGGTCATAAGTATGAAGGAGCTGCCAAATGTCTGCTGCGAGGGTTATAATTGTGAAAAGCGGTTATTATTTTCCGACTTGTTGCATCTTTGAAACAACAAAAAACTTTCTGTATTCGTCTATAGAGCTTCTCTGTCGTTCCACTCATGGTTGTCCCAAAGGTGCTTTTTCAGGAGGCAAAAATAGATGACCTTGTTTTTTTCCTTTCGAAGATGTTTTGCTTCTCATCAAGAACGTCCAGCTTTACAAGTTGCTTCCTGGAAAAAAAAAGCACCTTTTGGGACAACCATGAACCTGGATGACTGAAAATCTCTACAGACTTTTAGCCACACAATTTGGGATGAGGACCCTTTGGATGGTATGAACGGGTTTCCAAAGAAATTGGGACCATTTGCACCTCTCAAGTGACCCTGTGGATGCAGATAAATCTCCAAGTGGCCTCAACGACCCTCTAAAAGGATGCAAATGACCAGTTGTCTGCAAGGGATATAAATCCTTCCATTCCCCACTATCTTGTTAGAGTTGAAGAACCTCCTTGGATGAGAAGCGAAACTTCTTCAAAAGAAAAAAAATAAACAAGGAAGTCCAGTTGCCTCCTGCAAAACTCATCTCCATTGCTTCTTATTCTGCCTTCTGGTGCTCTGGAGAACAGCTTGACTCCCTCCTCTTTGTGGCAACCCCTCAAATATTGGAAGATGCTATCATGTCACCACCCCCTAGTCCTTTGGTTAATTTCAACGAGACCGGGGCCAGCAACCATAAACATTCAAAGAGGCATTTGGATCCATTTCCCACAGAAAAGAAAACATCGGGAGCCACAAAAACCTTTCGACATCTAAAATGAAGATAAAACTGCATATATTGTTTGGTTTTTTTAAACCTTTATACTACATTATTTTATTTAAAAAAATGATAGTGTGTTGCATTTGTGAAATCAATGAACTGCAACATTTTTATATTTTTGCATGCAATTTTTTGAACTCTGAAAAAAATAGATGGGTCGGAAAGTTCAATAAATTGCGTGCTGACATAGTGGCATTGTGGATGCATGGTTTGAGCGACAGAGAGCCGCAGTGAGGAGGTAAAGGAGCCACACATGGCTCTAGAGCCGCGAGTTGCCGACCCCCAAACTAGACCAACTCAATTCCTGCCTATGTTTTATATATGTTTTGCTCCCTCTATATATATATGTTTTGCCCTCTAGTACCCTAATCATCGTTGTTGCTCTTCTCTGCACCTTTTTTTAGAGTTTTTGGGGCTGATGAGCTATATGCCATCTAGCTCCAGCTAAAGGATAGGAATGATTTGTTTTGGGGTTTTAAAATTGTTATTATTATTTTTTTAACTGTACGCCAAAAATTTAATCAAATTTGATTAATTTAATCAAATAAATTAAATTTTGATAAATCATGGGAGGGAAGTGTTAGAAATCCCAGGGTGTTCATATTATGGATTGCTGTGGGCATTTCATGGCATCGGACCAGAATATCTCCGAGACCGCCTTCTGCCGCACAAATCCCAGCGACCGATTAGGTCCCACAGAGTTGGTCTTCTCCAGGTCCCATCGACTAAACAATGTCATTTGGCGGGTCCCAGGGGAAGAGCCTTCTCTGTGGCGGCCCCGACTCTCTGGAACCAGCTCCCCCCCGGAGATTAGAACTGCCCCCACCCTCCTTAACTCATAATAATAATAATAATAATAATAATAATAATAATAATAATAATAATAATATATTGGATTTGTATGCCGCCCCTCTCCGTAGACTCTTTGTATGGACCCCATCTCCCCCGGGCCTATACAATTTATGTATGGTATGTTTGTATATATTTTTGATTAATAATGAGGTTTTTAAAATGTTTTTAAATTATTAGATTTGTTATGAATTGTTCTATTATTGTTGTGAGCCGCCCCGAGTCTACGGAGAGGGGCGGCATACAAATCTAAATCAATCAGTAAGTAAGTAAGTAAGTAAGTAAGTAAGTAAGTAAGTAAGTAAGTAAGTAAGTAAGTACGGTAAGTAAGTAAGTAATTTCCACTTGCAAGCATTGAGAAAGCTAACTTTTAACAGGGGGAAACATTGCAATGCGAACTGGTGATGAAGGTAAGTGGAACCCAAACCTGCGAGGAATATATTGTTAATTTCAAGAGTGGACACAGGTTACTGTCTCCTGCTACAGGTGTTCCTAAAAAAACATTTATTTCTGCAGAATCAAGGTGGTATAATTTTGCACTTGCTTCGTTACAATTGCCCTCTTTTCCTGGTATTTCCCTGTTTCAAAGGTCATCGTTTCATTCTTTCAAATACTAACTGCAGTTGCTATGGTAGTTTACAGTTTACTTAAGGTTATGGAGATAACAACAGCCAATCCATACAAACCTAAGCAGGAAAATGTTCCAAAATGAGTCCAAGGTTCTAAGAGCCAGGTCAGGGTCATTATCCAGCCTGAAAGTCAAAAGAGTTTCATGGGCAGAATTCACATATAGGCAATAGCCAAAGTGGATTGTTTCCCAAGGAAGAGAGGTCAAGGGTGCTTTGTAAATCAAGCAACATGTTGTTAATAAGGAGATTTACTCCCTTGTTTGGAGCCCCATAGAACATTGTTGGCCTGATCCAACTCCACAGAGTTGGGATTGTTCTCAATCAGTCTTAATTTTTAATATTTTATGTATTTATGTATATATGTATGCATATGTGTGTATTTATTTACTTATTTCATGCGTTTATTTGTTCACAAATAAGGCAGTGAACAATAATCAACACACCTTCATCCCTCAACGTTTTCACCATCACCACCACAATACTTTGAGGTCGGTTGGGCTGAGAGTGAGATTGGCCCAAAGTCACCCAAGAGGCTTTTATATCTAAGTGGGACTAGAACTCACTGTCTCCTGGTGATTGGCCCAAAGTCACCCAGCCCACTCAGCTTTCATGCCTAAGGTGGGACTAGAACTCACTGTCTCCTAGTGATTGGTTCAAAGTCACCCAGCCCACTCAGCTTTCATGCCTAAGGTGGGATTAGAACTCACTGTCTCCTGGTGATTGGCCCAAAGTGACCCAGACCAATCGACTTTCAAGCCTAAGGCGGGACTAGAACTCACTGTCTCCTGGTGATTGGCCCAAAGTGACCCAGACCAGTCGACTTTCAAGCCTAAGGCGGGACTAGAACTCACTGTCTCCTGGTGATTGGCCCAAAGTCACCCAGCTCAGTTGGTTTTCATGCCTAAGGTAGGACTAGAACTCATTGTCTCCTAGTGATTGGTTCAAAGTCACCCAGATGGCTTTTATGCATAAGCAGGACTAGAACTCTCCATCTCCTGGTGATTGGGCCAAAGTCACCCAGCCCAGTCTACTTTCCTGCCTAGGGTGGGGCTAGAACTCACCACCTCCTGATGATTGCCCCAAAGTCACCCAGATGGCTTTTATGGCTGAAATAAGACTAGAACCCATGGTCTCCTGCTTTCTAGCCCAGATCCTTGACCACTAGGTCGGACTGTTGCTCTTTTCCTGGGTTTCTAACCACTTGTCATTTCCACCCACTGCTCCCTTCCCCTCTTCCTGCAGTGATGAAAGGACCAAGGCCAGTGGTGTTGAGTGGCCCATCAGGAGCGGGGAAAAGCACTTTACTGAAGAAACTTCTCAGAGATTATGACAACGTCTTCGGCTTCAGCGTCTCCCGTGAGTGAGCCCTGGTTGGGTGCAAAGGGAAGTGGTGCGCATGGGGTGGCCGGCCGGCTGAACCTTCCAGACACACGTCGTAACCCTTCCAGCTAAAACCCGGGCAGTTACATTCACACATTCGGACTCTGCTTGGGTCATCCTAGCTCCAGCTGCTTCTTTCGTTGCCTCGGCTGTTAGAAGCGATTCCAAATTATGAATGGATTAAATATATTGTGGGTTTGGCTCACGCCGATTATACAAATGCAGCTGGTCCTCAACTTATGGCCAAAACGTACTTCCCAAATTTTTTGTCGCTAAGCAAAACATTTTATCAAGCGAGTTCTGACCCATTTTGCGACCGTTTTTTGGCACAGTTGTTAAGTGAATCACTGTAGTTGTAAAGTGGATCACATGGTTGTTAAGTGAATCTGGCTTTTCCATTGGCTTTGCTTGTCAGAAGTCACAAAAGGGGATCAAGTGGCTGTCAAGTGGTTGTCATAAATATATCTCCAGGACCGCCTTGTGCCGCATGAATCCCAGTGACCGAGAGGTGAGACAGCAGAGGTGGGTTTTGAGGAGTTTACGAAAGACAAGGAGGGTGGGGGCAATCCTAATCTCCGGGGGGAGTTGGCTCCAGAGGGTCAGGGCCGCCACAGAGAAGGCTCTTCCCCTGGGTCCCGCCAGACGACATTGTTTCGTCGATGAGACCCGGAGAAGGCCAACTCTGTGGGACCTTAACTGGTCACTGGGATTCGTGCAGCAGAAGGCGGTCCCGGAGATTTTCTGATCCAAAGCCATGAAGGGCTTTATAGGTCATAACCAACACTTTGAATTGTGATCGGAAACTGATCGGCAACCAATGCAGACTGCGGAGTGTTGGTGTGACATGGGCATATTTGGGAAAGCCCATGATTGCTCTCACTGCTGCATTCTGCATGATCTGAAGTTTCCGAACACTTTTCAAAGGTAGCCCCATGTAGAGAGCATTACAGTAGTCGAACCTCGAGGTGATGAGGGCATGAGTGACTGTGAGCAGTAACTCCCGGTCCAGATAGGGCCGCAACTGGTGCACCAGGCGAACCTGGGCAAACGCCCCCCTCGCCACAGCTGAAAGATGGTTTTCTAATGTGAGCTGTGGATCGAGGAGGACGCCCAAGTTACGGACCCTCTCTGAGGGGGGTCAATGATCCCCCCACAGGGTAATGGATGGACAGTTGGAATTGTCCTTGGGAGGCAAAACCCACAGCCACTCCGTCTTATCAGAGTTGAGTTTGAGTGTGTTGACACCTATCCAGACCCCAACAGCCTTCAGGCACCGGCACATCACTTCCACTGCTTCGCAATTTGGGAGTGGCAGGTCAGGCTGGGCGAACCGCAAGATGCACATCCTACCTGACACTTGTACCGGTACCTCCATCACACATTCCTCGGCGTTGTGTCCAGGACAGCCTGATCTAAAAGGAAAACGCCTCACGAGTTCGAGAAGTTTGATTGAGCTCGTGAGGCATTTTTCTTTTAGAACGGGGTGACCTGGACACAAGGCCGAGAAAACATGACGGAGCTACCGGTACAAGTATCCCTGCGATGTCGGGGTGGGGTGTCATGCCCGCCCCCGTCATCACTCTACACCCCACTCAGGGTGTGCACCCCACTATTTGAGAGGCATCGCATTAAGTCAATGCAGGGCTAGGAAGGATTATAAGCATTATGGAGTGTTTCTCCTCAAAACAATTATTATTTCCTACTTTCAGATACTACAAGACAACCACGACCTGGGGAGGTCAACGGAAAAGGTAAGACACAAACCTAAATTGAATTGTCGCTTTCCTCAATCTGGATCCCGTAAACAAATTATGATTCCCAATCAAACCTAGTTAACGTGGGCCAGATGGTCTTTGATTTACAACCACAATGGAGCCCACACAATTTTCATTGCTAATTAGGACAGTTTAGTGAATTATGCCTCATTTTACGGCCTTTTTTGCCACCGTTGTTAAATGAATCACTGCAGCTGTTAGGTTGTTAAGTGAATCTGGCTTCCATAGTTGACTTTGCTTGTCAGAAGGTTGCAAAAGGGGATCACATGAATCTGGGACACTGCAACCGTCATAAATACGAGTTAGTTGGCAGGCGTCAAGGTTTTGATCAGTTTACCACAACGGTCGTAAGTGTGAAAACCTGTCATAAGTCACTTTTTTCAGCGCCGTCGTAACTATTATTAAATGAACTGTTGTAAGTCAAAGATGATCTCTTTGTTAAATTTTAAATCCTGACATTTGATCCGAAGTTCAAGATTAATCCTAATTTTCTTCACAAACAGCCTTGTGAGGTAAATTGCAGGAGAGACAAGGGCTTCTCTGAGGGAAAGTCCTGCAGTTGTGAGGATTATTTTGGGTTTGCTTCAAAATAATTTTAAAAAACTATTGGAAAATAGCTAAATAATTTAAAAATAATTCAGTGAATTATTTTGATTTTAATGTGGATGTATTTTTATGTCTGATGAGAATTACGTTATGGTAAGATCCAATAAATTTTATAAATAAATAAATAATAACTAAATAAGGAATTTATGAGTCCCATTGAGATTGGGCGGCAAAGAAGTCGAATCAAATAAATAAATACATAAATAAAGTTTTACTTTAGTAAAAAATAAAAATGGAATACAGTGATCCCTCGATTTTCACGGTCTCGATTTTCGCGAAATGCTTTTTCAAAAAATAATAATTAAAAAATACTCCACGGGTTTTTTTCTATACCACGTTTTTTCGCACCCGATGACGTCATACGTCATCACCAAGAGTCACTTCTCTCTCTCTTTCTCTTTCTTTCCTGTCATTCTCTGCTTCAATCATTTTCTCATTTCTCTTTTTTCTCCCTTTTTCTATCATTTCTCTCTCTCTCTCTACCTTCCACTCTCCCCCCTCTTGCTCTCTCTCTCTTTCTCCCTCGCCCTCTCTGTGAGAACGCCTGCCCCCACCTCTCCTGCAGCCCCCTCGCTGATAGCTGGGACGAAAGTGCTCCCCCTCCCTTTCTCTTCCTTTTTCTCTATCCTTTCTACCTCTTACTCTTTCTTTCTCTCCCTCCTTCATTCAATTTTCTCTCCCTCCCTTTCTCTCTCTTTCCTTTCTCTCCCTCCCTCCCTGTGCCTGCCCTGCGCCACCCAACAGGGATGGACAGCCCCTGATTGTCGGTTCGTCGCCCCCCCCCAGAGGGAGATCGGGCTGGCGAGGGCGTTGGATCCGCGTCCCCAGCCACCGGAGGGAGATCGGGCTGGCAGGGGCAGTGAATCCACCTCCCCAGCCGGGCGGAGGGAGATCGGGCTGGCGAGGGCGTTGGATCCGCATCCCCAGCCACCGGAGGGAGATCGGATTGGCAGGGGCGGTGAATCCACCTCCCCAGCCGGGCAGAGGGAAATCGGGCGGGCGGGCGGGGGGCAGCCAAAAATGGTGTTTTTACTTCCGCGCTGCTACATCGCGGAAAATCGATTTTCGCGGGAGGTCTTGGAACGTAACCCCTGCGAAAATCGAGGGATCACTGTACTTTACACATTTCAATTGTTCCTATTTTGAGGCTTCTTTGATTTTTTTTAAAAAAGTGTTTGTTATTTATTTGTTCATTTATTAAATTTTACTTGCCGCCCATCTCGTAACAAAGTTATTTGATAACAGTTGATTTGTTAATAGTAATTATTATTTTTATGAGAAAAAATGGATCTTTATCAGAAATTTTCACTTCAGTAAAAAAACAAGTACTACAAATTCCAATTCCTAATTTTCAATCCCCAGTTTTGAGGTTTCTTTTATTTTTTAAATAGCTTAATATTGAATTATAAATAATTTTTAACAAATAATTATAATAATTATAGTTTTATAAAAGATTATAATATTTTTGTTAGAAGTTTTTACTGAAGTAAAAAAAGAAAGATGAAATGCTACAAATTTTAATATTCTCCAAGTCTGAGGTTTCTTGGTTTTTTTTAAAATACTTTAATAATTTATGTATGTATGCATGTATTTATTATTTATTTATTTATTTAAAATACTTTCATAATAAAATATTTAAAATACTTGGAGAGGGGCGGCATACAAATCTAATAAATTATTATTAAATTATTAATTGAATTATTGAGAAAAATTGTCTGCTAATAATTCATAAGTATTAATAATGTTTATAATATATATGTTAAGCAAAAAAAAAATCACTCACATGAGGTTAAAAAAAAGAAAAAAGAAAAAGAAAGTGGTGAAAAATAATACAGACTAAAAAAGGGAAAGAAAAGATATACAGTAATACCTCAAGATACGAACTTAATTGGTTCCAGGGGGAGGTTCGTAAGACGAAAGGTTCGTAAGACGAAACATTGTTTCCCATAGGAAACAATGTAAAGTCAATTAATCCGTGCAACCAAACCCCCCCCCCCCCGCAAAAAAACGGCTTTCGGCGACTGCTGGGAAGCCGCGCGGCTGTTTTAAAAGGTGACAGCCGGCCTGGGGGGCTTCCCAGCACCCCCCCGAACCCGGGTTCTGGGTTCGGGGGGGTGCTGGGAAGCCCCCCAGGCCGGCTGCAACCTTTTAAAACAGCCGCACGGCTTCCCAGCTGTCTCCTGAAGCCGAACGCCAAAGCCGAACTTCCGCGTTCGGCTTCGGGAGACAGCTGGGAAGCGGCGCGGCTGTTTTAAAAGGTCGCAGCCGGGCTGGGGGGCTTCCCAGCAACCTCCCGAACCGAACCCGGGGTTCAGAAAAATTTTGCCTCTTCTTACGAACTTTTTTCGAGTTACGAACCGGTGTTCGGGAGGCTTCTGGGAAACCCCGCCGCCCGGTTGTCACCTTTTAAAACACCCGCGCCGCTTCCCAGCTGTCTCCGAACGCAGGTTCGTAACTCGAAAAAAGTTCGTAAGAAGAGGCAAAATTTTTCTGAACCCCGGGTTCGTATCACGAGTTGTTCGTAAGACGAGGGGTTCGTATCTTGAGGTACCACTGTATAAAGAAAAGACTTTCAATCTTGCTTACTAAGGAACCTATTGTCCTGTTCTGTTCTATTCATTAAACCCATAAATAAGAAAACATTGGTTTTTTTCCCTATGCGTTTACTTGTTCTTTTTTGAGTTGTTCTCGAAAGTGAGAGAAGATGTAAGAGGCCTACAATCTAAGAACGCTGAAGAACCCAGTAATGTCTCTTTGTAAAAACCTGGTTTGTTTCTCACCCTAGATTACCATTTTGTGACCAGGGAAGAAATGCAGACAGAGGTGGACGCGGGAGAATTTGTGGAGCACGCATCATTTTCGGGCAACATTTATGGAACGAGGTAGCGTCTTTGAAGCGGATCAGATGTTTTGCTTCTCTAATGGTTTGTAAACATGAGGACTAGGCCCTTAGATATACAAAAGTATGGTATATAACAAATGCCCAGGTATAGCATAGGTGGTACCTGGCTCAATAGTAGTAACTGTGGGGAGAGAATCACTGACCCCGAGAGGGTCCGCAACTTGGGCGTCCTCCTCGATCCACAGCTCACATTAGAGAACCATCTTTCAGCTGTGGCGAGGGGGGCGTTTGCCCAGGTTTGCCTGGTGCACCAGTTGCAGCCCTATTTGGACCGGGAGTCACTGCTCACAGTCACTCATGCCCTCATCACCTCGAGGCTCAACTACTGTAACGCTCTCTACATGGGGCTACCTTTGAAGAGTGTTCGGAAACTTCAGATCGTGCAGAATGCAGCTGCGAGAGCAATCATGGGCTTCCCTAGGTATGCCCATGTTACACCAACACTCCGCAGTCTGCATTGGTTGCCGATCAGTTTCCGGTCACAATTCAAAGTGTTGGTTATGACCTATAAAGCCCTTCATGGCACCGGACCAGAATATCTCCGGGACCGCCTTCTGCCGCACAAATCCCAGCGACCAGTTAGGTCCCACAGAGTGGGCCTTCTCCGGGTCCCGTCGACTAAACAATGTCGTTTGGCGGGACCCAGGGGAAAAGCCTTCTCTGTGGCGGCCCCGACCCTCTGGAACCAGCTCCCCCCCCCAGAGATTAGAACTGCCCCCACCCCCCTCGCTTTTCGTAAGCTCCTTAAAACCCACCTCTGTCGTCAGGCATGGGGGAATTGAGATATTCCCTTCTCTCTAGGCCTATACAATTTATGCATGGTATTTTTGTGTGTATTTTTGGTTTTTAAATAAGAGTCTTTTAATTATTTTAAATATTAAATTTGCTATATGTTTTTCATTATTGTTGTTAGCCGCCCCGAGTCTACGGAGAGGGGTGGCATACAAATCTAATAAATAAATAAATAAATAAAATAAACTGGGCATGGCTAGTTTAATGGAAAGAAGGACCAGGGGAGATATTTTTCTAATATTTGAGGGGAAATGCCTGAAAGAGGAGGGGTCCACTAATTCTCCAGAGCACCTGAAGGCAGGACAAGGAATAATGGATGGAAACTAATCAAGGAGAAGCAACGTAGAACTAAAGAGAATTTTCCCGACAGCGGAAGTGCATACCGCTACTGTTTCTATCTTAGAGATTAATACACCTACCTAATATGTAAGTAGGCCTGGGTTCAAATCCCAGAAGGGTATGGCTAGCTGATGAGAGCTCAATAGCTAGAAATCGATCTATGCTAGTCTCCCTTTTATTTCCTTGTCGGTAATTTCCTGACAGTGAGAATAATTAACCCGTGGAACAACTTGCCTCCAGAAGTTGTGAATGTTCCAACACTGGAAGTTTTCAAGAGGAGACTGGATGGTCACTTGGTCTGGAATGGAATGCTTGGGCAGAAGAGGTTGGACCAGAACAGTGTTTCCCAACCTTGGCAACTTGAAGATATTTGGACTTCAACTCCCAGAATCCCCCAGCCAGCATTTGCTGGCTGGGGGATTCTGGGAGTTGAAGTCCAAATATCTCCAAGTTGCCAAGGTTGGGAAACACTGGACTAGAAGACCTCCAAGGTCCCTTCCAATTCTGTTTTTGCTCTGTTTCTCATCACCTCTAAAATAGAAATTTAAAATACTTGCAGAATTGTTTTTTCAGAGTGTATAAACTCTTTGTTTTTTAAAAAAGACAAGAGCTGTAACCACTCCTCTTCCTTCTCCCGGCCAGCAAAGCCGCCATTCAGGCTGTGCAAGCTCAGAACCAGATCTGCATCCTAGATATTGACCTCCAAGGGGTGAGAAACATCAAGAAGACGGACCTGAACCCCATCTATATCTCCGTTCAAGTCCCCTCCATAGAGATCCTGGTGAGAGCTCGGGTTACTAATGTTTGTAGTTTCAAGGTTCGAGGTAACATCCCAACTGAATCACAGTCCAAGTCAAAGAACTGTATTTTTTGGAGTATAAGACACACTTTTTTCCTCCCTAAAAGACGCTGGTAATTTGGGTGCGTCTTATACTCTGAATGTAGGGTTTTTTCTCCAGCTCTAACTAGCTGCTAATGATCTTCAACCTTGCAGGCTCTTTCATTGTTACTCTCTGCAAAGAATGTTTTCCAAGCTCTAAGTCTTTGCAGGGTTTTCTTCATTACTCTAACTTGCTCCAAATAAGTTTCTTTCCAGCCCTAACCAGGTGCTAGTGATGTTCCCAGCTCTTATGCTTGCAAGCTCTTTCATTGTTACTCTCTGCGAAGAATGTTTTCCAAGCTCTAAGTCTTTGCAGGGTTTGTGACCCAACTAGATAACATCACCAATACTGCAACGGAGTGAGGTTTCTAGAGAGGAGGAGGATTGTGGCTCCTTGGTGCTCTTTGAGCTGGGTTCTTTTCTTACAAACATCTCATGATCCAACTAGGGAACATTATCAGTGCTGGAGGGCAGGGGAGTTTGCTCTGTTTATATAGAGCGGTTTGCCCCGTCATTATTGGTGGGGGTCTTCATGGTGGTTCCTTGATCAGGCCATTTACACCTTCTAGCACTGATGATGTTACCAATTAGGTCAACATCTGCAAGAGAAAAACACCAAGCTCAAGCGATCATCAAGAACCCCAGAGTCGTCATCCTCCTCTCCACAACCCATTCTCCCCTTTAGCCTTGACGATGTTGCCTAATTGGGTCATGAAACATCTGCAGGAGAGCTCAGAGAGAAACAAGGACCCCAAAGTCCAGGGGTCCCCAAACATGGCAACTTTAAGACTTGTGGACTTCAATTCCCAGAATCCCCCAACCAGCCATGCTTTAAGATGGGTGGACTTCGACTCCCAGAATCCCCCAGCCAGCATGCTTTAGAATAGAATAGAGTTTTATTGGCCAAGTGTGATTGGACACACAAGGAATTTGTCTTTGGTGCAGATGCTCTCAGTGTACATAAAAGAAAAAGAGACTTTTGTCAAGAATCATGTAGTACAACACTCAATGATTGTCAGAGGGGTCAAATAAGCAATGAAGAAACAATCAATATTAATATAAATCTTAAGGACACAAGTTACAGTCATACAGTCATTAGTGGGCGGAAATGGGTGATAGGAATGATGAGGAAAGAATAGTTCTTTTACAGCCCTCTCTAAACAGTTTACAGACTCAGCATATTTGTCTCCAACTATCTGGGTCCTCATTTTACCCACCTCGGAAGGACGGAAGGTTGAGTCGACCTTGAGCCTGGTGGGATTTGAACTGGTGAACTACAGTCAGCAGAAGCAGCTTGCAGTACTGCACTCCAACCACTGTGCCACCAAGGCTCATCAACATGACAGGGAAAGGAAGAATCCTGGGTGAGAAGTGTAATAAGTAGCTCGGACTTGAATCTTCAGAAACCTCAAGCATGTACAACTTCCTTGTGAACTCTTCCAAATATTGAAGAACTGGATTTGTAGCTTCCCAGAATATCTCCTAATTTAGTCACTTCTATACCGTGTCACAGCTTTGGTGGGAAATGTAATAAGTAGCTCAGCCTAGAGATTTGGAATGGAATGGAGTAGAGTAGATTAGAGTAGAATAGAATAGAACAGAATTCTTTATTGGCCGAGTGTGATGGGACACACAAGGGATTTGTCTTGGTGCAGATGCTCTCAGTGTACATAAAAGAAAAAGAGACATTTGTCAAGAATCATGTGGTACAACACTCAATGATTGTCAGAGGGGTCAAATAAGCAATGAAGAAACAATCAATATTAATAAAAATTGCTTTATTATGCTTTAAGAGGGGAGCATTTCCACTTCCAGAGTCCCCCAGCTAGCATGCTTTAAGAGGGGTGGGCTTCAACTCCCCCCCCCAGCCAGCTATGCTGGGAGTTGAAGTCCACAAGTGTGTTTTTTTTTAATTTTTTTTAATTAATTTTCTTGAAATAGACAGACACACATACAAACATTTAAACATAAAGTGGGGGATGCATTTCCCCCGCTTCTTTTGAAAGTATACATTCGAGTACAGAAAAAGAATACATAATTGAATATATGTTAAATGTTAAAAGGTCTAGTAATTTTTGGGTTAAAGTTTTACAAATCTTAAGTACAATGTCAATATTAGGTAAAGTTCTTAATATATTGCTTATACGTAAACTAATATAACATAGTCATCAAAAAATACCTTTAATGTAGTTTTAACTACTATACTAATATACCATAATCATCAAACAAAACATTTAAACTAATTTCAACTACTATACGTATATAAACCAAAATTCTTAATATGTTACTTATACATAAACTACTATATCATAGTCATCAAAAAATACATTTAAACTAGTATTAATATTGTTATCACCTAGGTAAAAACAAATACAAAAAATTAACTAAAAATAAATTTATATATCTTGTTTTTTCTTATCTATCCATTTATAAACATTGTTCCATGTTTCATAAAATTTAGTATCTTCTTGATCATTTAATCGTCTTGTCATCATGTCCATTTCAGCGCAATCTAATATTTTAACTATAACTTCTTCTTCCTTGGGGATTTCCTCCCCTGAAGTCCACAAGTGTTAAAGTTGCCAAGTCCTTCCCACTTCCTCCTCATCTTCTAACACAGATAATGTTACCTAGCTGGGCCATGAGATGCTTGGAAAAAAACCCTAAAACTAAACCCCAAGCTGAGAGACCACCGAGAACCCCAAAGTCCAACCCTGAGCTACAAATACCTTCTTCTATCAAGACCTTTATCCAGAAATGTAGTATGGAACCCATACCACATCTCAGACATCAACACCCTTGAAAATGTCCAAAGATATTTCACCAGAAGAGTCCTTCACTCCTCCACTCGAAACAGAATATCCTACGAGACTAGACTTTCAATCCCGGGCCTAGAAAGCCTAGAACTACAGCGCCTAAAACACGATTTGAGTATTGCCCACAAGATCATATGCTGCAACGTCCTACCGGTCAATGACTACTTCAGCTTCAACCGCAATAACACAAGAGCACGCAACAGATTCAAACTTAATACGAACCGCTCCAAACTTGACTATAAAAAATATGATTTCAACAATTGAGTTATCGAAGTGTGGAACTCATTACCGGACTCAATTGTGTCAACCCCTAACCCCCAACACTTCTCCCTTAGACTCTCCACGATTGACCTCTCCAGGTTCCTAAGAGGCCAGTAAGGGGTGTACATAAGTGCACTGGTGTGCCTTTCGTCCCCTGTCCTATTGTCTTTCCTTTCTTTCACCTATCTTATATATTCTCTTCCTTTCATATATCCTCTCCTCCAAGTTCCCTTTCACCCTCTTTTATATTATCACATGTCTATTTTTCTTCCCATGTATTTGTGTATTGGACAAATGAATAAATAAATAAAATGCAAAACGCCATTGTTTCCTTCCTTTCCCCAAAGGAGAAACGGTTAAGGGAGAGACAGACCGAGACGGAAGAAAGTTTACAGAAACGGTTGCAAGCTGCTGCCACTGACATGGAACTCAGTGAGTCAATTTGGAGACTTTTTTTGGGGGGGGGGGGGATTCTCTCCTGGTCCCCAATATGGGGGAAGGGGGTTTGGTCCAAGCGTTAGTGAAGGAGATCTTCTAGAATGAAAAGAACAATGGAGGATCAAGCCTGGGAAAGGTCAACCTCAATAGGAGGTTTGTCTGGTGTTAATCCTGGGGGTGGGGAGCTTTTCACCCCCTCAGAGAGAGTCCACAATATGGGCATCCTTCTCGGTCCACAGCCTGACCTTGGAACATCATATGTCAGCTGTAATGGGCTTCTGCCCCCAGTGCATAAACTGTTTGTTGAATACTTAATAGTTTTTCTATTGTCCTTCCTTCTCTACTACCTTAGCACGATCCTTCAAATTACTTTTAAAACAGGAAACAATTAAATAGTATGTTTTTACCCATGAATGCTTTAATCGTTTTAATCATTATCTAGAACTGAACTTTTATAGCAATGAAAGAAAATTGAGCTACTTGCCTAACCTGTTACCCTGTTTCCCCGATAGTAAGACACCCCCGATTGTAAGACGTATCAGGGGTTTCAGGGGGGTTGGCTAATATAAGCCGTACCCCGAAAGTAAGACATATGTCTTACTTTCGGGGAAACACGGGGGTATTGCCGCCTCCCTCTCATCTAGCTGCGCGCCGCCTCCTGCCCACGTCCGCACCGTCCCCCTCTCCATACGTCGCTGCATCTGCCACCTCCCTCTGATCTTAATGAGCGCCGCCTCCTGCCCACTTCCGCGCCACCCCCCTCTCCATACGTCACCGCGTCTGCCGCCTCCGTCTGATCCAAATGAGCGCTGCCTCCTGCCCACTTCCGCGCCGCCCCCCTCTCCATACGTCACCACGCCGTCCCCTGCACTTGTCACTGCCGCCTCCTGCTTAAAATACGGTAATGCACACAGTATTAATCATACATCAGTAAAACATACACACTGGCATACTGGGGTATCATCTGCTGTTTTGTGGTGAATACAATACTGTTCAGGTTGTTAATAAATGTTAATTTTATGGTTAAAACAAAAAATTTGACAATTTTTTTCCAATATAAGACATACCCCGAAAGTAAGACATAGTGGGGCTTTTGGGGATAAAAAGAAAGTAAGACACTGTCTTACTTTCGGGGAAACACGGTATCATACCGAACCTTGTGGGTTCCGCTCTATGTTGTAACCTGCTCTGAGTTCTCGGGAGAGGAGCGGCATATAAATCCGATTTAATAAATAAATAAAATAAATAATTTTTATGAATTCTGCCAATCAAAAGACACGGCACAGGTAGTCCTCGATTTACAACCATTCCATTTGGTGACCATTCAAATGTTAAAACTGCACTGAGAAAGTGACAGAGCAATTTTTCACATGTCGCTCCAGCATCTCGATAATCAGGTGGCTCAAATTTGGACGCGTGGCAACTGACTTATATTGCATGTGTAGAAGCCAGACTTATTTAACAACCATCTCGCTGAGCAATATTTTTTTTTGTCTCAGTTGTGGTCGTAAATCGAGGACTATCCAGTCTTTTTTTTTTTTTAGTCTGTCCTACCTCACAGGGCTGTGGTTGTAGGACAAACAAAAATGAAGAAAATTGTCCTATTTATGAAGGTGGCTAATTTCTGGGCGACCTTTCATCGTCTTTTTGCACCCTACAAGGTGTGAACCTGGGTTGTGAGTGAGTCTAAAACCTTCTAATCTCTGGTTTCTGCTAGGTAAAGAATCCGGCCTTTTTGACATGATCATCATTAATGATGACTTGGAGGAAGCTTATACAAAACTGAAAAACGTTCTGGCCGAGGTGAGTCTTGTGGGACTTTGTGGGAAAGCATCCTTCACAAATTCAATTCCCAAGCAGTTTCCTGGGTCACAAATATCTTTTGTTAAAACCATTACAGCTCTTGGGAACTACTACTATTATTATTATGTCAATACAACACAGCAAACAACAATTATTAACAATTATTATTATTATTATATTACTATTATCATCAATACAACATAGCGAACGAGATCACTATGCTGGATTTCGTATTTCATCACCAGTCGGGCGCTTCCCAAGCACCTAGGACTGTGTGATGTAGCGGCGAATTATGTTTGCTGATCCCAGGAAAGTGGCCTTTTGCAATTGACAGATGGAGATTTTGTCAATTCCAATGGTTTTCAAATGTCCACCGAGATCCTTTGGCCCTGCGCCCAGCGTGCCAAGTACCACTGGGACCACTTTCACGGGCTTATGCCAGAGTCGTTGCAGCTTGATTTTTAGATCTTCGTATTTCACTAATTTCTCTAGCTGCTTCTCCTCAATTCTGCTGTCCCCTGGGATTGCGATGTCGATGATCCATACTTTCTTTTTCTCCACAATCAGGATGTCTGGTGTGTTAAGCTTCAGAATTCGGTCAGTCTGAAGTCGGAAGTCCCACAGTAGTTTTGCTTGCTCATTTTTGACCACTTTTTCGGGCTTATGATCCCACCAGTTCTTTGCCCCACTGGTAAATGGTGGTTCTGGCACAAATTCTAGTGGATCATTTCTGCCACAGCATTCTATCTATGCTATTATTATTATTATTATTATTATTATTATTATTATTATTATTATTATTATTTTATTCCCCCCAAAATAGTAATACACAGCAAACTAGATTGATATGCTGGATTTTGTATCACAATATTTATTATTTATTTACTTATTTATTAGATTTGTATGCCGCTCCTCTCCGTAGACTCGGGGCGGCATATTACAAGTCAAAACACATTAATAATAATAATAATAATTTATTTATTTAGTCTATGTAAGAACAAGACAAAAGATATGAACGCATAACACACAAACCACGTAAATATATATAATAATTTCTATGGGGTTACAAACTTAGCTTCGTAACTATATGTCCAGCTTAGCTGTCCAAGGCATTGTCTTTGAGTTGGGTTTCTCCACCCTGCCCAATTTTGCACAAATATGGTAGTCCTTGACTTGCGACCGCAACCAAGCCCAAAATTGCTAAGTGATAGTCCTTAAGTGAACTTTACCCCATTTTACCACCTTCTTTTCCATAGTTGTTCAGTGAATCACTGTAGTTTTTAAAGTTAAGAGACATGAATCTGGCCTTCCCCCCCTTGACTTTGCTGGTCAAGTCCCAAAAGGAAATCATGTGACCTTGGGAGATTGCGACCACCATAAATAATAATAATAATAATAAAAATAATAATAATAATAATAATTTATTGGATTTATATGCCGGCCCTCTCCGTAGACTCAGGGTGGCTAACAACAATGATAAAACAGCATATGACAATCCAATAATAAAACAGCTAAAAACTCTTATTTACAAAAACCAAACATACACACAAACATACTATGCATAACTTGTAATGGCCTAGGGGGAAGGAATATCTCAACTCCCCCATGCCTGGCAATATAAATGAGTCTTGAGTAGTTTACGAAAGACAGGGAGGGTGGGGGCAATTCTAATCTCTGGGGGGAGTTGGTTCCAGAGGGCCGGGGCCGCCACAGAGAAGGCTCTTCCCCTGGGTCCCACCAAACGACATTGTTTAGTTCACGGGACCCGGAGAAGGCCAACTCTGTGGGTCCTAACCGGTCGCTGGGATTCGTGCGGTAGCAGGCGGTTCCGGAAGTAATCTGGTCCAATGCCATGAGTCAAGTTGCCAAGCATCTGAATTTTGATCATGTGAATGGTGCCAGTCATAAGTGTGAAAATGGCTGTAGCTCCAGGGGGTTTTGTACTGCTATTATAACTTTGAACAGTCAATAAATGAACAGTTGCAATTCAAGGACTATCTACAGTTTACATTTTGCAACAAAAGGGAATCTTTCCATCCCTATTGACAAAAAAGTTTGAGCGACATAAATCAGTAAAATTCAAATATATAAATTCTCCTGTGTCCTATTTGGGATCTGGATCCTTCTGGGGATTTCAGAGGCTAAAATCTAGTCCGTTCTGTTTCTCGTAGGAGATCGAGAAAGTGCAGGAATCGAAGAAAACATGAAATTTCCTGGCCCTGGAGATCCACCTGAGCTTTGGAGACATTCCTCGATGTGTTTCGTTGTGATTATTATTGTGTTGTGTTTGAGAAAAACACTCGTAAATCCACCCAAATGTATAAATACTCATAACATTCCTTTTTAGCTCGCTGCTCCTGTGAAATACTGTACTTCCTTGACACTTTCTATTAAAGGAGAAATGTTTTCCGTCCGGTTAATTCTGCTTGATTCTTTCTGCGTTTCTGTGTCTGGGGAGGAAGGAAAAAAAGGAATTGAAAGCGTTATAAAAAGGCTTTAAAATTCCACTTTTGGTTAAGTTTGTTTGCTTGCTTGGTCTTTCTTTCTTTCTTTTTTCTTTCTTCCCTTCCTTTTTTCTTTCTTTCCTTTCTTTTTTCTTTCCTCCTTCCTTCCTCCCTCTGTCCTTCCTTCCTTCTTTCCTTCCTTCCTTTTTCCTTCCTTTCCTTCCTTCTTTCTTTTTTCTTTCTTTCTTCCCTCTGTCCTTCCTTCTTTCTTTCCTGCCTTCTTTCCTTCCTTCCTTTCCTTCTTTCTTTCTTCCCTCTGTCCTTCCTTCCTTCCTCCTTCCTTTTTTCTTTCTTTCTTTCCTCCCTCCCTCTGTTCTTCCTTCCTTCCTTTTTTCTTTCTTTCTGGCTTCCAGAGAGCCTCCGGGGGGGGGGGGGGGGTAGGAGATGGTGTTTCTACCCTCCCCGGCTCCAGGGAAGCCTTTGGAGTCTGGGGAGAGCGAAACACAAGGCTCCCGGGCCCACCAGAAGTTGGGAAAGAGGCCATTTCCGGTCTCCAGAGGGCCTCCAGGAAGCGGGGAGAGCTGTTTTTGCCCTCCCAAGGCATTGAATTATAGGTGTGGGCACTCGCGCATGCGCGATAGCATAATGCCCATACTTTTTCAGCAAGGAAAAAAAAGGTTTGCCATCCCTACTCTAGGTGGCTCCCGGCAAAAATATAAAACATTAATAAGTTTCCCACATTTCTAAAAGAGAAATCTATGTCATGTTTTGGATTGAATAACCCACAACCTCATCCCTGCTGTGCAATAGGGGTTGGTGTTTTTTCTAGGGGGGTAGCGGGTCAGAATCAAAACAAGCCAGTTTTGGGGTGCAGATCCTTTGATAACGCCTCAAAACCGACCACAATATATTCTCTAATCCGTCATTGATCAGAGAATACATAAAATACAGAATAACAGAGTTGGAACAGACCTCCAAGATCTTGCAGTGTCTTTTTTTTTTTAAGCTGTCTATTCTTATTAAAATGAATTCTGCATCAGTGCCCTTAAGTAATATTTCCACGGTTACTAAGAGGCGGCCTCCTACTTACCAGCAGGCAAATATTCCGAATTCTGGCCTCCTTCCTTGTGATGCATAGCTGAAAATACACACAGAGAAAGAGAGAGAAAGAAAGAGGAGCCGACAGCTTGTCCATCTTCTACAAAATGCCCCGCTGGAATTTAAATCAGCAGCAATTTGTCTTCCGTGACCCTTCAAGATTACGCTAGGAAAGACTAATGAGAAAATCAGACATTGTGCTTTAAAAAGAAAAATGTCAGTTTACCTTGTCAGTGTCGTCCACTGGAAATCCCCAGCCAGCATGCCTAAAATTATATATCAATCTTTGTAAAAAAAAAATTTTTTTAATTTTTATTTTTGTAATTTTTTAAAAAAAATTTTTAAAAAAAGAATTAAGTTAAAAAGTTTTTTTTAAAAAAAATGGTTTTGATTTTTTTAAAAAAAACTTTTTAATTTTTGTAAAATTACTTATAAAATTATTTTTAAAATTATTTTTATTGGCATTAACAGAAACACTTCCTCCAATTCAGAGCAGTAGTGAGTGGGTTGCTGCTACTGGTACGCAGCGCACCAGTAATGGCCGCCAGATTGCGCAATTTGCACGCGGCCGCTACAATGACAGTCCTTTGGGCACCCATATTTATTCATTCATTCATTCATTCATTAGATTTATATGCCGCCCCTCTCCGAGGACTCGGGGCGACTTGCAACATATAATAAGAACAATAAAATGTACAGTAATGACTAAATCCAATTAATTACAACTAGCTAACTGTTCTGCCGGGCTCTATGGTAAAAGTCTTCCAAAAATTCAAGGGTACAAATTTCAGACACACACACACACGTTTGAAAATTCAAAACCATGTTCTTTATCACAAAAATTCAAAAGAAACAAAGCACCCTTTTTGTATTGCAAAGAGCACTCGTCTCAAAACAAGCTGGTAGTCTGTACAATTCCCTTAATCAGTCTTGAAGTACTTAGCTAGCAGCTGTGAAGAAATGTCACAGCCCTCCTTCTTCCAACGAAGTGAGACACACACACTTTGCTCTGCTTTGGTTTCAAAGGTGTGAAAAATCAACAAAGTCTGAAAAACAGCAAGGATAATCTTCCACAACGGCCAAACCAACACGCTGCTATTTGTATCAGCAGCTCTAATTGCTGGATCCCCACCCAAACACAGGCGGCCTCTCTTATCTCCTGTTATATGTCCTCAATTGGTCTCTTCTACGCATTACTCTGCGCCTGCGTGGGTCCAAGACTTCCGCATCCGAATTGACCAAAGATAATGGAGATTGGCTTCCTGGGGCCCCCTCTTCCAAGTCACCCCCACCTTCTTTGTCCGAGGAAACTGCACTACCTGCCTCTGTCGGCAATAAAACAGGCCTATGACATGTTGATGTTTCGCCTGCATCCACCTCCACATTCCTTGGAGCAGGAGCTGGGCCAGAGCCAACCACAACACTAACTAACCTAAAATATATTAAAATCAATCATACTCATTCATACCTCAACCATAGATAACATTTGGGGGCCAGGGCCCCTAAGATTTAATTGCCCCAAGTCTGGCGACATAAGTCTTAAGACTCTTGTGGAAGGCGAGGAGGGTTGGGGCAGTGTGAATATCCAGGGGGAGCTGATTCCAGAGGGCTGGGGCCACCACAGAGAAGGCTCTTCCCCTAGGCCCCGCCAAGCGACGTTGTCTAGTTGACGCAACCTGGAGGTCAACTTTGTGGGACCTGACCGATTGCTGGGACTCATGCGGCAGAAAGCGGTCCCGCAAATATTCTGGCCCGATGCCCAGGTCATCACCAGCACTTTTGTGTGTATGCGCAGAAGCAAAATCTCGCAAGGAGACGCACATGCATGCGAGATTTGGGTGATCTCGTCAAAATATCTCTCTCGCACGTCCCCTTGTGAGATTTCAGCACATTTTTGCTTCCTGTGAATGTGCAGAAACGAAAACATGCTGGGACGCCCACACACATGCAAGAGAACCAAAGCTGCACACATAGCACGCTGGTAATAGCGGTAATCTGAATCCACCCGATTCAGAGGATATACAGTGGTACCTCGTCTTACGAACTTAATTCGTTCCGTGATCAGGTTCGTAAGTAGAAAAGTTCGTAAGAAGCAATTAACCCCATAGGAATCAATGTAAAAGCAAATAGTGCGTGCAACCCCATCCTCAAAGTCACTCCTTTTGCCTTGCGCCACTGGGAATCCCTGCTTCCGGACTTCCGTTGTCAGCTGAAGCGCCCGTTCTTGTGTTGTTGGGATTTCCCTGAGCCTCCCCTCGCTGGGATTCAAAGCAGCGCCAGCAAAAATGAAGGGGAGCCTCAGGGAAATCTCAGCAGCGCATGAACGGGCGCTTCGGCTGGCAATGGAAATCCGGAAGCGGGGATTCCCAGCGAGGGGAGGCTCAGGGAAATCCCAGGATTGGAAGAAAGGGCACTTCGGCTGGCAACAAGTCCGTAGGCAGGGATTCCCAGCGAGGGGAGGCTCAGGGAAATCCCAGTACTTCGGCTGTCAACGGAAGTGTGGAGGCGGGGCATCCCAGCAGCGGTGGCTCGGGTTCGTAAAGTGAAAATAGTTCAGAAGAAGCGGCAAAAAAAATCTTAAACACCGGTTTCGTATCTCAAAAAGCTCATTAGTAGAGGCGTTCGTAAGACGAGGTACCACTGTATTTGGTTTCCATTATGTTTTGAATGGATTAAAACTCACTTGTGTGGGGGGCTTTCTGTAACCAGTTCAGGGAACACCCCCCCCCACGTGAAAAGGGATTCAGAGGAGCCACAGTAGGTTCCAAAGTCTAATACAGGTAGTCCTCAGGTTATGACCATTCATTTAGTGACCATTATATGTTACAATGCTGAGAAAATATGACTGATGACCAGCGGTGGGCAGCAGGTGGAATGGGGTGAAACAGAATTCCACAGGCGGAAATCTTTAAAAAATAAATAAATTATTTATTTATTTTTAAAAAACCATCCACGCATGACCAGGGAGAGGGATTGACGAGCCAGTAGGTCCCTAATTTGCTGGCTCGTCAATCACTTCTTCTCTATAGACCAATGGTTCTCAACCTTTCTATTGCCATGACCCCTTAATACAATTCCTCATGTTGTGGTGACTCCCAACCATTAGTCTAGCACCAATTCTCCCAACAGAGCTTTAAGCTGATTGTCAGGAAGGTCACAGGGATGTCCCCACTGTAAATGCCTGATTGGCTGGGTTGTAAAAATATGTCCCAAGGTGCCGGAATACAAACTTTAGTTCCTAAAACCCTGGGAAATTTGTCTTTTCCAATGGTCATAGGCGACCCCTGTGAAATGGCCGTTCGACCCACAAAGGGCTCCTGACCCCCAGGTTGAGTACCACTGCTATAGATTGATGCTGGCCTTGTCAGGTTGCAAAAGGAGATCACCTGACCCAAAACACTGTCATAAACACCAGTCAATTGCCAATCACCTTTGATCACGTGACCACTGCAGTGGTGGTAGGTGTGGAAAATGATGGTAAGTACCCGCTTTTCAGTGCAGTTGTAAGTTCAAAGGTCCATTAAATAAATGATTGTAAGTCGAGGACTACCTGCATGGCAAAACCTTCAGCTGCCTTGTTATCCTGCTGCTAATTCCAAAATCAACATTTTAATTCCTTGCAGAGGCAGGAAACCAGCTATTATAAAAGCTGCATCATCCTAATTAAAATGTTTGCATAAATAAATCCAAATTTAAACCCTCTTAGGTTCTAATTGCCTGGAATCCCAGCAACAATTGTGCTTTAAAACTTCTACAGCTCACTTTAATCTTAGGAACGTCCTCCATGGGGGGGAGAGGGGGGAATCCTTCCCCTAAAAATTGTCTCTTTCTTCTTGCAGAAATCATATTTTCCAAAATTTCCTTTTGTTTTCTTTATTTGAGGGGAGGAAGAGAGAGCCGGCCGGTGGCGAGAGGCACATGTAGCCTGAAATGACTTTAAGCAGTCGAGCCTTTATAAGGGCATAACTTTGCAAACTGAAATTTCAGGGTGAGCAAGAAGGAGGGGAGAGAAAAGGGAGGGAGGGAGGAAAGAAAGAAAGAGAGAGAAAGAAAGAGAAGAAAGGGGGGAAAAGGAAGAGAAGGAAAGATTGGGAGAAGGAAGAAACAAAAAAAAAGAAAAAGAGGAAATGGAAGAAGGAGGGAAAGAAGCTTCGCAACTCAATCGAAGCTCCCTTCTCCAAAGCCCCACCACCATCTCCAACTCACGCGTTGCAAAAACCGTTTGCAAACGTTCCCTGCGCCGCGTTTTGCGCGCTTCCAACGGGCGGCAAACGCGCTCTTCCCGTCCCGGGACGGGCTATTTTCCCTCCGGAGGGGGCGTCCCGAGCTGTCCCCGTCTCCCCCAGTTTATGTGCACGCCGTCTCTGGACTCCAGGGCCCCCCGTTTCCATGGCCTGGATGTGCGCGCAATTGCGCACCCAGAGCCGCGGCGCTTCCAGGGGTTGCAACAGCTGCAGCAACTGCCACCGCGGGTGGTCGCTGCCTGTCCCACCCAGGAGGCAGAGGGAGGAGGGCTGGTTGCATTCAGACGTGCACTCTTCTTGAGCGTGCACGGGGCTTTCCTAACTGGCTCTGGTGTGAAAAATCCGCTTCGGATGTCGAGCGCTGTTTAGAAGCAAGCCAGCTTCTGCAAACAGTCCCGACCCAGCTCGCTTGTCGTCTGAATCGGGCAGAAGGTCCTGAGAGGTGAGTGGCCCCCGGCGGGAAAAATAAATCTGGCCGTCCCCGACCTTCTCCTGAGTCGCCATCACGTGTCTTTTCTCAGCTAAAAAGCCGCGTTTGCAAACAGCCAAGCAGGTCTTTGGCACGCGTCTCCTTCCCGCCTTGCTGTGTTCTCACGACTTGCTGGGATTAAGGGAGTTCAGCTGCAGAGCATTTTGCAACACGTGAAGGTTGCAACGGTCTTTAAGTCGTCAGTCATTTTTCTCAGGTCAGTTTTAACTTCAAACTGTAGTTAAACCAGTGTTTCCCAACCTTGGCAACTTGAAAATATTTGGACTTCAACTCCCAGAATTCCCCAGCCAGCAAATGCTGGCTGGGGAATTCTGGGAGTTGAAGTCCAAATATCTTCAAGTTGCCAAGGTTGGGAAACATTGGTTGAACAAATGATTGTACTTGGGAAAACGCCAATGAATGGGTTGGCAATGCACATATTTTATTCATTGTGTCATAAAATGATCTAGGAAATGGCAGTTGGACTGATGCAGAAGCTAAATCCTACACATGGAAGAACGACCCTTGAGGTCATCCAGTCCAACCCTCTTTGGCAGAAAATTAAATTTGATTGACAATTTCCTTTACTTAAATTTGATTGACAATTTCCTTTACTTAAATTTGATTGACAATTTCCTTTACTTAAATTTGATTGACAATTTCCTTTACTTAAATTTGATTGACGATTTCCTTTACTTAAATTTGATTGACAATTTCCTTTACTTAAATTTGATTGACAATTTCCTTTACTTAAATTTGATTGACAATTTTTTCTCTCCAGGATCTGAAAAAAAAGCTTCAATTGTGAACCGGCAATTTGATCCATTGTTAAAAATCCTAGCCTGGTCCAGGTGAGTGGCTGATCTATTTGGAACTCTGGGAAGACTGCCAATCTGGCCCCCACCCATCTCCTCTCGCACTGGGCCCACCCCATGAACCTGTCCATCAAAATGGTAGCATCAGGGATGAGGGTGAAGTATTCACTGGTATTGACTTGCAATCACAATGATTTCCATCGCTAAGCAAGACAGTTGTTAAACAAGTTTTGCTCCGTTTTACGACCTTTCCTTGCCACCGTTGTTAAGTGAATCACTGCAGTGGTTAAGTTAGTCACATGGTTGTTAAGTGAACCTGGCTTCCTCCTTGACTTTGCTGGTGGGAAGATCATCAAATGACCCAGGCGGTACAACTGTCATAAATATGAGTCAGTTTGCCAAATGGCCAAATTTGGATCACCTGACCACAGGGATTCTGCAATGGTCGTAAATGTGAGAAACAGTCACAATTCACTTACTTCAGTATGTTGTTATAATTTCGAACGCCCACCTAATAAATGTTTGCATGTCAAAGAAGATTACATTGAGTTTTAAGAATAATTGAGATAAGCAATGTGTGTTAAAACTACCTCCTGATTCCAGCAGGGGGCAGCACATGCTGAATCTTATGCCGAATTAATACATATTTTCCATTGTTGCTCAGTGGTGGGTTGCTCCCAGTTTGGACCATAGCGCCAGAGGCAGGAGGCTCCACCCACCCACCTGGGACGTTTCTGCACATGTGCAGAAGCTTCTAGGGCAAACGCGTGCAGAAAACGGTAGCAACAGGTTTTAGAACCCACTATGGACAGAATTATTCAATTTAACAACCACAATTGAGCTCAAAATTCATGCTGATAATCAAGAAATTTGTTAAGTGAATTCTGCCCCATTTTACTGCCTTTCCTGCAATGGTCACTAAGTGAATCACAAGGTTATTAAGTGAATCTGGCTTCTTCATTGATTTGGCTGGTCAGAATCATATGACCGCAAGGGTTGTAAGTGTGAAAAACAATCATAAATCCCTTTTTTTTCAATGTCGTAACTTTGAAACCGTCACTAAATGAACTGCTGTAAGTTGAGAACTTAATGCACTAGTAAAAGAATGTTCCCCCTGGGATCACGAGTAGTCCTCAACTTACAACCGTATTGGAGCCCTTCAATCATAAACCAAGGCAACCACATGACTGGATTGTTTTAGTGGCAGTCATTAAGTGAATCAACATATTCCTATGGGCAATTTTTGTCAAAAAAAGGATGGAAATTGGCAAACAAAATCATAAAATAATACTAATAAAATAATTCTTTAAAAAATATTTTAATAAAATAACCTGCCATAAAATTGAGCCACTGGCCAATTACCCTGAAAGGCAGTCATGGGAATACACATGTGTATGTGTTTGTGTGTGTGTGTATTTGCATTTATGCAGATCTGGATATTTTATATACAAACGGCATACCGTACATTGAAAGGATTGTAAGTAGCATTTGCGTATCTGTCATAACTTGAAACAGTTGCTAAACAGTTGGTCACAAGTCAAGGACTATCTGTAGGTCATAAGTCGAGGACTACCTACCCGGGAACTTGATTTTTGCCAGCTGGGGAATTCTGGGAATTGAAGTTTACCTATATGAAATCCTGTTTAAGAAAACTTTTTATGGGTCTCAAATCAAGATTTTAATGCTGCTGGCTATTCTTAATAATAATAATAATAATAATAATAATAATAATAATAATAATAATATAATAATATAATAATAATAATAATAATAATAATAATAATAATAATAATAATAATAATTTATTAGATTTGTATGCCGCCCCTCTCCAAAGATTCGGGGCAACTCATAACAACAATAAATAATGCAGTACAAATCCAATAATTAAAAAACTAAAGCTAAAAACCCACTATCATTTAAAAACAGTCAATACAGTGGTCCCTCGATTTTCGCGGGGGATGCGTTCCGAGACCGCCCATGAAAGTCGAATTTCCGCGAAGTAGAGATGCTTCCTTCCTTCCCCTCTCTCCTCCATTCCTGGTTTTACTTAACCCCAGAACCCGCAGGGGCAACGGGGTGGCAACCTGGGGGCTTTGCTGCGCTTTAGGGCGCAGGTGGTGGCGGCACCAGAGGCTGGAGTGGAGGCCGCGCATCTCAGCTGCTTGGCGGCCCACACTTACCTGCTACTTCTGCCGCTGCTGCCACCGATTTTGCCACCACCGGGCCTCTCAGCTGTCTGGTGGCCCACGTGTCTTCTGTCGGTCGCGGCAGCGGTGGCGGGAGGCACAATCTGGGCAGCGGCGGCCGACACGTGGGCCGCCAAGCAGCTGAGAGGCCCGGCGGCAGCAAAATCGGTGGCAGCAAAATTGGCGGTGGCATCCCGAAAGCAGAGGAGCAGCTCCTGGGATATCCCTCCGACTTGCCCTTCATTCTTTGCTGCTTTGCTGCTGCAGGCAGGTAGCCGCCCATCTGTCGGGCTGTCTTGTGCCTCCGGATCCGGAGGCTTGCCCATGGCCACCGAGGGCTCCTCCCCAAGCGGCGCCGGCGCCAAAATAATACGGGTCCGGCGAGGGGGCTGAGCCTTGGCCACCGCTGCCCAGATTGCACCTCCTGTCACCGTGGCGGCCAACAGAAGACACGTGGGCCACCAAACAGCTGAGAAGTCCGGTGGAGGCGAAATCGACGGCAGCAAAATTGGCGGCAGTAAGGCTCTTCAAGTGGAGTGTACCAACGCTTCAATAATTAAAGGGGAAGGATCAGGAGGCTGGGGTGGAAGCGGAGCTTTTATTTAAAGACGGCTTCTTTAAATACATTTTAAAAATAAAAAAAATACCACGGATTTTCAGAATTTTTATTTATTTATTTTTTGAAAACTCGTGGTATAGGCTTTCCACGAAAGTCGAGGGACCACTGTACAACCCAATCATAACCACATATAAATCTTACTAGCCAAAAAGGGGATACTGTACATCAATTACCCCATGCCTGGTGACATAGATAGGTCTTCAGAGTCTTGTGGAAGGTGAGGAGGGTGGGGGGCAGTTCGAATCTCCAGAGGGAGTTGATTCCAGAGGGCCGGGGCTGCCACAGAGAAGGCTCTTCCCCTGGGTCCCGCCAGACAACATTGTTTAGTCGACGGGACCTGGAGAAGGCCAACTCTGTGGGACGCTGGGATTTGTTGGAATTGGAACGATGCCTCCCATCCTATTTAGAAAATCCTTGATTTACGACCAGAATTGAACCCAGAATTTCTATTGCTAAGTGAGACAGTTGTTAGGTTTTGTCACATATTGTATCATCTTTCGTGCCACAATTTGTTAAAATGGATCCTTGCAGTCATTAAGTTAGTTACATGGTCGTTAAGTGAATCTGGCTTCTTCATTCACTTTTGACTGTCCGAAGGGGATCATGTGACCCCAGAACATTGTGAAACCCTGATCACGTGGTCCTGGAACCTTGTCATAAATACAAGCCAGTGGCCCAGTGTCCGAATGTTCCATCAGATGGTTGTAAGTGTGAAAAATAATCAAAAGTCACTTTTTTCTGTGTTGTAACTTTGAATGGCCTCTAAATGAACTGTTGTAAATCAAGGACTTCCTGGATTTCAGGCAGGGGGTTAATTAAGGGCACAGAAGAGGGTCTAAAACTATTTGTCTCTCACACTTAGCTACATGAAAGTGTTTGGACTACAACTCCCAGAATTCCTTGGTATGAGGGTCCTTTGCTAAGAATTCTGGGAATTAATATCCGTCCGTCCGTCTGTTCCATTCCCCCCCCCCCCATCTACAAATGGCCAGGTTTGAAAAATTTGAGGTAGCAGGAAATTCTGGTTCCAATTATGGTCGTAAGTTGAGGACCAGGGGTGCCCTCCAACCAAAAGCGTTGTACCGATTGCCTTTGCAGTTTGTCCTCAACTTACAACAGTTTATTTATTTACCGTATTTAATCAATTTGTGTGCCACCCAATTTCCTAAGGGGACTCTCAATGGCTCATTTAGTGACTATTCAAAGCAGTAAAAAAAAAGTACGACTGTTTTTTCACACACTTAACGACCATTGCAGCGTTTCCACGGTTCCCACGATCAAAATCCAGGCACTTAGCAAAATTGACTCCTATTTATGACCGTTGCATATTTGCTTAATAAACCATGTGACTTAATTTAAAAACTACAGGGTTTCACTTAACAGCAGCAGCGAGAGAGGTCGTAAAATGGGTTAAAAATTCACTGAACTTGCTCAGTGGCATAATTATTTTTGGCTCAGTGGTGGCCATAAGTCGAGGACCACCCATAAGTGGCATGGCCCTGGCTGGGGATGGTGAGCAGAGGCACACAACCTGCCGTTGTGCGCAGGAGTTGTGAGTCCTCTGCACCCAAGCTACATCTTTTCAAAAAGTCAGAATTCGATCCCTGCACTTAATTTAATTTAAATATAATTATTTGGGGTGTTTCGTCCGAGGGGTTTTTTTCCAAGTGGGAGACCCCCGTCCCCAAATAGATTGTGTGGGGAGAGAGCCTCCAAGTCGAACCCCCCCAAAACGCAGTGTGTGAATCCGGCAGCACCACATTGTCCTCGAGGTATGACAATGAAGCCCTTTGTCCGGGGGAGGGACAGGGGCTGATGCCGTGCGGTGCCTGGCGGTGCGAGGCCACGAGCGGAGCGTTCAAATGACCATGAATCGCCCCCCTTTCTGCCTTGCGCTTCGTCTCAGGAGTGAAAGCCGCTGGTGTGAGTGGAGCTGCACAAGCCCCCTGTTTGTGTTCGGGAGGAAACAAAAGGGACGAGCGAGCGACACCCACGTGGGAGCCACCTTTCATTTTCCTCTCTGCGAAAGGTATGGAGCCCTAGGAGCAGCGGGTAGAATAACAGAGTTGGGAAGGAGCCCCAGAGGTCATCCAGCCCAGCCCACTGCTCAAGCAGGGAACCCTGTCCAATTGTAGTAGTAGTAGTAGTAGTAGTAGTAGTAGTAGTAGTAGTAGTAGTAAATAATAATAATAATAATAATAATAATAATAATAATAATAATCTCCTCTTCCTCCTCCAAATAACCAAGTTGCAAGGGACCTCAGTGGTCATCCAGGCCAACCCACTGCTCGAGCAGAAAACCTTATTCTATTTCAGAAAAATAACTGTCCAATATTCTCCTCCTCCTTCTTTTTCTTCTACTCCTTTTTCCTCTCCTCTTTTTCTTCTTCTTCTCCTTCTACTCCTTTTTCTTTTCCTCCTCTTTTTTCTTCCCCTTTTTCTTTTCCTTTTTCTTCTCCTTTTTCCCTCCTCCTTTTTCTTTTCCTCTTCTTTTTCTTCTCATTTTTCTTCTTTTTCTCCTCCTTTTTCTCCTCCTTTTCCTTCTCTTCTTTTTCTTCTCCTTTTTCTTCTTTTTCTCCTCCTTTTTCTCCTCCCTGTTCCTCCTTTTTCTTCTCCTTTTTCTTCTCCTTTTTTCCTTCTCCTTTTTCTTCTCTCCTTTTTCTCCTCCTCCTTTTTCTTCGCCTTTTCTCCCTGCTTCGCCTTCTTTTTCTTCTCCTCTTTCTCTCCTCCTCTTCTTCCTCCTCCAAATAACAGAGTTGGAAGGGACCTCTGAGGTCATCTAATCCAACCCACTGCTCGTGCAAGAAGCCCTGTCCTATTTCAGACAAATGTCCACTCTTTTCTTAAAAACCTCCAGTGTTGGAGCTTCTGGAGGTAAATGCTCCCATCATCGGAGGTTTTCATGCGGAGCTGTTTGTCTGGAATTGCAGAGTCTCTCGCTTGAGCACGGGTTCAACTAGATGACCTCCAGCCTCCCTCCCAACTCTCTTTCTCTCTGTCCTGCTTTTCCTAATAATGGCTTCTTCAGCCGGTCTCTGGCAAGGGAACTATTTTTCAGCCAGGTGACACTTCCTGGTATTTTGATGGCTGACCTGATTTTCGACAGTTATGATTTGTGACCGTAACGGCAAAGCTCCATTATACTTGGATAGAATAGAACAGAACAGAATTCTTTATTGGCCAAGTGTGATTGGACACACAAGGAATTTGTCTTTGGTGCATATGCTCTCAGTGCACATAAGAGAAAATATAGATTTGTCAAGAATCATGAGTTACAACACTTAATGATTGTCATGGGAGTCAAATAAGCAATGAAGAAACAATATTAATAAAATAAAAATTTACAATCATACAGTCAATTATTATTATTATTATTATTATTATTATTATTATTATTATTATTATTAATTAGATTTGTATGCCGCCCCTTTCCGTAGACGGGGCGGCTCACAACACAATATTAATAAAATAAACAATCAATATTAATAAAATAAACAATCAATATTAATAAAATAAAAAATTACAGTCATACAATCCTAAGTGGGAGGAAAAGGATGATAGGAATGATGAGAAAAAACTAGTAGGAATAGAAGTGCAGACTTAGTAAAAAGTCTGACAGTTTTGCGGGAATTATTTGTTTAGCAGAGTGATGGCGTTTGGGGGGAAAAACCTCTTCTTGTGTCCAGTTGTCATGGTGTGCAGTACTCTGTAGCGACGTTTTGAGGGTGGGAGTTGGAACAGTTTTGTCCAGGATGCAAGGGGTCTGTAGATATTTTCCCTGCCCTCTTTTTGACTCGTGCAGTCTACAGGTCCTCAAGGGAAGGCAGGTTGGCAGCCATTGTTTTTTCTGCAGTTCACATGATTGCGGTCATAACTTTGAGCACAGGTGAGGGACTCTTGCTTTCAACGCCGTCGTAACTTTGAACGGTCACTAAATGAACGGTGGCAGGTCAAGGACTGCCTGTATTTGCGATAGGAATGTAATTATTTCATTTAAGGCCAATTTGGCAGGATTTATCTCTTTATTTTTTTTAAATTGGGTATAAATATTTTAAAAAGAACATTTAAAACATTAAAATAGAAACATTAGACTACAGTACAAACAAGACATTATCATATGCAAATACACATAACAACTTTTTAAACTTTTTAACGGTAAATGGCAATGACGTTAAGTTTCCATTTATATACAAGCATGTTAAAGTGTATTTCCTTTACAGTTTTTATCCATCAATCAATTTAACTATTGATTAGTATTGTCATACTACTGTTCCTTATCCTTTCTTATATATTCATTTGGCAGGATTTGAGATCTTTTCACTAGGTTTTTTCCTACCTGGACCTCTCCTGAAGTTAAACAACCTGATTTAGGCAGTTGTGTTATTCAAAATGGTGTGTTGCTTAGAATTGTGATTTGTGGGGCTTGGCAGATGGTGGGTGAGCTGTCAACCTCTTGGCTGGTCTTGTCTTAACAGGGCAAAGGTATCAAGCTCAATATCAGACTGCGCAGGAATTAATAGACTGACAGTGAAGTTGATCTCCATTGTCAGTCTATTAATTCCTGCGCAAAGACAAAGAGGATTCTGAATATTAAAAAATATGGATGAAATTTTATGTGTGGTTGGATATGAAATTTAACTGCTTGTTTCTCTTCTTTCTGTTTCTTTTCTTTTGAAATGATTCTATATGTATATATGTAACGGTACTGTATACTTTTATATTTCTTTTCTAAATAATTTTTAAAAAATATATTAAAAAAAAGAAACTTAACTAGAAACTTAACTCAAAAAATAAATAAATAAAGGGAACACTTAAAAAACAGAATATAACTTCAAATAAATCCAACTTCTGTGAAATCAAACTGTCCACTTAGGAAGTAACACTGATTGACAGTCAATTTCACAGGCTGTTGTGCAAATGGAATAGTTGTGCAATTGAAATATTCAATGAGAATATTTCATTCACTCATATCTAGGATGTGTTATTTGTGTGTTCCCTTTATTTTTTTGAGCAGTATATTAATAATAATAATAATTTATTAGATTTGTATGCCGCCCCTCTCCAAAGACTCGGGGCGGCTCACAACAACGATAAAAACAATATTATAATGGCAGAAATCTAATATTAAAAAACTAAAAACCCTATCATAATTAAAAACCACACAGCACATGCATACCAAACATAAATTATAATGAGCCTGGGGGAAAGGTGTCTCAAATCCCCCATGCCTGGCGGTATAGGTGGGTCTTAAATAGTTTACGGAAGACAAGGAGGGTGGGAGCAGTTCTAATCTCCGGGGGGAGTTGATTCCAGAGGATCGGAGCCGCCACAGAGAAGGCTCTTCCCCTGGGGCCCGCCAGACAACATTGTTTAGTCGACGGGGCCCGGAAGGAAGGGGAGATTAGAACTACTATTTTTTTTAAATCCAGGTGACGGGAATAGTAGGTAGTGGGGAGGCAACACTGATATAAGTTACACATCCAAAATAATCTTAACTTAGATTAAACAATAATGATATAGTAATAAAAGCTTTGGCAAGATGACAAGATGATAGAAAGAAACTGTCAACAAAAATGGGGGAAGGTCTTAAGCATAAAACGTATCAGGAAAGACTTCATGAACTCAATCTGTAGAGTCTGGAGGACAGAAGGAAAAGGGGGAACATGATCGAAACATTTAAATATGTTAAAGGGTTAAATAAGGTCCAGGAGGGAAGTGTTTTTAATAGGAAAGTGAACACAAGAACAAGGGTCACAATCTGAAGTTAGTTGGGGGAAAGATCAGAAGCAATGTGAAAAAATATTATTTGACTGAAAGAGTAGTAGATCCTTGGAACAAACTTCCAGCAGACGTGGTAGATAAATCCACAGGAACTGAATTTAAACATGCCTGGGATAAACATAGATCCATCCAAAGATAAAATACAAGAAATAGTATAAGGGCAGACTAGATGGACCAGGAGGCCTTTTTCTGCTGTCAATCTTCTATGTTTCTATCTGTTCCAATAAATGACTTTTAGAATTACAGACAGTTCATTCAGGGAAGGGGAAAGAAAGGAGGAGTGGAAGTAGAAAGGTAGGAAGAGAGAGAAGTTGAAGAAGGAAGGGAGAGAGAAAGTTAAATGCTGAATGGGGAATTCTGGGAGTTGAAGTTCATTTGTGCTGACTGAAGAATTCTGGGAATTGAAGTCCACTTGTGCTGACTGGGGAATCTTGAGAGTTAAAGTCCATTTGTCCTGACTGAAGAATTCTGGGATTTGAAGTCCACCTGCAGTTGTCCAGTTTGAAAACTGTGGGGGGAAAGACCCTATTGGTGATGCAGAGGGGGGTGATGCAACCCCTGGCCTTCTCTGCCCCCCCTTTTTTTTAAAGTGCCCCCCCTCCCAGTCCCATCCGCCCTCCCCCTTCCTTGGAAGGCAGTCTCATTCCTGGTGCAAAATCTCCAGATTCCAGGCAGGGGGGAGGGAGGGAGGAAGGAAGGACCCAGCAGACGACAGGAAGGGGGAAAAAATGGAGAAATAGCTACAAAGGAGAAGATGTTGCAGAGAGGAGGAGATGGAAAACTTTTGCAGATCTCTGAAGATTTCTTAGTACGTCCATTTTTTTCTTTCCTTCCTTCCTTCCTTCGTTCCTTCCTTCCATCCTTCTTCCTTTTCTACTTTTCTTTTTGGCAGTTTTGCAAACCGCTTGCAAATTCTTTCTGAGCCAAGCCAAATTTTGCAAGTTGCGTAGATGTCTTGCAAAAAAACCCACCCCTCTTTTGTTCCTAGGTTGGATCCTCAAATGCAACTTTAAAGAAAAAAAAAATTAGCTGTTTTCCTTGGAGGAAGTGTGCAAAAAAAGAGAGAGAAAAAACTGGGTGTGCAAATTTCTTTTCTTTTTTTTCTTGGGGATCTGTTGTGGATCAGCGGTGGTGGCGTTTTTCAGATGTGTGTTTAGTTTTCAGTCCTAATTTGGTACTTTCTACACACTATTTTTAACCCCTTTCGGTTGGCTGGTAGTCCTGAGTTTTCTCTTGGCATAAATCTGTGCACTTTTGTGATTTGTAGGTTTGTGTTTCTCTCTCTCTGTGTGTTTGTGTAGCAATGTGGAACTGAGTTAGATTTCAGTGGCTGAGCTTGTCAGATAGCCAATTCAGGATGCAATTTTAAAGTCACGAGAAGATTCAACTTCCATGTGATAAAAGTATTTTTGTTGTGAATCTTACAAGCCCCAAATATATCAATTATAAATAATGTGTCAGCCAATTAAGGTTTGAAAGAGTTCACAGTTTCTACCTATCTCAGGCATTTTAACCAATGCAGTGTAATTATTGTAGTATGATACTATCAATTATTTTTATTATAAATTTTATAAGCAATATAAACTAAAAGTAATGTGATTAAGATAATAATGAAGACAGAACTTACTTCCTCTCTTGGGGGCACTTTAGCAAAGGTGATATAATTATTATACTTGCATATGATAAATATCATCAGTTCTTTTTATTATGAATATTTATAAGCAAAAAACATAAAATACATTTTATGCCAATTAAGGATAAAAGATCAAAGTTACTTCTCATCTGGGCCATTTTAGAAAGTGAAATGTAATTATTGTATATCGTACTTACATAAAATAATTCTCTATTATTTTTATTGTAAATATTATAACTAAAAATTAAACTATAAATAATGTGTGTAACAATGTACCAATGAAGGGTAAAGATTCTTCCTACCTGGAACATTTTATCAAATGTAATGTAATTATTGTACTAACCTAATTATAATTGTAAATTATTTTTAAATATAAGCAAATAATTAAATGATAAATAATTATAAATATTTCTAAATCCTGCACGTGTGGGCCAATTTATGTTGAAAACAGATACTTCTTCCCATTTAAACAAATGCAATGTAATAATTATAAAACATTATTTTTATTACAGATATAAATATAATTAAAATGTAAGCAATAAATTGTAATCTAATATTATATGCATTAGTGCAGCAATACAAGAACTTACAAGAATTTATATAAGAACTTATTATGATGCAATTTAAGGATGGATGGGTGGATTAAGGATAAGAGATAGGTGTTTATTTTAATCTTTATAGAGTACACAAACAAAACTTTGGTTTTTCTTTTTTAATCCCATGCTAACTTTTAAGTGTGTTAAGTGTGAAAGTAATGGAGTGAGAGGCGAACAAACTTTTGTAGGGAGCAAAAGTATTTCAGGAGGTATTTGAGGCTCTGTGAGCCTGGGGTTTTTCTCTTAGACATTTCATGACCCAGCTAGGGAACATCATCAGTGTTAGAAGGGAATGGGATTTTCAGAGAAGGAGGAAGAAAAGAAATGTGAGCTTGAATGTTTGCTTACAGATGTTTCATCACCCAATTAGGTAACATATTGAGTGCTACTTGGCAGTGGGTTTTTTTTCCTATTACCTTATTTAGGGTGATTGATTGATTGAAAAATTGATTCTCGCATCTCGCACATTCTGGAGATAGAAACATAGAAGACTGACGGCAGAAAAAGACCTCATGGTCCATCTAGTCTGCCCTTATACTATTTCCTGTATTTTATCTTACAATGGATCTATGTTTATCCCAGGCATGTTTAAAATCAGTTACTGTGGATTTACCAACCACGTCTGCTGGAAGTTTGTTCCAAGGATCTACTACTCTTTCAGTAAAATAATATTTTCTCATGTTGCTTGTCAAAGTCCGTCCGGATCCGAGTGATTTTATCAGTGAAAAATGAGTTAAAATCCTTGGCACTGCTCTGCAAGGGCTCCCCAACTCCCCCCTGATTGAGAAGGGAGCGAGTTACCCTGAACAGAGCAGCCGGGCGAGATTCCGCTGATGCAATCAATTTATGATTTGATTTGATTTGATTTGATTTATATGCCGCCCCTCTCCGAAGACTCGGGGCAGCTCACAACAGCAATAATACAATATATAGAGTACAAATCCAATATTAAAAAAAAGCTAAATTTAAAACCCATAAGCATTAAAAACAATCGTTACTGCACACCATTCTCATGTATTACAGTCAGAAAAAAGGTGGTGGTGGGGGAAAAGATAGTTAGTCCCCCCCATGCCTGGCGACATACATCAACATCTTGCGGAAGGCGGGAAGAGTGGGAGCAATTCGAATTTCCGGGGGGAATTGATTCCAGAGGGCTGGGGCTGCCACAGAGAAGGCTCTTCCCCTGGGTCCCGCCAAACGGCATTGTTTAGTCGACGGGACCCGGAGAAGGCCAACTCTATGGGACCTGATTGGCCACTGGGATTCATGTGGCAGAAGGCGGTCCCACAGGTATTCTGCGGTCGCGAGAGCCATCGTGGGACCGTGGCCTGCATTGGCTGCCGATCAGTTTCCGGTCACAATTCAAAGTGTTGGTTATGACCTTTAAAGCCCTACATGGCATTGGACCAGAGTACCTCCGGAACTGCCTGCTACAGCACGAATCCCAGCGACCGATAAAGTCCCATAGAGTTGGCCTTCTCCAGGTCATGTCGACTAAACTGTCATTTGGCAGGCCCCAGGGGAAGAGCCTTCTCTGTGGCGGCCCCGGCCCTCTGGAATAACTCCCCCCGGAGATTAGAACTGCCCCCACCCTCCTTGTCTTTCGTAAACTATTCAAGACCCACCTATACTGCCAGGCATGGGGGAGTTGAGACACCTTTCCCCCAGGCTCTTTATATTTTATGTTTGGTATGTATGTGTTGTTTGGTTTTTAAATATGATAGGGTTTTATATGCTTCTTTTTAATATTAGATTTGTTTCACTATAATAATGTTTTTATTATTGTTGTGAGCCGCCCCGAGTCTTCGGAGGGGCGGCATACAAATCTAATAAATAATAATAATAATAATAATAATAATAATAATAATAATAATAATAATAATAATTATTATTATTATTATTATTATTATTCTGGTCCGATACCATGTAGGGCTTTATAGCTATAATTCTGTAGCTATAATTTTGCCATGAAACTGATGTGACTAAAGCTACCTGGAGTTTTTACTAAACACAGGTAATCTTCCATTTATGACCAGTCGATTAACAACCGAAGTGATGATGGAGTTTTTAAAAATTACTTGATAACCATCCTCAAAATTAAAACTGCCCCCAACCTCCTTGTTTCCATGATAGCCCTTTAGACTTATATACCGCTTCCTAGTGCTTTTACAACCCTCTCCAAGCGGTTTGCAGAATCAGCCTCTTGCCCCCAACATTCTGGGTCCTCATTTTACCCACCTTGGAAGAATAAAAAGCTGAGTCAACCTTGAGCCAGTGGTGAGATTCGAACTGCTGAATTACAGCTAGCAGTTAACTGAAGTAGCCTGCAGTGGTGCACTCTAACCACTGTGCCATCTAGGCTCATTTGCGAACAGTTACAGCATCCACATGGTCAAATACATCATTTCCAGCAAACAAAACGCCCATTAAATAAGCTTGCTTCAGACTTAGGACCATATGATTTGCATAATGACTGCAGTGACTCACTTAATGACTATCATAAAAGCGGTCATAAAATGAATCCAGTTCTGTGACACCTCCACTTACCAGCCTAACCTCTTGCGTCCAAAGTTCCAGGCTCAGTTATGGTTACAAGTCGAGGACTCTTTACAAGAATTTGGGCAAAATTGTGATGGTAAATACTTGCTACAGGAAGTCCACGATTTATGACGGTTTGTTTAATGAATGCTCAAAGTTAAAACAGCACTGAATAAAAGTGACTTATGAACGTTTTTCACACTTACGACTTTTGCAACAGCCCCATTGTCACTCGATCCAAATTCAGACGTTTGGCCAACTGACTCATATTTATGACGGTTTCAGTGTCCCGGAATCACGTGATCCCCTTTTAACGACCTTCTGACAAGCATAGTCAATGGGGAAGCCAGATTCAGTTAACAACCTTTGTTACTAACTTAAGAACTGCAATGATTCACTTAACAACGGTGGCAAGAAAGGTTGTAAAATGGGGTAAAACTCACTTAACAAATGTTTCACATAACAACATAAATGTTGGGCCCAAAGTCCTTAGGATAGCATATAAATTAAACAAACAAATAAATAAATAAATTATGGTCGTAAGTGGAAGACTACCTGAATTTCTTTCAGGAACCACAAGATGGCGACGTTATCTCTTTTCTTTTACTGGAAATTTATAAGGATATATTCGTTCAAAACTTTTAATTACCTCTTTCAGTATTCTTTCTTTCTGCCTTCTTCGTTTGTATGTCAAAAATAATAAAAGTTGCCCCCAGCTCAACTTGGTTCAGCTTGAAAAACTAAAGCAGGTTAGTTTTGAGGGGTTTTGGGAAGGGAGACCACAAGGAGATCACAAGATGGGATGTTAGATTGGGGAGATGATGGTTTCGTGCATTGTTAGGGAAAAAAAGGACTATTTTTCTTAACAGTGAAGCTGCCAAAATCTGAACAGAGATTTTTATATTCTCATTTTGTGTCTTCATTTCCAGATGGTTCTTTGTTCACCAAATTCTGTTGGGTTTATTTTGCTGAATGGGGTGATTGTAAAAACACTTGGATGGGGCACTACAAGGAGATCCCAAAATTCTACAGGCAGTGCTCGGTTTTTCAACAGTTCATTTAATGACCATTCAAAGTTACAACGGAACTGAAAAAACCCGATATGACATGGCTATATTCATACTTTTTGACCATCTCGGAGCGCTCGTGGTCCCCTGATCAAAATTACATAGGGGTATGATGACTCAAATGGGTTCACAGTGAAATAATTAGATTAAAGATATTGACAAAATTGAACGGGTCCAAAGACGGGCTACAAGAATGGTGGAAGGTCTTAAGCATAAAACGTATCAGGAAAGACTTCATGAACTCCATCTGTATAGTCTGGAGGACAGAAGGAAAAGGGGGGGACATGATCAAAACATTTAAATATGTTAAAGGGTTAAATAAGGTTCAGGAGGGAAGTGTTTTTAATAGGAAAGTGAACACAAGAACAAGGGGGCACAATCTGAAGTTAGTTGGGGGAAAGATCAAAAGCAACGTGAGAAAATATTATTTCACTGAAAGAGTAGTAGATCCTTGGAACAAACTTCCAGCAGACGTGGTTGGTAAATCCACAGTAACTGGATTTAAACATGCCTGGGATAAACATATATCCATTGTAAGATAAAATACAGGAAATAGTATAAGGGCAGACTAGATGGACCATGAGGTCTTTTTCTGCCGTCAGTCTTCTATGTTTCTATGTTTCTAGGGCATGATGATTCCACTGGGTTTACAGTGATATGAAATAGAATAGCGTTGAGGATTTCATTGGGTTTTTTGAACCATAAAATCACGTAGGGTACGATGACTATATTGGGTTCTATAAGGGATATGTGAAAGAAAAGGGAAAAGATTTTTTCCTTTTCTTTTTTCTCCTTTCTCTTTTTTTTCTTTTTCTCCTTTTTATTTTATTTTTTAAATTTACCTACTAAAAGTAATTATTATTAATTGGGTTTATTAGGACGTATGTGACAAACTATTTGGTGTGTCCCCTCCCCCAATTGATATAATCTTGATCCCTGTAACAGTTAGGAAAATTTAGGATTTAATTGATATGACTGGGAATTTTTATTTCTTTGTTAAAGGGCAAGCATCATAAAAGTAAGGGTAAGAAATATACATGAATTTGATATTAAGGATATATGGAGAAGATTGAAGCACCACTGCCTACATGATTAGATTTTATTTTATCTTATCTTATCTTATCTTATTTATTTATTTATTTATTTATTTATTTATTTATTTATTTATTTTGTCCAATGCCCAATACATATTGAAGAGAATAGACATGAAATATTATATATAAAGAGAAGATATAAAAATAAAGGAGAAGATATATGAAGGAAGAAAAGGTATATGATATATGAGATAAGGAGATACAATTGGACAGGGGACGAAAGGCATACCAGTGCACTTATGTACGCCCCTTACTGACCTCTTAGGAACCTGGAGAGGTCAATCGTGGATAGTCTAAGGGAGAAATGTTGGGGGTTAGGGGTTGACACTACTGGGTCCGGTAATGAGTTCCACGCTTCGACAACTCGATTGGTAAAGTCATATTTTTTACAGTCAAGCTTGGAGCGATTAATATTAAGTTTTAATTTGTTGCGTGCTCTTGTGTTGTTGCGGTTGAAGCTGAAGTAGTCATTGACAGGCAGGACGTTGCAGCATAGATGCGATTAGAAAAGAAGCAGCCTAAAAACTATTAGCTAATAGCTTTTTAAATACTACTACTAATAATAATAATAATAATAATAATAATAATAAATAATTTATTAGATTTGTATGCTGCCCCTCTCCGTAGACTCAGAGGGGGTCACAACAAAATAATAACAGTATAATAAATCTAATATTTAAAACATCTAAAAACCCAATATTAAAACCATACAACACACTCATACCATGTGTAAACTATATAAGCTTGGGGGTATCTTAATCCCCCCATGCCTGGCGACAAAGATGGGTCTTTAGCAACTTATGAAAAGCAAGGAGGGTGGGGGCAATTCTAACCTCGGGGGTTAGATTCCAGAGGGCGGGGCTGCCACAGAGAAGGCTGTCCCCCTGGGGCCTGCTAGCCGACACTGTTTAGTCGAAGGGACCCGGAGAAGGCCAACTTTGTGGGATCTTATCGGTCACTGGGATTCGTGCGGCAGAACACGGTTATGGAGGTATTCTGGTCCCATGCCCTGTAGGGCTTTATAGGTCATTAAGAAATTTGAATAACTGTTCTTTTCCAGATGTCAAATGTAAAAGAGGCAGGATTGGATGGATTACAAATACCAAATTTAAAAAAAATATTGTAATGTGTTTCAAGATTGATGGTATGTTAATTTGCATATGCGATTGGAGTGAAAAAACTAAACAAAATTCTTTGCCCCAAAATAAGTAAAAATTCCATTGCTTGGCAACCGATTCATATTTATGATGCCTGCAGAGTCTCGCGGTCAAGTGGATCCCTTTTGCCACCTTCTAACAAGCAAAATCCAACTCACTTAACAACTGTATGACCTTTAAAGCCCTTCATGGCATTGGACCAGAATACCTCCGGAACCGCCTTCTACCGCACGAATCCCAGCGGCCGATAAGGTCCCACAGAGTTGGCCTTCTCCGGGTCCCGTCGACCAAACAATGTCATTTGGCGGGCCCCAGGGGAAGAGCCTTCTCTGTGGCGGCCCCAGCCCTCTGGAATCAACTCCCCCTGGGAGATTAGAATGGCCCCCACCCTCCTTTCGCAAGTTACTCAAGACCCACCTATATCGCCAGGCATGGGGGAATTAAGACATCTCCCCCAGGCTTTCTTATATTTTATGTTTGGTATGTATGTGTTGTATGGTTTTTAAATTGTTGGGGGTTTTTAATGTAATTTTATTAGGAGATTTGTTCCATTGTTATACTGTTTTTATTGTTGTTGTGAGCCGCCCTGAGTCTTCGGAGAGGGGCGGCATTCAAATCTAATGAATTGAATTGAATTGAACTTAGTGACTGCGGTGTTAAACTTAGCCACTGTGGCAAGGAACATCGTAAAACGAGGCAAAACTCAATATTTGTTTTGCCTAGCCACTGAAATTTTGTGGCCATTACTCAAGGATTGACTATGGGAGTCTGGGCGGCAGTCCAGTTTTCCTCTTAATTTTTTCTCCTTTTATTAATAATAATAATAATAATAATAATAATAATAATAATAATAATAAAAAAATTAGATTTATATGCCGCTCCTCTCCAAAGACTCAGGGCGGCAAACAACAATAAACAATATGGTACAAATCCAATAATTAAAAACTAAATTCCTCTTAATTAAAAACTATTTTTCTTCGGGCGTCGTTAATTAAGTAAAAAGTATTCCTCTTCGGGCATCGTTTTTTCTGTCCTTTCTGCCCAAAACATACGGCAGGCCAGCAAGGACCGTGCTGGGGGGGGGGAGATTGTGATCCCCTTATATAGAATGCTGGTGAGACCCCATTTGGAATACTGTGTCCAGTTCTGGAGACCTCACCTACAAAAAGATATTGACAAAATTGAACAGGTCCAAAGACGGGTTACAAGAATGGTGGAAAGTCTTAAGCATAAAACGTATCAGGAAAGACTTAATGGACTCAATCTGTATAGTCTGGAGGACAGAAGGAAAAGGGGGGACATGATCGAAACATTTAAATATGTTAAAGGGTTAAATAAGGTTCAGGAGGGAAGTGTTTTTAATAGGAAAGTGAACACAAGAACAAGGGGACACAATCTGAAGTTAGTTGGGGGAAAGATCAAAAGCAACGTGAGAAAATATTATTTCACTGAAAGAGTAGTAGATCCTTGGAACAAACTTCCAGCAGACGTGGTTGGTAAATCCACAGTAACTGAGCTTAAACATGCCTGGGATAAACATAGATCCATCCTAAGATAAAACACAGGAAATAGTATAAGGGCAGACTAGATGGACCAGGAGGTCTTTTTCTGCCGTCAGTCTTCTATGTTTCTATGTGCTATTATCACAAAAGTTCAAAGTTGCTTGTGCTTAAGGTGCAGAGTTAGAAACCAGGAGACGGTGAGTTCTAGCCTCGCCATAGGCACGAAATCCAGCTGGGCGACTTTGGGCCATTTCTTCTTTCTCTAGCCCAGCCTACCTCATAGGGTGGTTGTTGTGGGGAACATAAGAGGAGCCCTGCTGAGTGGGGCCAAAGCCCATCAGTCCAGCATTCTGTGTCCCAGTTGTCCATGGGGGTCTTGAGCAGAAAGAGAAGGCAAGGCCCTCCCTTTCCCCTGACCCCCAACAAATGGGACCCAAGGGAACCCTGCCTGCCTCAACCCACATACTCCCGCGGCCCTTGGGGAGGACAGGAGGAAAAGGAGTGTTCAAAGCCTTTTGAGTTATTTATAAAAATAACGATGAGATATAAATACATGACTTTGTGGGCCTCTCCCATTGTTTAAGTCTTTGAGGGTCCTCCTCTTCCTCCTCCTCCCTCCTCTCTTTCTTTCTTCTCCTTCTTCCTCCTCTTTCCCCTCCTTCCCCTTTCTGTTTCTTTCTGCTTCTCCTTTCTCTCTCTCTCCTTCTTCTCTGTCTTTCTCCTTCTCCTCTTCCTTCCTGCTCCTTCCTCTCTTGCTTACTTTCTCCTTCCCTTGTTCCTCCTCCTTCCTCGCTCTCTCTTCTTCCTCCTCCTGCTCCTCCTTCCCTCTCTTCCTTTCTCTTCTCCTTCTTCCTACTCCTTCTTCTGTTCTTGCTTTCTTTCTCTTTCCTCCTCCTCCCTCCCTCTCTTTCTTCCTCCTCCTCTTTCCCCTCCTTCTGCTTTCTCTTTCTCTCTCTTCCTCTCCTGTTTCCTTCTCTTTTCTTTCTTTCATTCTTTCCCCTTCGTCGTCGTCGTCCTCCTCCTGATTTCTCTCTCACTTTCTTTCTCCTTCTTTCTCCCCTTCCTCCTCCTTTCTCTCTCTCTCCTTTTTCCTTCCTTCCTTCCTTTCTTCCTTCCTTTCTTTCTTTCTCCTTCCCCTTTCTTTCTCTCTCTCTTTCTCTTTCTGCTTCCTCCTCCTCCCCTCTCCTTTTCTTTTTCTCCTCCTCCTTCCACCTCCTCTCCTTCCTCTCTCTCACTCTCTCTCTTTTCTTCTTTCTCTTCCTTCTTGCTTCTTCCTCCTCCTCCTCCTCCTGGCCTTCATATTTACCCCAGGACCCTCAATGATTTTTACCCACCCTGCTTCCTTTGAATCTGTTGGGTCCCTTCCTGTGGGAGTGGGTGAGACCCACCAGATCTGGCGGATTCTCGGGCCAGGGCGCCTGTCTTCGGGCCCAGAAGAAGGAGATGCTTCCACTGTCCATAGCGGTGGGGCCACGCAACCCAACTCTTCCCAACCAGGAAGGATGGCCAGAGGGGGGGCAGGAGAGGAAGAGGGGTTTCTGGGGATCTTGACAACCGCTGTCTTCCCACCGCAGAACAATAGCAGGGATGTTGTTTCCGCCAGGCAGGAAGGCTCCGTTAACCCCTCGGCCTCTTCCAGTGACCCAGAATTCGGGCTTCTTTTGTTGGCGCGTCACGAAAACCTCGGCCTCCCACGCACAGGGGCCTCTTTGGCCCTGGGTGCGAGTGCAGACTCTCCCCTTCTGTCCAATTGCACTTTATTCTTTGTTATTCCGCGCTCAGCTTCAAAACCCAGCAGCTGCATCCTGGTTCTTGCATCTGCAGAGGGGAAGCTGCCCTCAGGTTCAGTTTCGGGCACCGGTGGGGAGGCCATCAGAACTCCCACTTTTGTTCCTTACTTTAATACCTTTGTTTATCCTGCCGCACCTCTCGAAAAGGGACCCAGGGAGGGAGGTTAATGGGGAGGAAAAACGTAACTGAAATGAGAACAGGAGGAAAAGAGAAAGAGTTTGGCCAAGCTAGAAATCAGGAGACGGTGAGTTCTAGTCTCACCTTAGGCATGAAAGACAGCTGGGTGACTTTGGGCCAATCACCAGGAGACGGTGAGTTCTAGTCTCACCTTAGGCATGAAAGAAAGCTGGGTGACTTTGGGCCAATCACCAGGAGACGGTGAGTTCTAGTCTCACCTTAGGCATGAAAGAAAGCTGGGTGACTTTGGGCCAATCACCAGGAGACGGTGAGTTCTAGTCTCACCTTAGGCATGAAAGACAGCTGGGTGACTTTGGGCCAATCACCAGGAGACGGTGAGTTCTAGTCTCACCTTAGGCATGAAAGAAAGCTGGGTGACTTTGGGCCAATCACCAGGAGACGGTGAGTTCTAGTCTCACCTTAGGCATGAAAGACAGCTAGGTGACTTTGGGCCAATCACCAGGAGACAGTGAGTTCTAGTCTCGCCTTAGGCATGAAAGAAAGCTGGGTGACTTTGGGCCAATCACCAGGAGACGGTGAGTTCTAGTCTCACCTTAGGCATGAAAGAAAGCTGGGTGACTTTGGGCCAATCACCAGGAGACAGTGAGTTCTAGTCTCACCTTAGGCATGAAAGAAAGCTGGGTGACTTTGGGCCAATCACCAGGAGACGGTGAGTTCTAGTCTCGCCTTAGGCATGAAAGAAAGCTGGGTGACTTTGGGCCAATCACCAGGAGACGGTGAGTTCTAGTACCGCCTTAGGCATGAAAGACAGCTGGGTGACTTTGGGCCAATCACCAGGAGATGGTGAGTTCTAGTACTGCCTTAGGCATGAAAGACAGCAGGGTGACTTTGGGCCAATCACCAGGAGATGGGGAGTTCTAGCCCCGCCTTAGGCATGAAAGACAGCTGGGTGACTTTGGGCCAATCACCAGGAGATGGGGAGTTCTAGCCCCGCCTTAGGCATGAAAGACAGCTGGGTGACTTTGGGCCAATCACCAGGAGATGGGGATTTCTAGCCCCGCCTTAGGCATGAAAGAGAGCTGGGTGACTTTGGGCCAATCACCAGGAGATGGGGAGTTCTAGCCCCGCCTTAGGCATGAAAGACAGCTGGGTGACTTTGGGCCAATCACCAGGAGATGGGGAGTTCTAGCCCCGCCTTAGGCATGAAAGAGAGCTGGGTGACTTTGGGCCAATCACCAGGAGATGGGGAGTTCTAGCCCCGCCTTAGGCATGAAAGACAGCTGGGTGACTTTGGGCCAATCACCAGGAGATGGGGAGTTCTAGCCCCGCCTTAGGCATGAAAGAGAGCTGGGTGACTTTGGGCCAATCACCAAGAGATGGGGAGTTCTAGCCCCGCCTTAGGCATGAAAGACAGCTGGGTAACTTTGGGCCAATCACCAGGAGACGGTGAGTTCTAGTACCGCCTTAGGCATGAAAGCCAGATGGGTGACTGGACGATCCCATCATCCAAATTAAGACCCTTGGCCACTGATCCATATTTATGACGGTTGCTGTATCCCAGGGTCCTGTGTTCCAGTTTTGCAACCTTCTAACAAGCAAAGTCAGTTGAGGGAATCCAGATTCACTTAACAACCGTGCCAAGAAAGCTAATCAAATGGGGCAAAACTCACCCAATAACTGTCTCGCTTAGTGACTCAAATTTGGGGCTCAGTTGAAGTCAGTCGAAGTCTACCTGGGCTAATTTTGAGCCTTTAATAGGAAGGGGGGAGGAAAGTTTTGAACCCTGAGAACGGGTCACCCCCAAACTTCGAAACAGCCAGTTGCTCAGCGCTTGGTGGGGAACCCAGCTGCAGGTCTGGAGGAGGGAATTAAAGGGTGGGTGGGCTTGGGTGAGTGCCCCTCCCCAACCAAAGAACCCCAAAGAGTCTTCCAAGAAAGAGATTCTTCCTTCTCCGATCCTGTGCCATCCCATCAATCACTGAGGGATCACAAGTCACATATTCGTCAAGTCAATTGACACCCGTCGGCATTGCCTTCTTGGCTCGGAGCTCCCCTCGCCCCCCCCCCCCCTTTGCATGGGAACAACAGAGGCCAAGTGAAGACAATGGTGGCGTGTTGTGTTTGTTACCGGCAATATGTGGAAAAGCTGTGGCTATATAGACAGCCCAGGGAGCTTTAGGAGAATTAACACTCTCTATTACTTGCCTAGGCCAATGCCCAGGGAATAAGTGTGAGAATTATTTTATTTTTTGTTTATTTTATTTATTTTTCAAATATGTACAAAATGGCAGGTATAGGTAGAAACATAAATAAGCAAAGCACAGGTAAATGAGGACCCTAGGACAGTAAGACAGGAATGATAGGTTTAGGCACCATATTATTATATCATACCGGTAATTATTATCTTAATCACAATAAACAGTAATAGACCACAAACGAGATTTCTATGCTGGATTTCGTATCACAATATCACAAGTCGAACACTTCCCAAGCATCCAGGACTGTGTGATGTATATTATTATTATTATTGTTGTTGTTATTATTATTATTATTATTAATAATAATAATAATAATAATTATTATTATTATTATTATATTCACTGGCTGGGGAATTCTGGGAGTTGAAGTCCAAATATCTTCAAGTTGCTAAGGTTGGGAAACACTGTCTTAAGTGAATCCCTGCCATCAGTAAGTTTGTGACATGGTTGTTAAATGAATCTGGCTTCCCCATTGTCAGAAGATCGCTAAAACAGGATCACGCAATCCCAGGACACCTTTAACTGTCATAAATATGAACTAAGTTACCAAGCCTCTGAATTTTGATCATCTGGCTGTGGGAAGGCTGCAATAGTCATAGGTGCACCTCGTGCCACACTATCTATCTATCATCTATCTATCATCTATCTAACATCTATCTCTATCTATCTATCTATCTATCTATCTATCTATCTATCTATCTATCTATCATCTATCTATCTCTATCTATCTAACATCTATCTATCTCTATCTATCATCTATCTATCTCTAACATCTATCTATCACTTTCTATCATCTATCTATCTCTATCTATCTAACATCTATCTCTATCTAACATCTATCTATCTCTATCTATCTATCTATCTCTATCTATCTATCATCTATCTCTATCTATCTATCTCTATCTATCTATCATCTATCTCTATCTATCTATCATCTATCTATCTCTATCTATCTATCTATCTATCTATCTATCTCTATCTATCTATCATCTATCTCTATCTAACATCTATCTATCTCTATCTATCTATCTATCTATCTATCTATCTATCTATCTATCTCTATCTATCATCTATCTCTATCTATCTGTCTCTATCTATCTATCTATCTCTATCTATCTATCCATCTGATTTTTAATGCTGCCCTTCTCCTTAGACTCAGGGCGGCTTACAACATGTTACCAATAGCACTTTTTAAACAGAGCCAGCCTATTGCCCCCACAATCCGGGTCCTCATTTTACAACCTCGGAAGGATGGAAGGCTGAGTCAACCTTGAGCCGGTGATGAGATTTGAACCGCTGACCTACAGATCTACAGTCAGCTTCAGTGGCCTGCAGTACTGCACTCTACCTACTGCGCCACCCTGGCTCTAATTCACTTCCATGCATGCGCAGAAGGACACTTAAAGCAGAAACACAGCGGAGAAACCATCCAAACTAAGAAAATCACGCAGAAAATTACAAAAATAAAAGATGACGGCGCGCACACACCAGGAGTTAGATTGCGTCATCAGCTGGCTGCTACCAAAGTGCCTGCACCAGTAGGAACCCAACCCTGGTCATAAGTGTGAAAAGCAAGCTGCCGGTCCCTTTTTGTAGTGTTGTTGTAATTTTGAACTGTCGTTAAATGAAAGGTTGTAAGTTGAGGACTACCTGTAATTATGAATCTTCACAACAGTCTTCCAGGGCAAACGTCGTATGGCACAAAAGATGTTTTCACTAACAAATGTTCGTAAGTCGAGCACTATCGGGAGCGTTTCCCAGCATGCAGAATCCAGACAAAAGGGAAATTTTTGTCTCTTGGGAGAAGCAACCGTGCCCACAACACCCCCCACCCCCAGGGCAAGCTCTGAAAAAGAGAAGGGGGAAAAAATCTCAGTATTGACATAATTGCAAATGTGAGAAAGAAGAGTCAGGGAGGCCTTTAGCCTTGACAGAATTTTGTAGCCAAAGGCACTCGGAGAAACAAAAATGCATTTTTGCAGATAGATTTTGTCTCCCGAAGGGAGGCAAATTTGTGGAAACGTCATCAAGATTTTTTTTACACGAGACAGGAGGGGAAAAAATGCATCTACGATTTGTGGGTTTTGAGAGTCACAAAAAAGGAAAAGAGAAAAAAAACAAAATAAACGAGGACCACAGAAAAGGGAAGTTTTTTTTTAAGGTAATCAGAGAGTGAAATATTTTTATAATTGTGTTTATTTTACCTGCATAGGAAATGGGAAGTTCCTGTTTTTCTTTTTTATTGTTCCTTCCTTCCTTCCTTCCCTTGCTCCCTCCCTCGCTCCCTCCCTCCTTCCCTCCTTCCTCTTTCCATACACTCTTCTTTCTATCCTCCATCTTCTTCCTTTTTTCCTTCTTCCCTATCTTTTTCTTCTTCCTTCCTTCCTCTCTTTCCTTCCTTCCTTCTTTTTCATTCTTTCATCTTTTACTTTCTCTTTCCTTTCCCTCTTCCTTTCCTCCTCCCATCCTCTCTTTCCTTCCATGCTCTCTTTCCTTCCTCCCTCCCTTCTTTTTCTTTCCTTCCTGTCCTCCTTTCTTCTTTTCTTCCTTCCGTTCTCTTTCTTTTTTCCTTTCTTTCCTTTTTCCTTCCTTCCTTCCTCCCTTTTCCTTTCTTTCCCTCAAGCATTGCTTATTTCATTTTACCTCTTCGGTAAAACTTCTAACTAATGAAATAGATAACTTTAAAACAATCCAAAGGAAGCAAACTACCCCAGTAGTCTGTACCACAAAAACCATGTGCCAGAGCCCCCTAGGAAGCCCCTCCCCCTCCTTCCAAGCCCAGGATTTCTGGGGAAAACCGGCAAGGACCAGGGGCCGTCTGAGCTCGTGATACAACCATTTTCCTTGCTGGAAGCAGCTTCATCTCCAGTGAAAATTATTATTTTTTCCTCGCATCATCAGACGATGTTTCTGCCTTTCGGCCAAATGGTCAATTAATAATCCCTAAGGCTTCTGCAGAGCTCTTTCTCTCTCCCCCCCCGCCCCCCAGGGAAATTCTCTTTTTGCTGCCTTTTCTCGGTTTGGAGAAATTTGCAAGCTTCCCACCTCCTTCCTGTTACCTTCATTTTTATAGGCAGCGAGAAAAACGTGGCATCCTTTTCTCTGGCCCACGGGGTCGAGATTCCAAGTAGCGTCCAAACTAAATCAAAGTCTGAGTCAAAGTTCCAATTTATTTCCGGAGCCATCCTGCCACCCAGACTGGGATCTCAGCTTCCCACCAAGTTGAAAGTTCACATCTCTTGAATAGCCGCTCCGAATCCTCGGAGAGGGGCAGCATACAAATCTAATAAATTATTATTATTATTATTATTATTATTATTATTATTATTATTATTATTATTATTATCCCCCCTCGCAATCCTGTCACGTTGCCCATTCAGATTGTGCTAGTGTGGCCAGTCCTCCTTCCGCTTCCGCCCAGGTGGTTGGGCCTAGGATGACCTTGAACCTCTCAAAAGAACGCTTTGTGGCTGCATCCGTTCCCTCATTAAAATCGCCCCTCCCAACTTCCCATAAACATCAGGCCTTCTACAGATAGTGTGGCAAGCCATTGATTTATCACCAACTTCTGCACTATGGCATCCTTCACAGAGAATTTGCACCTGGGACCATAGGTTGGGCGGCACAAATGGGGCAGTTCTCCTGGACTCTCAACTCCTACTCCCATATTTGAGTCACCTTTCGTCTATACCTTGACTTATGCCCACAATCAATGAAGGGATGCCAAAATTTTTACTGCCACACTGTGGGCATGGCTAATTTTGTGGGTGTGTCTTGATGGTCATGTGACCAGTAGGGAGTGGCTTGCTGGCCATATGATCAGGTGGGAGTGGCTTGACAATCATGTGACCAGGGGGGGAGAAGGCTTAAAGATCATGTGACTGGGTGGGAGTGGCTTACCGACCAAGATAAGTTTTCAAATAGCTGCTTGGACTCTTTTTCAGTTGATTAAGTCCCATTATTTCAAAGCCACAAAAAGGACAAAGGATAGACAGCATCATTTGTTGAGGAGTACAGTAACATTTTAAGGTTTTGTCCTGAACCCACAAGGTTCAGTAGGATAACAGAGTAGGCAAGTAGCTCAATTTTCTTTCATTGATATAAAGGTTCAGTAGGATAACATTAGGCAAGTAGCTCAATATTCTTTCATTGCTATAAAGTTCAGTAGGATAACAGAGTAGGCAAGTAGGCTCAAATTTTCTTTCATTGATATAAAGGTTCAGTAGGATAACAGTAGGCAAGTTAGCTCAATTTTCTTTCATTGATATAAAGGTTCAGTAGGATAACATTAGGCAAGTAGCTCAATATTCTTTCATTGCTATAAAAGTTCAGTAGGATAACAGAGTAGGCAAGTAGCTCAATTTTCTTTCATTGCTATAAAGGTTCAGTAGGATAACAGATTAGGCAAGTA